>NW_026057585.1:21984471-22109342 GCF_023721935.1 Panthera uncia | reverse complement strand
GTATATATATAAAGTAGGGCAACACGTATATATATAAAGTATAGGGCAAACTCTCAAGTAATAAATCGTTGGGTTCATTAATTACTACATGAAAGACAGTGAGATATATGAATAAGTGAATAAATCATTTCACTATTTTAGTGACTAGAAAGATGTAATTGCATGGTATATGTTGTCCCATTTATAGGCACTTTAATGAGAAAACTACAAGCTATTGAAGAAAACTATGAGATTTTTTGAAAATCATGCAATATAATCTGAATAAATTCAGAAACATGCTCTTTCAGTACTTGATTTTAGATAGTCCTTAATAGTCCTAAAGTATCAATCCTTTCCAAATTTTTGTGTACTTATCTCTATCCACGTATCTATCTATCTGTCTATTTAATGCAATTAAATCATATTTGGTGTAATGCTTAACAAAGTTTTTTGAACTGGAAAAGTCATTCCAAAATTCATAGAAAAAAATAGATGTGTGAGAATTTTCAAGAGAATTGCATTACCAGAGAATAAATATTATTAAAAAGCAATGGTGATTAAAAAATATATAGTGATGAAAAAAATATATACAGAAATATCAGTGAAAGATAATAGAAGTCCTAATAATAGATTCACATATGAAATTCAATGAAATTCAAAAATACAAAATTCACATGTGAAAGGGGGAAAGAAAGTGTTATAATTAATATTTTAGGACAATTTGCTCTTAATTCAGAAGAAAATGAGTATGTAACCCTATTTTATACTACACTTAAAAATAAATTCCAAATTTAGTAAAGAAAAAAAAAGAATAAAGTAACAAAGCATGAAAAATAATATGGGCAAGTATATTTATAACCTGAAGTGAGGAAGATCTTCCTAAGCATTAGAGGAAACTGGGAGTCATAAAGAAAAAAATACTTGATTTGAATACATACAAATGAAAATTTCTGTATGACAAGAGAACATTTACTAAAGTTAAAAAAAACAGGAAAAAGGAGTAACACAAAAAGGAATAAGAATCAATATTCCAAAAATTAATTTTAAAGAACAATAAAAGTGGGCCATGATTATGAATAGGTATTTGATAAACAAGGAAATATAAATGGCCAATCACCAAAAATAATCTATCAGATAGTGTTCAGAGAAGGGAAGCAGAAATCACAACAGGCATTTCTAACAGGAAGGAATTTATTACAGAAAATCAAGTGCTTACACACTCACTGAAAGACCTGAGAGAGTCAGGAAAGGCCACTCAAGGCTCTGAGGTTCACCGCTAGGCTCCAGTGAATGAGGAAGTTGCTGCTGTTGCCAAGGCCAGGACTGTGGTAATCTCTGATAGTCACAGCTGCCATGGGCACAAGTGAGAGATTTGCAGAGGATGCTGTGGTTGACTTCAAATTTCTTAGCATTGTGGTCTAAAAATATGCATGGTATCATCTCAATCCTTTTTCCTTGTTGAGGCCTGATTTGTGACCTAGTGTGTGATCTATTCTGGAGAATGTCCCATGTGCATTTGAAAAGAATGTGTATTCTGTTGCTTAGGATGAAATGTTCTGAATATATGTATTAAGTCTATCTGGTTCAGTGTGTCATTCAGAGCTATTGTTTCCTGGTTGATTTTTTGTTTAGATCATCTGTCCATTTCTGTAAGTGGGTGTTAAAGTCCTGTATTATTATTGTATTATTATCAATGAATTCCTTTATGTTTGTTATTAATTGTTTTATATATTTGTGTGCTCTCAAGTTGGGGGCATAAATATTTATAATTGTTATATCTTTTTGTTGGATAGTCCCCTTTATTATGATATAGTACCCTACTTCATCTCTTGTTACAGTCTTTGGTTTAAAATCTAGTATGTCTGATATAAATATTGCTACTTCAGTTTTCTCTGGACATGCATTTGCATGGTAACTGTTTCTCTATCCTGTTACTTTCAACCTGCAGGTGTCTTTAGCTCTAAAATCAGTCTCTTATAGGCAGAATGTAGATGGGTCTTTTTTTTTTAATACATTCTGACATCTTATGTCTTTTAATTAGAGAATATAGGCCATTTACATTCAGAGTAATCATCTGGAGATTTTATGTGTTCCTTTCTAGTCTTTGTCACTTTTGGTCTTTCTTCCTCCCTCAAAGAGTCCTCTTTAATATTTCTTACAGGACTAGTTTAGTGGTCACAATCTCCTTTAGCTTTTGTTTGTCTGGGAAACTCTTTATCTTTCCTTCTATCCTGAATGACAGTCTTGCTGGATAGAGTATTCTTGGCTGCATATTTTTCCCATTCAGCATATTGAATATATCATGCCATTCCCTTCTGCCCTGCCAAGATTCTGTGGAAAGATCTGCTGCTGGCCTTATCTGTCTTCCCTTGTAAGTTAGGGACTTCTTTTGTCTTGATGCTTTGAATATTTTTTCTTTATCTCTATATTTTGCAAATTTAACTACAATATGTCTTGGTATTGGCCTGCTTTTGTTGACTTGGATGGGAATTCTCTATGCTTCCTGGATTTGAATGTCTGTTTCCTTCCTCAGATTAGGGAAGTTTCTGGGAGTAAACCTTTTCCCCCCTTTTCCTCTCTTCTTCTTTTGGGACTCCTATGATACAAATGGTTATTATGTTTGATGAAATCACTGAGTTCCCTAAGTCTATATTGGTGATCCAAAGTTTTTCTTTCTCTCTTTTGTTCAGATTAATTATTTTCCATAATTTTATCTTCTATATCTCTTATTCATTCCTCTGTTTTCTTCCATGCTTGTGGTCATTCTATCTAGTCAGTTTCAAATCTCAGTTGTTGCATTTTTCATTTTCACCTGACTAGTTTTTAGCTCTTTTATCTCTACTGCAATGGACTCCCTGGTGTCTTCTATGTTTTCCCCAAGTCCAGATAGTATCCTTATGATTGCTGCTTTAAATTATGGACAGGAATATTGCTTATATCTGTTTTGATTCAATCACTGGCCATGATCTTTTCTTGTTCTTTCTTTTGGTATGAATTCCTCCATTTTGGCTTTTTGTGTAGGTCTCTGTCTTCTTCTCTGTGTTAGAAAAGCCTGGTATGCTTCCTGCTTCTGAGAGTAATGGCTTTATGAAGAAGAGTTTTTATGCTGTTTAGGGCTTGGTGCCTCAGGAAGTATCTCTGGTATACGCTGTGTGCACTCTTCTGCTGTATTATGGCTGCTCTATCCCCCAGGTTAGTCCTCTGCATAGTTTCTCCTGCAGTGGGGAGTTTTTGGACCTTGTCCAAAGTGTGGTGAGTTTTACCTAGGTGTGCTCTTGTTGTTTGTTAAAAGAGATCAGATGCTATTTCCAGATGAATGCTATTTACAGCTGAAGATTTGCAGAGCTCTGTGGTCAGTAGACACAATGTGTGTCGCGGGGGGGCGGGGGTTGTGCTGATCTTCTGGGGCATGGGCCCACAGTGCTGGTTTTCAGGCATACTTGCCCAAGAAAAGTGGTACTAGCAGAGCATAGAGGGATGGGACTTGATGTAAACAGTTTAGGCAGCTAGTGTTTGTGCTGTACTGTTTACTGAAGTTGGTTTATGCTGAGGGGCTGGAGAGGGAAATGGCACCCACTGGCTCCTTTGTCCTCAGAGAGGCAGTGCCCCCTCTCTCAGATGTGCTCCAAGAAGAGGCAACCGTCTCTCCCAGTGTGTCTTTGTGGATTCTCAGATTGCCCCATCTATCTCTGTGTAACCTGCCTGCCTTCTCTACAGGAGCACTGCAATGCCCTCCATGCTGTATTCCAACCACATCATGGACCTCTAAAACTCTAGTCTTTGAGCCCCATGAGTTGCAAAAAATCACAAAAATCAGCCCCTCTCATTTCTCCAGTCAATGGATTTTGGGAAGTGTTTTCCTTGTGCAAAACCCTGCATGCTCCTCTCTCTCTAGCCTCTCTCCACAAGAAGGGCTCTCTCCCCTCCACAGCAGCCCCAATCCATTTCTCCCCAAAACCACATCTCCACACCTCCTACCTTCAATGATGTGGCTTCTTCTCTCCCTCTAGTGTGCAGTTTGTTCTGTCAGTCATCAGATCAATTTGTGGGTATTCAGAATGATTTGATATTTGTCTAGCTGTGTTCAAGGAATGAGGCAAGCATAGGGTCCTCCTACTACTACAACCCTTACTTTGAGTTAAGCTCATGCATCTGCCTAGCATTGACCAAAGAACAACTTCTGCTTACCTTACACCTTCCAAATTCTCAGAATTCCAGTATCTAGTGTACAAGGAAGAAAATAGAGGGGCCCCTGAGTGGCTCAGTCAGTTAAGCCTCTGACTTCTGCTCAGGTCATGATCTCGTGGTTTGTGGGTTGGAGCCCCACGTTGGACTGTGTGCTGTAGGCTCAGAGCCTGGAGCCCATTTCAGATTTTTGTCTCTCCCACTCTTTCTGTCTCTCCCCCCATTCATGCTCTGTCTCTCCCACTGTCTCTGTCAAGAATAAATAAACTTTAAAAAAGAAAAAAGAAAAAAAAAAGAAAATAGAATGGGGAGAAATGGTAGTAAGTGCCAAGATCATTTTCATCTGAAAATGTTATGAATGCAAAATAAAACAAACCAGATACTATTTTTTTATCAGACTGAAAAACATTTAAAAAGTTGAGTACACCCAGTACTAGCATATAATCTCAAACGTAATTACTGAGAGAGAAAATTATAAAAATTGTTTTTGCAAAATACTGTGACAACAAACACTTGTAAAAAAATCTAATTTATTTATATTATTTATTAAATTATTTATTTAGTCTAGCAATTCCATCTGAAGTACTCTCCCTTAAAAACTATAGAAATAGTATATAAAGATGCATGATTTCAACATTATGCAAAATATCAAAAAAATGTAAGCAATTCCAAAAGAAAAAAATGTAAGCAGTTCCACTAGGTGGAAGTTAGTGCATATATTATGGAACATTCATTCCATGGAATAGTATTCAGCTATTAGAAAGAATTAGGTAGATCTACACATAATGACCTAAAAAGACAAATACGACATATTTAAATGAATACTTTATACTTATATACACATATACCAATATGTATTTATATATTAATATAATATTCTCATATAAAAATACATGCACATTTCTCACTTAAAATTAGGTGTATTTGGATATGTCTTTATATATTTGAGAAAACTTAACAAGGTTATAGGCCAAACCAACACCAGAAGTTACATATGTGTGATGAATGTGTATGGCAAATTGAATAAGATATTTTAAAAATTACTTTGTATATTCTTTTAAAAAGCTTATTAACATTTCAGTGACTTGGTTGCTACTGTGATACATTCCAGGCCCAGACTGATGGCATAATCAAAGAAACAGCAAAGAAAAAATATTTTCAAAATAACTCTTTCTTATTTGCTTTTCTTGAAAACTGAACGGCAGACAGAGATCAAAATCACACTTCTTAAAATCTCTTATCACTTCCTCAAATGCAAATGATATCATGGTTCTTTCTTTTAAACTATCCCAAATTAAGCCTATGCACAAAAACCTTGACCTTTTTTACTCAAACATCCATACCACACCACGGTTCTATATAACCAAACCCCAAAGAGCCAATCTTGCAAATGGTGGTTTTACCAAGTATAGTATATTTGATAATATTTCCAAAATAAGTGTTCCTTACCCCACAATTACATGGGAATTGTATATTTCCCTGACATGTTGAAGTTGTATTTGGCTATGTCACTTGTTTTGGCCAATGGAGGCACCCTCATATTTCCACTTGTCCTTCTGAGTACTTCCATTTTTGACCATAACAAGACCAGGCTGGTGAAAATTGCTACCCCTCAATCAGGGTCCCAGTTGACTCACACATTGTTGTATTGTAGATGTCCTCCTTACTTTACCTGAATTGAGCAAATTCTATCCTCATAACAACTTTTTAGGTAGGTAAGATTATTGCCTCTATTTTACAGATGAGGAAGCTGAAGCAAATTTACAGCAGTAGATGAGATTTAAATATACTCTGCTTCAGATATTGCTCTTTGACCAATGATATATTTATTTTATTATTTTAATTAACCATTTTATTTATTTATTTTTTAAATATTTATTTTTTAGAAAGAGAGAGATAGCAGGGGAGGTGCAGAGTTAGGGGCGGGGGGGTGGGGAGGTGCAGAGGATCCAAAGCGGGCTCCACACTGAGAGCAGAGAGCCCAGTTCAGGGCTTGAATTCATGCACTGTGAGATCATGACCCGAGTTGAAGTCAGATGCTCAACCAACTAAGCCAGCCAAGCACCCCTGACATACTTATTTTAATAATGCTTTTATTTTTTAAAAAATGTTCCAAAAAATCATTCTAAATTTAATCCTAAAAAGTTTTAAAAGTTTTGTGTTTCAATTTTCAATCTTTCAGCCATCTGAGAAAAATTTGTTTTATATGGATGTCCCTGTTAGCCTGAAAATGCTGATTAAAATGTCCTCAGTACCAGGTACTTATTTTTTCTATAGATGAGATACATCTCTTTAGACTTTAATTTTTTTTTGGTGTTTATTTTAGTGCCATCATTTATAATTTAAATCAAAGCAGTTGGCAGCTGTCTACTCCTGATTCTCTAGGCACTATTGTAGCAATATGTATCCATATGTAAATAACTGGATAATAATATTTATACTATAGAAACAGAAACATATTCATACTTGATGCTGAAAAATTTGTTTCAGTTTGACAGGCTGAAAGCTCCCTAGTAGTCTCAAATTTATCATAAAACCAGACCACAGAGTTTTCCCATCCCCATACAGCTAACAGAACCCCAACAGGAGGCACCAATGAGGAAATGTATCCATAAGTTTGACTGAAGATCATGAAGAACTTGGAATGAAAAGGAGGAGGTAAAAAGAGTAACTGAAATTGCTGACATGACCAGTGTGCTTTGTAAAACCCACTAACTAGAAGTTTATACTTACCTGTTTCGCTTTTGGATGACAATATAAAAGATAGAAAAGTATGATATATAATAGATTAGAAAGAGTTCATCTGTCACTAAGTTTTAAAAATACATGAAACTAAACCTAGATTACAGTCTGAGAAGAAAATAATTCACTTTGAAAATAAAAAGGTGAGCTAAAATATAATTTAAGTAATTTTTAAAAATCTTATTTTATGCAGTGTTTTGTGTACAACATATCAGTATTTTTATTGTGTCTGCTATATATAAAAGATTAATTGAATTGTTCATGGAATATTCAAGGCTTGAGGGAACATAGCCTTTAATGGAAGTATAAACCCAATACTCTTTATGGATTATTCATTGCTTACAGCTTCTCATAGCATTTATATAAAGTTATATATTTGAGGCACTATGCAATTATTTCTAAGTTTTGGATCATCACTTGCCAGTGACCTAGCTCCATATTCTTATATCCACTTAATTGGGAGAAAATGTGAAGTTGGAGATTGAATGAAATAGGCTTTTCACACAAAATTAAGAGATGTGATAAGTTTATTATTTTTAGATGTCATAGACTAAGCTAACAACTTCTTTCTTTGAATTATAATGAACTGAAGTATAATGTGTTCTAAATCTGGGTGTTTCTAACATTGGCACAGCATGTTCTCAAATAGGAAAAAAATACTCACTTTTGTGAGGATATATTAATAAATGAAGGCCAAATTGTGCCTCTAAACTTGTATTTGTGTGTGTTTGTGTGTATGTATTCATTAACCACCCATCTCTCAAGGATGCATTCCTCTTGATGCCCCGTGAATAGCACTTTTCCTAATAAGACTACATTTTCAAGAACATAATGCACAGTGTATCATCTATTATTTCCAGCATTTGCTTCCTGGAAATTGTAGTCTTCTAATGGATGTACAAATAGAGTAGATGCTGGTGGAATAAGGAAGGAAAGGAAAGGGAAGAGACTACATGTTGTTATGGCAAAAGAGGATAGGTGAGGGAAGGACACTGTTTATGCATAGAATGACTTCTGCAACCAAATGTTAGATGCTATCTCCAGAGGTCATTCAAAATTTTATATATCTGCTTTTGGCCAATAATACTTTTCTGGCTCAGAATGAAGGGCATACATACTACTAGTTTATTCTTACCAAAAAAAAAAAAAAATCCTCAATGAAAATACTACAAGTAAAAAATTTCCAAGGAGGGTCTATTTTTACTCTTTCTTTTCAAGAAAGTGTGCACACATGCAGTGTGTGTGTCTGTGTGTGTGTGTGTCTTTAAGGACATTCCTATGGAAAGTCAAGGAAAGTGTTACAGGTCTCCAAGTCTGCTGTTCAAAATATCTGTCCTCTAACTTTCTGACATTGGAAGGTAGCTAAAGACTGACTGTATATGAATATGAGCCTAGTTTCTGGGTCTAGATCTAAGAAGATGAAGTATGCCACTGTATCAGCAGAATATAAGGGGCTATAAGAATATTGCATCTATCTTATCTGACAACAAATGTAAGACCTGCATAGATCTCTTCTATTTGAAAATGAGTAATAAAGAAACAGAAACAAGGATAACAATACAGAGCCTTGGAAAACATTTTGCTGCCAAGGGAAAAGAATACTGAGGAGAAAACACTAACTTTGAAAATGTCTTAACATAGGAAACAGAAGAAGATTTTATAAATATGCTTCATGTCTTCCAAAACTCAAATAGGTTTCTTCACAGTGTACTATAATCAAGGAACAGTTGAAAGTAAAGGCAGAAATGAAAAGGCATATGGCTGAAAGAGAAATAATGCAAGGAAATGAGAATGGGTTAGCAGAACTAGGCCTGCACTTTAAAAAGTAAAATCATAGGGGTGCTTTGGTAGCTCGGTCAATTGGGCGTCCAATTTCAGCTCAGGTCATGATCTCACGGTTTGAGACCTGCGTCAGGCTCTGTGCTGTCAGCTCAGAGCCTGGAGCTTGCTTTGGATTCTGTGTCTCCTCCTCTCTCTGCCCCTCCCATGCTCATGCTCTGTCTCTCAATGATAAATAAATGTTAAAAAAGTTAAAAATAAAATAAAATAAAAAGTAAAATCGTAGACATTATAAAAATAAATAACTGATATCAGGGGAGGTGAGAGAGACTAATAAAATAGAGCAAATGCAAGGAAGCATCATCTCCATAAAAAAAAAAAGAAAAAAAGCCAGCAGAATGGGAGAATGGGACTGAAATCATGTGTGGCAAGGTGGTTCTTGATGCCTGCTCTCCCCTTCTTCAAAGACACAAAGGCTGAATAACAGATGGCCTCACACAAAAACAGCTATACCAGATTGACCTGTGTGATATTGCTCTGTTCATAGCAGCCAACAGGGAGGGAAAATGCTTCCTTTTGTTATTGTCCAAACCAGCCTGACACAGTAAGTTTAAGGACTGATAGTACCATGAGATATCAATCCAAAGAAAATTCTAAATAAAATATTAGCAAATAAAATTGAAAGTACATGTTTGCCATGATTAAGTAGACTCTTGCTGGGAGTGGAAAGATGATTTCATGTAAAGCAATCTATTAGGATCCACCATTTAGTATGTCCAGACTGGAGGAAAATTATTATCTTCATAGACTAAAAAGTATTAGATAAGATTTAAAACATTCATTTCAAATATTCCCATTAAAATAAGTACACAGAGATAGCTACTTACTATGATGAATAAATATACATAGGTATATGTACGTAAAATATAAAACACTAACATTAATATGTGTGTTTGTATATACATCGGCCCAAAAGTTAACATCAGATTGAATGTTTCAACAATAGAAACATTCATATTAAAACCAAAAAGAAGAAACATGCTCATTATTGCTACCATCATTAATTATTTTGGCAGATTTAGCCAAGGTAAATAGCAAGCAAAAGAAATATGAAGCATAACATTTAAAAGGAGAATGCAATATTTTCATTCATGCAGATAACTATTATTATATGCTAAAATTATAATAATTTGTCAAGTTATTAGGCACAAAGAAATCAGTAAGTATGCTAGATATATAAAGATGTATGACATTTCTATATATAAACAGCACACTGTTAAAAATATAATAGAAATAAAAGTCAAATTTAAAAGAAACATTCCGTGCAAAACACTAAAGAAACAACTTAATGAGAAAGGTAGTATATTTATATAACAAAACATTTTTAATGTTGCTAAGGGACATTAAAAAAGATCTGAATAAATGCCAAGATTTATTATAGTCTTGGATAAGACGAGACAATATTGTAGATATGGCAGTTCTCTAAATTTTAAAATCAGGAAAGCTAATTCTCAAGTTTATTTAGAAAAACCAAGTTGCTGAGAACACCCAGAAACTTTGAAAAAAGGAAATTAAGAAAGACTAATCCTACCAGATGTTATAATATCACAGCAATTAAAATTCCACTAATATAAAAATATATGCAATAAAGGTGGAGAAAAGATGGATTAAAATAAACACTGCCACATTCCTTTTATCAGATAAAGCTTGAAATATCAATGATTTAGTAAAACCATAAAACATTTAAAATGAAATATGGGGAATATTTTCCCCAATCATTGCAGAATTAGGAATGCTTTATGAGGTATAATCCCCAGACACCATAGGTGAAGACTGATTAATTTGACCATATGAAAATTAAAATCTGCATAAAAACATGAAGTCTAAAGAAGAAAAATAAGAAAAAGTACAATACATTTGACTAATGGCTAATTTCTTTCATCTTTGTAGAGATATTTCAAATCAATATGATAAAAAACAGCAATAAAGAAATATGGACAGAGGGCAATTCTCAGAAAATGAAAAACAGTAGGTGTTTAAATATTTTTTAAAAGTTGCTTTATCATATAAAGATATGCTAAATGAAAGTGATGATATCACTTCTTAATCTATTATTTTAAGAAATGGAAGAGATATTTGAAAACTCACACTGTTGGAGAGCAGATGGGAGAAAAGGCATTCTCAGACACTACTAGTAGGAGTGTAAATTGCATAAACTTTTTGGAGATCAATTTTGTAAGGTCTATCAAAATTAGAAACGTGCACTCTTTTACCTAGTGGCTCAACTTTGAGTAATATCTACAGTTATACTGGCAAAATTGCCAAATGACACATGGACAAGTTTACTGAAGCGTTGTGTTTAATACCAAAAGACTGGATTATATAAATGTCCAGCAGTGATTTCTTAGCCAATTCAGGCTGCTATAAACAGAATACCATAGACTAGGTGGCTCACATAACAAGCATTTATTTTTCACTCTTCTGGAGGCCAGGGGGTCTTGAGATAAGGGTGCCGGTGTGGTCAGGTCCTGGTGAGGGCCTCCTTCTGGGTTTACTCACATGTCAGAGAGCAAGAATTTGGGTCTCTTCATCCTCTTATAAGGGCACCAATCCCATCATAGTGGCTATATCTCCACCTCCATGACTTATCCAAATTTAATTGTCTCCCAAAGTTTCTACCTCCAAATAATATCACTTTGGAGGGTAAGGCTCCAACATATGAACTTGGGGGGGGGGGGCATAAAAATTCAGTTCATAGCAATGGTCAAATAAATTGTGGTTGACCCATGTAATGACATACTTTGTAGTAGCGAAAAAATTGTTCAACATCTTTATGCAGCTTTTTCCTTGGCTTACAGAATTTAGTTACCAGTTTTTTGTGAATCTATGAGGAAAGAATTCTCTCAGGTTTTGTTTGTTCAAAAATCTTAAACTTACCTTCATTTTTGAAAAATAATTTCATTGTTCAGCAGCAGATTTCTTTCAACATTTTAATACTTTGCTTCTTGTTTTGGCTTGTTTGTCTTGAAGCTCTTATTTTTCTGTCACAAAGAATTGCATCCATTTCCTTTTGACAATTTACAATATTCTCTTTGTCTGATAGGCCTTAATGCCATTTTCTTTTTATTTTCTTGCTTGGTGTTTGTAACAATTCTTAAATCTATCAGTGATGACTCCAGTTTTCAATGTGTAGAATTCTTAGCCATTACCTATTTCAGATATTGCCTATTTTTCATTCTCTCCTCTACCTGGATACTTTAGTACAAATACTTTAGGATTTTTAAAAAAGCATTTACATATATCTTGCATGCTTTTTTCTGAATTTGTCATCTTATTTGCCCTCTCTGTGCTTCAATCCAGATGTTTCATATTGACTTTTCTCCAAGTTCACTAATGTTCTCTTCAGCTGTATTAATCTGATATTAAATCTATTAATTTCTTAATTTGAATTATTTTATTTGTGCATTCTAGGGCATCCATTTTGCTTATTTATGGATTTCAGCTATCTACTGAAGTATATATTTTAATATATATCTTTAAAAAGATATTAAAGTTATTTTGGGGCTCAGTCAGTTAAGCTTCCGACTTCGGCTCAGGTCATGATCACATGGTTCGTGGGATCGAGCCCTGTATTGGGCCCTGTGCTGACAGCTCAGAGCCTGGAGCCTGCTTTGGATTCTGTGTCTCCCCCTCTGTCTGCCCCTCCCCCACTCTCACTCTGTCTCTCCCTCTCTCAAAAATGAATGGACGTTAAAAAAAATAAAAATGAAGTTATTTTAAAGTCTAAGTCTAGTTACTCCAATGTATGTATCACCTATGGGTCTGTTTATACTGCCTATTTCTCTCTTTCTTTCAGTTATTTAATACTGTATCCTATCTTATAGGAATTTCACTTTATTTTGCTTTTAATGCCAGACAATATGTATGCACATTGAGGATCTGGATGATGTCTTCTTTCTTCATAGAAGATTTACATTTCGTTTCTGGCTGTCAGCCTGATATAAGAGTAGATCACCTTAATCCAGTGTGGATTGAGCTGTTGAAAAACCAGGTTTCAATCTTTGGGAGAGATAATCTGTTTTCTGTTTATCCTGATTTGCAGGATGTAACCCTGCAGGAATCCCAACTGAATATCTAGGGTACCTTCCAGGGACTTCATCTTTGGCAGATCCTGAATTGAAGTTTGTCTTCCTCATATCATGAGTCCTAAAAATTTTGCCAGGCTTTTCAGCTTTTTAGTTGCTGTTTTCTGCTTGACTTCTCACTCTTAACTACAATTTAAAAACAACAACACTTCAAGGAGAATAGTGACACCAAATGTTAGGCTGAGCTCAATGCATTTTCCTTCTCTCAGGGATCCTGGTCTGTCAGGATCAGTTCTGAATGCTGTCCATGGCTGTTTCCTAAAGATTATGAAGAGGTTTTCTTTTTTATCTAGAAAGCTTTTACGGTTGTCCATTGTGGGAATATTGGTCTAATGCAAGTTAACTCTTAACAGCCAAAAGTGGAAATCTGAGTTAGCTGAAGTGTGGGCATTTTGAATAACTTTTTATTTACTATTGTCATCACATAAACACACACACACAAATATTAAATTCAGTTTCTTTCACATATGTCCATTATAGAAAACATGTTTAATTGTTACACATAAGAATTCATTTGCAGATGAAAAAAAATGAATACATAGAAGAACAAAAGTAAAACCAAGAGAATGTGAAATGTGAAATAATGAAAGTCAAAGATTATTCAAGACTATATAAGAGAACAATTTGTTGACTAATCCTGGGAGGTTAAATAAGAAAGAAATGGGGACATGTATAAGGATATCAATGTTGATTCCAGATAGTGATATTAAGACATAAATATTGCAAGTGTGGTATAGTGTCAGATATATCAGTTGAATAAAATAAAAAGCCCTTAAACAGACACAAAAATCTACACAACTATGTCATTATTTTATTATAAAGGTAGTGTTTCAAGTCAGTAAAGAAAATTACTGATTAAGTAAATAGCATTGCAACCCCTTGGTACACTTAGTAGAAAAAAAAAGTTAGATACTTAATTCATAACTTATATCAAAACAAATTGTAGAGAGATCAAAGACAGAAACCATATAAAATACCATACAGAAATATATATAAGCTTCAATTCTTTTCTTTTTTTTCTTTTTTAACAAAGAGAAAAATTTATTCATAAATATTCAGGAAGACACGTTATTCTTAAAATGTAAAAAGGCTCTAGGGAAATATTTTTTTAAATAAATTAAGATTTGGACATATATATAAAAACTAGAAATCATGAAAACATTGGAATTACTAACTGTGAAACAAGAATATTGGAAAAAACTCAAAAGAAAAATCTAATTGAGAAAAATGAGAAATTTAAAAGTAATATGAAGGGATGCTTGGGTGGCTCAGTCAGTTAAGCCTCCGACTTTGGCTCAGGTCATGGTCTCATGGTTTATGAGTTCAAGCCCCACATCAGGCTCTGTGCTGACAGCTCAGAGACTGGAGCCTGCTTCAGATTCTGTGCCTCCCTCTCTTTCTGCCCCTCCCCCGCTCACACTGCCTCTCTTTCTTTCAAAATTAAATAAACATAAATAAATACATAAATAAATAAAAATAATATGAAAAAGCAAGTAAGTTAACAATAGTTGGTTGTTGTTTTAATTTAAAGGTAAGTTACATACAAATCCAAGCTAGTGCATCTCAATGAAATAGATATTTTTGTAGAAATTTAAAAATTACCATAATTGACAAAGAAAGATAGCTACTAATTGAACAGACTACTTAAGGAAAATTTGAGGAAAAAGTATTATATAATTATAATTATCACTGTCCAAAGATTTTGGGCCATATGGTTTTATGAATGTGAGTTTTTAACACAGTAAAACCTTGGATTGCAAGTAACTTGTTCTGTGAGTGTTCCGCAAGACAAGCAAACATTTCTAATAAACTTTAATTTGATAAACGAGTGATGCCTTGCAATATCACTAGTACGTGACACCAAATGGCACATAATCACAGGCATGTTTCTGGAACCAATTATGCTCACAAACCAAGGTTTTACTGTATTTTAAAGATTAGGTTTTTCTGATCCTAGCATAATTTATTCCAGTCTAAGGAAAATAATAAAGAACTGCCTTATTAACTTGACAGATCTAGGATAATCCTAAATCCAAATCAATCAAGAATGTAGAAAAGAATAATATACACAAGTTTATTTACATAAATATTTATACATCTTAAATAAATTATTTTAAAGATATATTTAGCAGTTTGTTTTTAAAATTTTTCTACAACCAATACGTTGTGCTTAAACAAGTATTAAATACAACGCAACAGCCGCTGCTTATTTTTAAAATGTTTTTGAGAAGTATGTATTAAAGAATATATCTTACCCCAATGGTAAAACGGTAATTTTAGTACTTTCTAGCATTTATTTGGGCATTTATTTCAATTAATCATTCAGCACTAGAAATAAAGAAACGTACTTTTACAGAGAGTATATGGAGGAACTAGGCTAGGATGCTTCTTAACCATTATAGTAGAACAATAGAAGCATTACCATTTATTTTGAGTATAAAAGAGATTTGCTTTATAAACAATAAAAATGTCACACCAGAGGCCACCAAAAGCCAAAGTCAAAAGTCACCTGCATTCTGGGGAAAATACTTCAACTCATCCAATAGAAAATGTGTTTAATGCCATTAATATAAAATCAGAAAATGCGTGTTTTCAATTTAATATATTTTTTAGAAGAGCCATCAATTCAAATCTTCTTTACTTTGGATGTTGTAACTGTGTTCTTTCTGATAACAATTATAGATTTCTCTCCTTCTTACCTAAGCTTATTGTCATTTCTGGAAATGGAGAAAAAATAAGCATTAGTAAAATTCTTCATAAAAATTACTCTGTATTTAACTTCTATTAAAATGCACTATCTTTGATGATTCAGTCCACTTTGACTTTAAATATATTCCTGGGCTTCATAGTAAGATACTATCATCTTTGTGGGTTTTTTTTTTTTTTTGACTCTTCAAAACAAGTAATTAAATTTTCTCACTTTCTTATATTGATTTTATTTTTAGCCTGAATATGTCCTAACTATATATTTCAGGAGATTTCTGTCTTTAGTCATTGAAGAAATTTAATTCCCTTTGATCAGCTAACCAGGTTAAACAACTTCATCAGGAGATAAAATTTTAATTAACAAGGAAATACATTGGAACTAAAAGAAAAAAAAAACTAAAGCTGAATGCAAAATATTATCTATTTTTATTTATTCATGAAAAAATTTAAGCCGAGCTTTTATGAGGGGTGAGGTAATTACCATATTCTCTCTCTCTCTCTTTATCTTTGTCCATGTATTTTATTTAAATGTTACAAATGGTTGGCCAGAGAATTAAAATGTACTTAATTTTCAAAAGAGACTTTCCTAAAATAATTTTCATTCTAGTTTTCATGGGAATTACCTGTGAAATAGCCAAATACAGGCAGATCTATCTATCAGGGTTTTATGGTGCAGTAGGTCAATTTCACTTTTCTGTTCTCTCATATGCTTAAGTGGATGTCAATGGGCATCAGTCTGAGGTACTGTTCCAGGCTTCACCTGCAGCCTCAACCAAAGTTGGAGCCAATGTCAGAAGAACATTTTCTAATATTCCCTTCCAGTTTGCTCCCTGCTTACTCTTTCTGTTCTGGACAGAACAGTGGGTTTAATGTTAAATCACCTTCCAGATGTTAGCTGATTGTCTGGAAATTGGTCATAGCTATCTCTTAAGCAACTTTCATTTTGAGAAGAATACCTGTTTGAAGTTTATGTTTGTGATTCCACTATACTTCTTTAGCTATCGCTTCCCTAGGTATTTAATGATGAGCTATAATTCTATAAATGGTCCTTCATTATTCCAATGTCCACCAAGTATTTATTGAGTGTTCACTATGTGCTTGACATTACACTAATTATTGGGGTTCCATGTGGAAATAAAGCACAATCCATTGCCTATCTCTCCAGTCTTATCTCTTCTCATTTCTTAGGTTACGTCTTATGCTTTATAAAAGCCACATTGCTCAGGCTATTCACATTTGCATCTCTCCTCATTTTTTAAGATTAAGCTCAATCCCATTCAAGCTTCCCTTTCTCATATCTTCTTATTCCTGTTAGAGGCTTGACAAATTGGTCTTCCTCTGGATCTCTTGATGTCTGATGGATCATTGTGTTTGCTTCGTTGTATTGAAAATCTGAAAATATCAGGTTATAAGCCAAGATTATAAGAACAGAATTGCATTATATTTATATCACCCTCATTTGTCTGGTTATAACATAATAGCCACTCTATAAGTGTTCATTGAACTCATGTAAACTCTACTGAACTGAGTATAGTGAGTAATATATCTAGAGATATGATATGGCAAAATAGAGATGTTAACAAGAAAGGAGCAAAGTGTTGCAGAACTAGAAAGTAAAGAAGGAAGAAGGAACTAATTCTATGTGCAAGTTTTTCAGTTATTACCTCTCAGCTCCAGATTCACCCTTTTATACTTTTTCTGTGACTCTGGGACTACAACTGTGTTTTGCAAAAAAAAAAAAAAAAAAAAAAAAAAAAAAAAGATTGGAAGGCAAGAGGAGTTAGATAAGGGGCTTCCTCCCTTATGTCATGTGTGCTGATCTTGACAGTGTTTCTCGGCCATGGAGTGATGCCACAGCCAGGAGTAGTTGGTTTCAGATTCCAGCTTCTTTCAAGACTCCCGGCATCATCCTTACCTTGGGCCTTCCTATGAGCCATCAGTAGCAGCCATGACTCCCTCCTTAGAAGGATTTGGCTCCATAGGACGTCATCTCTGAGCTTCTCATTCTGATAACCCCAACCTCTTCCCTTTGTTACCTGGCCTTTGTGTGCTAGCTGCTTCCTGCAGGTGTTATTTCTTCCTTACTCGTGTCTTGTATTTTGATTTGCCAGTCTCCGAACATCTGTGTAACTAGTTCTTTTTGCTAAGTCTTTTTTATGAAATACGTTAGTTGGCTGATTTAGAAAAGATTTATTTTTGTTGACTGGACCCGTGATTATTATGTACTGCCTGGAGATGGTGTGGAAAGACTTTACAGAAAAAGAGTGGTATTGGAGCTAATTTTTAAAGGATATGTAGGAAAGCTAGAGAGAACTTTATGGACCTTAAAAAGCAAAAATGAGCTAAAACAACCCATTTTAATCAAGTGACTAATGACTTACAGTGATCTACTTCTAACTGTAGTTTTGTAAAATTTCATTTGAGCTGGGAATTCTTCAGACTAAAAGAAGATAAGTTTAAGAAGTAATGCCCTAATCCAAAGATATGAGTCAACCTGATTGGGAACTTGTCTGTGACCATTATGTCCAACCCTATTAATAATAAAATCCTTTGTGGTTCACATATATGATCCACTTAGATCTTTTCAATAGCACTGTAAATTAACCTGTGTAGACATTTTCAATAGGTTTCCCAAAGTCATATAGTTTGTAAGAGACAGATTCCATTAACATCTGAGTTTTCTGATGTAGTCAGTGTATTGTTCATATACCATGTGGCCTTTAGTTGCAGCCAAAAGCTGTTTGGAGGTAGAAAGGGTTTGTAACACTGTCAGATCACAACATGCTCCCAGGGGGCCCTCTAAACCTAGGCATGTTAGTATTCCTTTGGTACTTACTATTTGCAAGGCATTTTACGAAGTGTTTCTTATGGGTTATTTCATTCAGTTCTCACAACTATTAATACACTTCAGAAATGAGAAAACTAGGGCTTGAAGGTGTTAAATAATTACCACATAGTTGGTAAGGGGCAAAGTCAGAATTTTAAGGCAGGTATTCTGAATCCAGAGCCCATATGTTTAATCACTATACTCTCATGTCTCCTATGAAAAGGTATTCTTAAATAGTCTTGTGGGGAAGGGTGTTTTCATCCTAAATGTATGAATGAATAAATAGCATTTTTATGTTATGCATTAAAATGGAATGAATGGAAGTTCCATGGAATGAAACTTGAATGTTGCTGTAAGTTTGAAACAAGATGAATTGTTATAATAGAACATTGTAAAGTTGGAAGAAACAATTGGACTCTAACACTAAACTGAAACTATTTTTACTGAGATATTATCAAACTTACTAACAATGGAAAATTGAAATTGCCTACATATTAATTAGGTGGATACATAAATATATACATAAATTCATAGTTTTTTGAATAGTTTTTTTCTTTTGTGAATTTAAAATACGATACCATGTTCAAAAGTAAACTTTGTTGAGAAGACTGCTATTATTTTTCAGACTTGGATGTTATTATATATTTGCATAATATATATATTATATACAGATTCTATACCACTCTTGTATGCTCCTCCCCACCCCCCCCCCGACTTATAGGTACTAATGAAAGACAAAAGCCACTTTAATTTCTCTCACATGATCTGTCCACAATATTTCAATTCCTAAAGAACTAACATTAATTGCTTTTTAAAAGCTGTTCAAGGGGCGCCTGGGTGGCTCAGTCGGTTGGGCGTCCAACTTTGGCTCAGGTCATGATCTTGCTGTCTGTGAGTTTGAGCCCCGCATCGGGCTCTGTGCTGACAGCTCAGAGTCTGGAGCCTGTTTCAGATTCTGTGTCTCCCTCTCTCTCTCTGACCCTCCCCCGTTCATGCTCTGTCTCTCTCTGTCTCAAAAAATAAATAAACATTAAAAAAATAAATTAAAATAAATAAATAAAAGCTGTTCAATTGTCAAAGGCAAATTAAATCAAGATAAAATACGTCGCTGCTTTTACAATCTCAACTGATTTTTTTAACTAATAAAACATTTATACTAAATTTTTTTTGAAATACAAACGAATGCCTCATAATTGCATTAAATGACAGTGTGAGTCATGAAAATGTTTTTGATAAAGGTTTTTTAATCATAATGGAAATTGTCATATATGGAATATGTTGATGTGAAAAACTTTCAAAATTGGTTTTAAAGGGCATGAGAATAAAATTAGTTCACTTTATCTGTCCAGTAAGCTGACCTTTAAATCAAACTCTATCCAGTGATTCTCAGCTACCTTTTCTTCTCCTAAGGCCAGTGACAAAGCAGCTGCTCAGCCTAATAAAGCTGCCCCACAAGCCAGCAGAGATTGTAAATTGCCATCACTCTTTCTGATCTAGTCTAAAGCTTAAACAACTTAATCAAGGCAGTTTCCCACCCAAACTCCTGCAAGACAGCTGGGCTATCTCGCTGGATGCTTTGTCTGGATCCCTGAGGTGTCTCATTTGCCACCTCTCCCAGGACTGTAGGAGCTTCCTCAGTCTCCAGGTATTTGGCTTCATTTCCTGCACACTGTCTTGTTTTTTCTTTCCTTAGTGTTCTATCTTGACAGAATATTTGCCATGACATTCCTAGCCCTGTATCTGACACACTTACAATCAGGAAATGTGCTTTTGTCTTTTTTTTTTTAAGTTTATTTATTTGTTTTGAGAGAAAGAGAGCACTGGAGGAGGAGGGGCAGATAGAGGGAGACACAGAATCCCAAGCAGGCTCCATGCTGCCATGAGTTAGAGCCCAATGTGAGTCTCAAACTCATGAACCATGAGATCATGACTTGAGCCAAGATCAAGAGTTGGATGCTTAACTGACTGAGACTTCCAGGTTCCCCCAAATGTGCTTTTGTCGTTAAGGCATTTGGCAACCCGGAAAAACAGAATTTTAGTCTTTCCAGTCTCATAGAAGTAGATAAGAAATCTCATGTCCTATATAATATGAAGGGTTTAACAGGAGCACCCATCTCATGTATCTCACATTCCATAATAATAGAGTGGGTAAGAGTAGACTGGAAGTGAAATCCCCATGTAGCCATTTTCAAGTCAACTTGAACTTAATATTTTTTCAGAATATAGAGGGCTTTGGAATGTAAATAACAAGAGAAAAAGAATGACTCACATAACTTAAGCAATTAGACATCTATCATTTCAATTTGCATGCACTACCATGGAATCTTTGATAAGGACACTTCTGAATTTGCTTGATAAAAACTTAATACTATCATTATGGATCCAAATATTTTCCCATCTCTGTCTTTTAACTTTATACTGTGGGTTTTGTTTTTAGGGTATATTCTCCTGTACTCCCAAAATGGGCTCAACATTTCCAGATGTCAAATCGAGACCCAGTAACTTCCAGGGCTTCAGTAGTAGGACAAGTATTCCAATGGAGAGGGAAGGAGGATTGCATGTAGGGAGAAGTGAGTGAGTCTGTATGTTTGACACTATTTTCTTTACAAAGTAGGAGATAAAGTCGCCTGCTGAGAATAAGGAGGGAGGTTATGCAAGCAAGGTTCAGAGTCTTCTCTGAACTTTTGAGTTCTATCCAACTTTTGAAATAGTCATAGCAGGGAGTAAGAATGGGAGTTGAACAAAGAAATAGTAGAATAACTGGGCATTGGTGAGGACCCAGTTGAGGTAGGTAATTATGAAGTTACACTGAGAACAATGTATCATGTTCAGTAATTCTCATTCAGCTACTCATGTGTGAATATTGGGAAAATGAATAGCTGTAATTATCCAGGTTGAGGGCATTAGAGGCCCAGGCAAAAGAAGAAAACAGGGGTGGGAGGTATAAATACTAGAATGACTGAAATGAAGGAGCAGGAAATCTCAACTGAACGGTGATGTATTAGAGAGGTAGTAAGAGCGAAGATCTGAGGGCCCAGGGAGACATGAGAATAATCACAGAAGGAACAGTGGAAAGAATAAGCTAGAATAATAGAAGGTTGTATTTAGGAAACGCAATGCTTGAACTAGTGTTTCGGTGGCAGAGGAGCTTTTTAAAAATTAAGTCTTCATAAAGCATGGAAACAGGTATGCATTCCCCTTTAAATTTTAGAGAAAAACCAAATGTCTTGATGTATTTGAGTAAAAGCTAAAGCCATTTTTGGCAACCCATATCCTTTTTCCCTTTCTGCAAAGGTAAACCATAATGACAGTTTGATGTGTGTTCCATGTACAAACATACATATCCACAGAATATATATTATTGGTTTGTGGGCATATATGTAGGTATATGGCTATGTATTTGTTGTATGTACATTTCATTCTGCTACTTGTTTTTCATTTAGTAATGTTTAACAATCATATCTGAGTTTATTGATACATGGAGTACTTGTTCATTCCTTCAACTGACCTCGATTATTTCATTATTTGAATATATTATGCTTGATTTTGTCATTTTCTTACTGGAGGTACATCACTCCGTGTTGGGTTTGGAAAGCAGGTAGAGATAACATATAGGGAATTAGGGCTTACCAAAGCATTAGAAAGGCTACAAAGAGGGTTCTCAGCAGGCCCTTCAAGAATATCTTCCAAAACAATATGGAATTGACCAACTAAAATAGCCATTACCTTTGAGACCACTTCTGAAGCTCTACCCAAATCAAGATGCCAACACTGCTTCTATTGCTTCCACCACAACCTCCTTTTAACATCCAGGAAGCTGGGGAATGGATCCTGGAATGCTACTGCTCTGGGAACAGTCAATAAACCAACCACAGCAAGAGCAAAATGACTGTACATTTCTACCACCTTGCTGAGCTTTGGAAATCACCAAGTAAAAGCAAGAAGACAATATCCACCTCCCTTCCAAATGCCATATGAATGCATCTAAGTAATTGACCTAATGTGTACCCAGAATCCTAGCTGCTATGGTCTCTGGAAAATAAAGTTCTTAGGGTTCCAAATTTGAAGAACAGGTGGTAAAATGAAATGTGAATGAGCAGATTCTCAATATTTAACACAGAAGGGCAGCACTGGAATTGTTTCTAATTCTTAGCAATTACAAACATGTTGTAATGAGCATCCTCCTTTGTGTCTCCATGTCTTTATCTAGAGAAAAGACCTACAACTGGAATTTCTGAGTCAAAATGTATTGTGTTAGTTAGCTCAGGCTACCACAATAAAACCACAGACTGAGTGATTTAACAGAAATTTATTTTCTCACCATTCCAGAGGTCAGAAGTCCAAGATCAAGGTGCTGTAAGGCTTGTGGTTTCTTGTGAGACCTCTCTTCCTGGCTTGTAGATAGATGGCCTTTTTCTCATTATATCCTAACTGGTCTTTCCTCTGTGCGTATGTGGAGATGGAGAATGCTCTAGAGTCTTTTCATACTATTGTAAGGACACCAGTCTTATCAGCGTAGGGCCCCACCTTGTGACCTCATTTAATCTTTGTTACATCTTGATAGGCCCTATTTTCAAACAGTCACAGAGGGGCTGGGAGAAGGACACAATTTAGTGATAAAATCTATGTACAATTTTTATTTGATAAATATCAGCAAACTTCTTTCTTTCTTTTTTTTTTTCAATATATGAAATTTATTGTCAAATTGGTTTCCATACGACACCAGTGCTCATCCCAAAAGGTGCCCTCCTCAATACCCACCACCCACCTCCCCTCCCTCCCACCTCCCATCAACCCTCAGTTTGTTCTCAGTTTCACCAAACTTCTTTCTAAAGAAGCTTTATCGAATTCATCAAATTCTCCAAGCAATAAAATTTGAAAAAGTAAACTTTGAGATCTTGCACAATCATATAGATAAAAAACTGGAACTTACTGTAAATTTTATCTATATCTTTTAGCTTTGGGTTTGAGTATCTTTTTTTTATGCTTAAAATCAGGTTATATATATAATATATGTATATGTATTATATATATATTTTTTTCTGACAGTAGATATACATAACTGAGTCAAAATGGTCAAGGAAACCTTTAGAGTTGAAGAAGAGAAGGAATTTAGAGGTAATCATGCTGAATAGATTTACTCAGGATGAGTGTAGGATTTTGAGCATAAAGAAAGGCAGTGCACCTGATGCCCAAAAAAAGTTATACATTAAAAGGAGCAATGGAGAAGTAAGTAGATGGCATTACCAAAAATAGGGAGAGTATGCTACATCCAAATGGGGCAAATGCCTCAATGGAGTTTGATATGCAAGATCACATGGCTAACAAATACTCTTTAGATTTTTATGAAAGACTATGTGCTAGGGTTTCTACCCTCGAAGATGTAGGGTCACCTGGTTCTCCCATATTGTAAGACCAAACTTCTATGTAACATGTTTGGAGCAATATTCCATCTCATGATAAGGACTGCAGTTTTTCAAAAGGAGATGGTGGAGGTTAAAACTTGTGTTTCATAGTTTCATACGTGAGAACATTAAACACTGTTGCCTCTGTTCTTAAAGTACATTAAATATTCGCTCCACATGTTCTTCTTCCTGAAGATATTAAATGTGGGAGTTTTAATGGACTTATTTATGTCTTTTTTATGTTTATTTTGCATCAGCATTACTTACAACCCAGTAGGAATTTTAAAGAGTTGGTTTTTTAGACAAGAACACTTTAATTTTCTTAAACTGTATCTAATGTAGATCTTTAAAAATATTTCTCCAGGCCAACGTGTTGATACTAAGTTCTGATATTAAGGAAATTGCTTGACAAATTCCTTTTTTGAAATGAAAATGCAAGTTTAATTAAGAAAAATCAAAGAAATAGAAGCTTTCCCTGGGATCATGCCACATTACAAAACTCATGTCTTCCAAATAATGAATTCCATCATAATGAAGAGGGTGAAAACTACTCTTGCTCTGAGCAATTTTTTTGACTTTGTGTTATTCACAGAAAGTAAGCATTAGAGACAACTTCCCGAATAGCTGAATGAGGACCTCTACAGGCCTGCTCTCCTAGCTCCCAAGAGGCAACCATAAATGGTAACTGACCTAAGAGCATATAGGAAATGCAAAAATATTTATTCAAGAAAATCTCTAAATCTCTGTTAGAACAGTGAGAGTCTGTTGCACTTGAGACACAACATGCTCTCTTTTCTCCCTCCCAGCTCATGGTGATGGAAGCTCTACTCCAGGTGAGTGTACCTCAGAAGACAAGGATCCCTCTTTCCCCAGCTACAATTAAGAGTTCAGTATAACTCCCTGTGAGGTACGTCATTTCCATTCCTCCCCTCCCCTTTCTCATGTTACAGAGGTTAGATGTGAGGCAGTGCAGCCAATGTACAGGGGTCCTTTCTCAGGAATGAGAATACAAAAGGAATACAGAATGAGTAACAGAAGAGGGTAGTTATAAATATCAGCTCTGACCACCTGACCTGTTACAAAAATGAGGACTCTAATTGTCATGAGTATTCCATCCTTATTCCTTGTTTTGTTATGGTTATATTCGTGTCTGTGTGTACATGTATATGCATATATAAAAGAAACAAAGATGTTTGCCATTTCTTTCCTCTCTAGGTGTATTGACTTTATATCACAGTATTTAAGCATTGTTAATTTTAACATTATAGTATTTAGGTTATGGAACATCGAGGAAAGGAGTAAACATCACTCAAGGACTTTACTTCCTCTTCAGGAGGAGGGGCATTTTTGGCTGTATGCAAGATAGTTGTACCACGCTGGGTGGAATTATGACCCTGTTATTTTCTTGATTTTCATATGAGATATCGCTTAAAGAGATGTGAATGGATGCCATATTGATAAGGAGTGAACTTGTGATCGTCAATTTTATGTGTCATACTGACCAGGCTATGAGGTGTCCAGATATTGGGTTAAACGTTATGTTTCTATGAGGGTGTTTCTAGATGAGATTAACATTTGAATTGGTATACTGGGTAAAGCAGATTGCTTTCACTAATGGGAGTCTGTCTCATCCAATCAGTTGAAGGACTGGGGGGGGGGGGGGAAAGTGTTTTCCATTGAGTAAAATGGAACTCCTGCCTGACTGCCTTCAAGCTGGGACATTGGCTTTTTCCTGCTTTTGGACTTGAACTGGAATGCTGGCTCTCACTGGGTCTTGAGCCTGCTGTTCTTCAAGCTGGAGCTATACCATGGTCTCTTGTAGAACTCCACCTTGTTGATTGCAGATCTTAAGACTTGTCAGCTTCCATAATTGTGTGAGCCAATTGCTCATTATATAATTGGTTCTGTTTCTCTGGAGAACCCCGACTAAGACAGGAAGCAAATGATATAAAAGCAACCATATTGGACAGGAAGACGGGAAACTATCTCTATTTGAGGATTACTTGATTGTGCATATTGAAATCTTGAAGAATTCACTAAAAAATATTAAACTGAATAATCAAGTTAAGCAAAGTTATAAGGTACAACAGCAAAATTAAAAACTTGATTAATTATATATAGTAATGATGAAAAATATGTAAATGAAATTAAGAATACAGTTCCATTTATAGCAGTATAATAAAGAATGAAATATCTAGGAGTAAATTTAATAAAAGAAATTCAAAACTTACATGCTAAAAACTATTCAACATTGTTCAAAGAAATTAAAGAAGACTTAAATAGAAAGAGACTCCATGTTTATGGATAAAAGATTTAATAGTATTATATGATTCCACTTATATAAAATGAGCGGAACTAGGCAAATCTGTAGAGATAAAAAATAGATTAGTAGTTGCCATGGGCTGGGGGCTGGGCTAAAGGGGAGTGCCTGCTAATAGAAGTAGGGGCTTCTTTTGTGGGGTTATGGAACTGTCTTATATGTAAATATATAAAAAAAACAGTGACTTTTATAATTTAAATGGATGCATTGTATGGTATGTGAGTTACATCTCAGTAAAACTATAGTATTTAAGCTATTTCTCTTTAACAAAGAAAAAGAAAATGTCTGAGTCTTACTTTTAAGATATGGCTTCTCTATGTTCCTTCAATAACCCTTTCATTCAAAAGCATTACCAAGCACATATGACTTGTTGGAACATTTTTTTCTAGTTTCCTTAAAGCAAATATCTTCAAATAATCTTTTCCTTCTAGGATTGAAATGAGATGGAGATAAATTCCCATTATACTGGGTACCATTTAAACGAAATTCAGTGATAGCAATGATCTGTCTGATGTGTCTGTCCACAGGAACGGAGTATGGTAGATCTGAGAAACTGATCATTGGTTATAACATCAACATTTAAAAAAAAATTGGCCATAATAAACTGTTTTCAAATCAGTTTATTCATCCAGTTAATTAGGTAACAATTATTGAACAATTATCTTACTATGCATCTTACCTCTGTATTTCTAGTTATGTTAGATAGTAAATTTGCTTCTTGTTTTCAATGAATTCCTACCTTTGATAGTGGGATCACTGATTTACATTCAACAGAAAAGCAGGCCATTATTAGTCATGGAATTACATACCTACTCCATATCCTTTGGGTTTTGATGAATTAAAGATGTTTAAAATCATGTTGCCTTATTATTCTAACACATGTATTTGTTCCTTTGTCACAATAAATGACAGAGAACTTGAAAATTGCCAGTGCTCCTAAATAGTAAGAGAAACCTTAAAAACAAAAATCAAACCCACATATTCTAATCAAACTGCAAAGCATTATGTTACATTATGGGAGCTAACCCAAACATTACTAGTTGGGTGTCTAAATGAAATTATGGGCAAAATATGGCAATCATGTGCTACTGCTTACATTAATAACATTAATAGTAATGAAACAATTAAGATTTGTATATGTCTTTATTTCACAAATTATTTCACATATATTAGTTTCTTTGATCCTCATAGCCTTTGAAGTATATACTAATTACCCCACTTTGTGGATGAGAAAATTGAAGCTAATAATTTAAAGTACTTGCTTGAGTTTTTTAAGACAGTAAAGAATTCTCTTTAAAGAACTGTATCTTGCAGAATAAATGGGTTTAATCACAGACTTGGGTTATTGCTTTCCATCATCTTGTCTTTGTCTCATGTTAATTACCTAAAATTAACCACATGTAGGCTGTAGGCCATGACTGTAATTTGTGCTATTCATCAAGTATCTTTGACCCTCTGCCTATTGAAAATACGACTGTACTTCATGACCCCTTGGGGTTAGATGGAGCCATGTGACCAGTTCTGACCAATTAGTTGTGAGCAAAAGAGATACGAGTCACTTTGGGGCCAGAAGTGATGGGATGGAAAACATACAGTTTATGGGGTACATGGTAAGAATAGTTGATTCCAAGTGAATGAGCTTATGATTTCCTTTGTTGTGAAATGAGTTTTTAAATTTTGATCAGGTGGAATGCTGTATGGAATGCTATGATGGAATGCTACTCTATGAATTCATCAATGGTGGTGCTGGCAAAAACATGGCAGGAAAGCAAAACTCATCCAGAATTTCTATTTCAGTGAGGACAAATCTCCACCTACTCCATGAAGGCATATATCCATTGTAATCAGCCTGCCACCAGATGACTGGCTTGCCTTCACATATCCCAAGAATGGTGCCATATTAAGGATTCAGTGTTGGTCTGTGCTGTTAGCAGATTAGACATGAAACAGCAAGACTAGTCAGGTCAGCTTTGGAAAAGGAATGTCCGTGTGATCAAGCTCATGCATAGATCCATTCCTGCCACCATAGCCACTTAGTTCACATGCCCATTAAGTTAGGAATGTGATGGCTAGGGAAAAAGGATAATTGATATTTCTAGAATCTATAGTTTTTCCATCTGATCATTAAGAATCTCCTCTGCAGTAGAGATCTTTTGGTGGACATTTCACATTCACTAATATCATCACAGTCTGTGCCCGTTATGAAAAATCCATTGACCATATATTTCTTTTTAAGCTCCCTTTTCATCAGTTTACCACTATTGTTCTTTCCAAGTCCGTAACCATCCAACCAAACCATTTACAAACTACCCATGAATTAATATAGACCTATATTTCTAGACAGTTCTCACTCCATACATAGTAGATGACCAAATTTCATACCTGAGGTTCTGGCCACTAAGAGAATTTTCCTTCAGCACTGTCCTCCAGGTTTACGCTTGAGTGGGGGTATAGTGCTAACAGCTGCTACTTTGAGGTAGCACTAGCATATCATGAAGACCCATCTGTAGACCAGGCTCAAGTTTTTTTGTTTTTTTGTTTTTTGGTTTTTTTTAAACTCATTCAACTGATTGTAAGAAGATACCCAGAATGCCATTTTTGTAGGTCTCTCTCCTAGGAACATTCCTAGTACCAAGTCTGTATTGTTCACAGTCCAGTCAGGAGATAGGACCACATGGTCATTTGAAAGGGGAAATTTAAAATCTTTATTTTTTATTTTTTAATGTTTATTTATTTTTGAGAGAGAGACAGAGTGTGAGCAGGGGAGGGGCAGAGAAAGAGGGAGACACAGAATCTGAAGCAGACTCCAGGCTCTGAGCTTTCAGCCCAGAGCCTGACGCAGGGCTCGAACTCATGGACTGCCAGACCATGACCTGAGTTGAAGTTGGACACCTAACTGACTGAGCTACCCAGGTGCACCTGAGAGGGGAAATTTAATATAAAGCTTTATTTTTGAACTGGGATTGGAGCAAGAAATGAGTGTTTAAAGGAAAGGTAAAGAAGTAAGTATAGCAGATGTATAAGATGTGACCACTACCCCTAGTGTTGAGATAAGTACCCAAGTAAAGGTCTTCCGCTGTTAGGGTTGAGATCCAGATATCATTGGAAAGAGTACCATGTTGGCTTCCTGAATGGTGAAGTCAGCAAAGTGCTTCATTAGCAGAACCTGCTGAAAATCCACACTCTGGGAAGTGCTAAGCCTTGAACTTGTTAGGCACCAAAACCTGCTGGACACTGTTGGAGTCAGGAGCTTGGGAGGTCCCCCTCTTTAGGAGTCCAGTGCATGTCCATGCTCAGTTCAGACTGGGTCAGCTCTGGACTGGCTGTGCAGGACAAAGGTCAGGGGATGGCAGAACTCCAGTGCCCCTGGACTGTCCATGCCTAGGACTGAGAAGACAATATTGGGTGTGGCAACCTAGGCCAGGGGCAGGCTCACAATATCTGGGTCTCCAGACTATGCCACCACAGCTGTATGTGTTTGATAGTGGGTAAAACACCATAAAAGCTGTGACGTGCAGGAAACTTAACACTAGAGAAACTTTGTAGGGGGTAAACAAAGGAGGAAAAAGGGCTCTCCAAAGGACACTGGTAAGAGAGCGTACCAGTAAAAGGAAGGAAAATCCTTCCTTCTCCAGTGCCCTTCCAGGTCCTCTATTGATAAGGCTTAACATCATGCCAGGTGGCAAAGCAGAAATATTGATAAATGTCAATGCCATTATTACAGAGCAGGGCAACAAGAGATGCTTTGGAGTGAAGAGGCAAAAATTTAACCATCAGCACAATGACTGTATTTTTCATTTCTCAATATTTAGTTATTTTTATAACATCTTAGAGTTATTTTTATTCTTTTTATTTATTAAAGGATTTATACTTTTGTGTTCCTTAGACTCTAATCCTTTTAATAGTTTTATGTAGTGATTCTGGCACATGGTAGACTTTTTTGTTTTTAGAATGTTTTTAACTTGAATTGTGATCTCATCTGCAGTACAGTTTTATCTATAGAAACACTGTCAGAAGTGGTTTGAAGAGAGAGATTTTGTGTTTGTTTGCACCAAAGGTCCCAGGTATATATCATCAACCCAGGGACACTAATTTTTTGAAGTGTGACTTGCGGAACCATGGTTAGGATATTGGGGGAGATATCTTTCCCACTTGGAGCCCAGGCTGATGAAGAAAATTTTTATTATTGAGTGCATATTTTACAAATTTTCACTTCCATTATTCTTTTATGATAATTCAAACTTTTAGATTATACAGGCCAATCCTACCACCCCACCTGGGGGCAGGCAGAGTGTCAGCTCAAATGTTTAGTCTTATTCTTTCAAGAACCAAGAATCCCAAAATATCTTTATAATTCCTTGTTTCTATTTTTCTAAGGCAACATACATAATGCTGTCTTTCAGTGAGAGTAAATTACCACTTATTCCTTACCTTGGGTAAGTTACTAAACCTCTTTGGTCTTCAGTTTCCTTGTCTATAAAATGGGGATGTTAACAATAGCACCTCTCACAAGGTGTTTTTGACAATTAAATGAGTGAGCATACATAACGTACTAATAACAGTGTCTGACTCAAGGGAGGTACCAATTAGCTACTATTAATAATTTTATTGATGAGCCTGTGGAAACAAGGATGCTCTCTGGAACCTGTGATAAGTTTTGAAAGAGAATCAAAAACACTAAAGTTTTAAGGCAAAACATGCCCTCCTTTTTTCATGTGGGAAACCAGCCCTTGGCTTGCTGTGGGATTTTGACAAACACTAAACACCTAAGAATGGGACATTGTGCGACTGTGTGACCTGAGCAGCTCATCATGAAATAGGTGCTATATTAAACCAAAAAAATCATAAAATTAGATAAGCCTTCAGCAAACCATACTTTTGTAGAAATGGTATGTATAAAAATAGTCCTAAAAGTATACATTGCATGAGTATTTGGCTCTTGCTCCCAACAGGCATACTGTTAGGATCACATAGGGAGTTCCATTTGAGCAGTTAACTAGGGGGTAAAAATTATAAATCTGAATTACAGATGGTTCCTTATAAGATTCAGGAATCAGTGTATTCCTGTGAAAAAGGGAAATGGAATAGAGAAATCCTCTCCATGGTACATAGCAATGGCTACTAATCTTCAAAGGAGAGAGGCTGGGATAAAGATTCTATATTGTTTCAAGGACATGGGCTAAACGGTTGTTGGGTGGAACTTAGAAGGAACCAGGTAGGATCCAGAAGTCAAGGAGGTTTGAGAAAATGTCTGTGGATGGACCTCTTGGAATGGTCCTAGAATAAAAGCATATTTATAGCCCATGGCAATGTTTTTCAAAACTCCATTTGATGAATTTATATGATCAAATAGTATGTTTGATAAGAATTCTTGTTCTGTGGAGGCTAATGCTGTTGCTTTTCCAGGTACTGCTGTGCTTGTTCCGTGGCCTCACATACCAAGTAGCCATGATGGTAGGGATGCATGCTATGCACCAGCTTAGTAACATGGATTTCCCACGCACTAAAGGAGAACTGGCTACTTCTATGGCTAAGTGTTCGTCTTGCTACAATAGCAATTACTTCTGGTCCACTCTCTGCTACCTTTCTAGAGCATACCATGATTTGTCCTTAGTGGCAAGGATACATTGGGTTTGCTTTTCCTGCTCAGTTTCTCCCAACATGATCATCCATGAACTCACTGACTGCTTTCCCATCAGACTTTGCATATAGCATTTTTCTTCTAATCAATTAAATCATCTTCCAGCAGAAGAAACAAAACCACTGGGCAATGCCCAAGGCATGACTTGTCTTATCGTGAATTCCATTACCAGAACCAGTTGACTTTATGGATGATTGAATGTAGTATGAAAGACTCAGTTATGGTCTCAGGAGATTCCACCTGGAGGAGGTGAGAGAGAGAGGAAGGTTTTTGACAAGATGTACGTTCTCAGAACCAAAATTTAATATATGATACTATTTCTCCTATAATGAGCATAAGAGTCCAGGAACCAAGGGGCAGGACCAGGTAGGCCTCCTTTTAACCGACTGAGCCACCCAGGCACCCTGTCCTCCTTTTAGTATTATACCTGTACTTAAAATTTTGAAATATGCTATTTTAAAGGCTTTAGCACCCAAATAAGAATTCTTCCATTATAGAGCCCAGTGATGATCCCATTTAATGGGAAGCTTAGACTGTTATGTATCAGTTTAGGATTTTTCATGCCATTGAATAAGCAGACATGGCATGTTGGTAATTAAATTAAAAAACTTAGTCCATGAGTTGCAAAATATCAACAGGATTGCAGAACTGTGGGAGGAATAAACATATTAGACTTGGAACAGCACCAGTAATGAATAGATTTGGGGAGCTAAGGACTATATTCCCGAGTGCTTGAGGCAAAGCTAAGCTATATTAGAAATCTCTGTGGGACTTGGGCAGGTGGGCCCAGCAGACCCTTCCTCCAGGGTTTTGAAACTAGAACTATTAACACCAAGAAAGAGGACTGTGGGGGCATTTGTGTGTGTGTGTGTGTGTGTGTGTGTGTGTGTGTGTGTGTGTGTGGCAGCAACAGCAGAGGTACTTCTCAGAGGCAGTTGTGGTACTCATGTTGGTGACAGTACTCAAAGTCCAGTGACCTCAGTGTTCATGGCAGTATGTGCAGGTACTATAGCATCCAGAGTTCAGCAATGGTGGCAGCAATGTCCTCACATTAGTTCTCTGGCATGGTTTTGGTTGTGATCCAAGCTGTGTAGTCTTGGTTTGTTCTGCCCATTTTCTGAGCCTGTCACTATGCTTTCTGGCAATTGTGTGAGTCACAGTATCCTTAAGAATTTCCTGGTTCAGACTATGTAAGGGTTAAATTGTACTGTAGGGCTAACGCTTAGCTTGAACGATAACAACTTTGTTCTGACACTGAAGGTCAAAAGATAACAACCTTGCTTTTACTCTTGAAAATCATACTTCATACTCTTGTGAATCAGGCTTTACCAATGAAGGAAACAAAACCTCCAAAAAGAGCGTCAGAGACAAGGTCAAAGAGATCCACTGGTTGCAACTTAGCGGCAGAAAGTCTAAAATAATCACCTCATTTGATAACAGTTTCTGACTCATCTGGCAACTATTTCTAACTCATCTAGAAACTGTTTCTCTGTTCTGTTCCCAGATAATGATAAAACGATGTGATCGGCTTTAAAAACTCTGTACCCCGGCTGTTCAGGGCCACACTCTTATCAAGAGTGTTGGTCCGATCGGTCTGCCACACTCTTATCAAGAGTGTTGGTCCCGATAGGTCAGCCTTGCCTCTTAGCGACACCGGCAACCAGTGCGCGGAGGTCCAGGTTCGAACCTGCAATAAACGACCCTTGCCGCTTGGCTTTGACTTACGACTCTGGTGGTCTTTTGTGGGAGGTTTCAGAACTTCGGGCATAACAACTGCAATTGGAAAACCTTGAATCTCTCACTAGCCAGAATGAGCTTAGAGAGGAAAAAAATGGTCATTTAATAATTTGTATTCCTTTTAGACCTTGGGATAGAGCCTTTTTTGAGTATATCTGATACTGTGGCTTATTAATAAATAATGTGATCCCTACCTTGAAATGTTATCATTTACTAAAGAATGTAAGACATTTACATGAAATAAATAAATACAGTCTATAAGATGGCATAAAATTAAATGCTAAACTGGGAACAGGCTGTGTTATTTGGAAAGTCTTCCTGAAAGAGATGGGACTCTAATTAATTACTGAAGGATGAGCAGGAAATGGTATTATGGGCACAGGAACCATAAAGTGTAGGAAGAAGACTGTACATTTACAGGGCAGCTGAGCAGCCTGACTGAAGAAGTACAAAGGGAGGTACATTTGAATGGCTAAGTGAGCACATATTAAGGCCTTGTCCCCTAATAAGAAATAGAGAAATTCTCTACTTCTCCCAAATATCTTATATATACCTTTCAATTTTATGAAGTTAAAAATTCTAAACATTGGGTTAAACATTTTGCCAGAAGTCAAGTCTGACCTAGCCTCCTCCTTCACTATGTCCAAACTTACTAGACATTCTTTCCAGGGCAGATGGAGAATAGAGCTGGCTGGGACTGAGGGCAATAAATAATAAAACGTGGAGATGGTCCCAACATACATCAATTTGTGTTCAATTTTCCATTATTTTTGGAACTTACTTTTTTAAAAAATAATAATAAGCAGTCAACAACTAAATTATAGCTTCGCCTGGGCAGCACAAAGTTTGAAGATTATTTTTTGGTGGCAAGGTCCAGTCCTACTCGCTGTCCTCGGCTCTTAGAAACGTTCCTGCTCATTAACTTCAGGAAGACTTCCAGAAGTAAAGGCACATTGGAAAGTGTCTGAAAATAGTTTTTAAATCCAACTTCCCTGGCTTGACAGCGAGATCACCACACAGTCCGGTCACTGGGTCAAAAATCAATTACAAAAACAGAGGTGCTTTTCAGGTCTTTTATTTTTGCATTAGCCTTAGTAAAAAAAACAAACAAAAACAAACAAAAGCCTCCAAAACCACAACCAAGAAAAAAGACAACCATTTAAAATACAGGAAATACAGTATGGGCTTTTTCTCTGGGCCGGATGGGTCGGCTGCCTTCCAGCCTCCTTGCGGATTCCCTGAAGTTGATGGTTTGCTCTGTCGCTCAAGCCCAAACCCCTGCCCCCGCGGAAACCCACGCTAGGCAATCCCCGAGCCAGGGCAGTGGGAGGACGCCCCCGTCCTAGTTGGGAGTGCTCGCCTTTCCTGCAGCGCACAGCGGCCCTTTCCCCAACCTCGCCAGGGCCCGCGAGCCCCACTCCCGAGTCTCCCGCAGGCCCAGGCCAGGTGGGGACGATCCGGCCCTGCGCTCGCCCCGGCAGTTCCGCGTCTGCGCAGCGGGCGAGGGGCTGGAGCGGGGCCGGCCGGGGAGGTGCAGGATGCGCGGGAGCCAATGGGCAAGCTCGGGGGAGAGGGGCTGGCAGCCGCGGCGGGCCGGGTGCGCACTCTCGGGATGGAGGGCGAGCGCCTGGCATCTCCGGCGCGCTCCTCCGGCCTCCCGGCTGGGGGCGCCGGTGGGGAAAGCCCGGGGGTCGACGCCCCCCTCCTGGGCAGCAGCGGCTCCTCCACCCTGCTCCAGGCCGAGGTGCTGGATCTGGACGAGGACGAGGACGACCTGGAGGTGTTCAGTAAGGTGAGGGCGGCGGCGGCGGCGCGTCCCGGGAAAGTTCCAAGTCAACTCCAGGAGTTGGCACCGCGGTGTGGCGGCCGCCCCGGCGCGCTGGCGCGTCCCCGGCGGAGGCTCGGAGCTGCAGATGGGTGGGGTCTCCCCCGGCCGCCCAGCCCCGCCAGGCAGCTGGCTGCACCCGGGGCTGCGTCCGGGCCGGGCCCCGAACCACAGCCGCTCCCTCCTCTGCACTTTGACCTTCGATTCGGCACGGCCTTGGCTTTGCCGCGTCTGCAAAGTTGTGATTTACCCCCCCCCGCCCCCCCCTTTTTCTCTTTCCCTTTTCTTCTCTGACGCGGACACCTCATCCGGACGGTTTCCGAACCTGGGAGGCAGTGACCCGAAAAGTGCCCCCGCCCTAGCAGCTTCTTTTCGGGCGCAACCAGCCCCGAACTCTGGGAGAGATTTCATCCTAGTCTAGAGAAATGATTCCTGATTTAGTGTTACTGATTGTGGGTCTCAGGCCGGGGTGACTGACACCCGAGGTGAGTCTCAAGCCCAGCGAGAAGAGGTGGCATGGGAATCCCCTCTTCAGAGAAAACGGCTCCTGGGTCCAACAGGAAGCTCCTCTGTTACGGAGTTGAGGATTTTTCGGCCAGCAACTGCTACCCAACCCACCGCCAGCCGCTTTCGTTTTTCCTTTCCCCGGGGAAATCTAGGACCAAAGGGCCCTCTTAACTTGTAGTATAGTTGCAGGGAAACTGATGGTTAGTGGTAGGCTTGTGGCGCTTGTAGACCGGTGGTTGTAATTTCTTTTAGGAAAAGAAAAATACCTTTCTTGCAGGGCTGTTAGAATGTCAACCCAGTTTCTTAACGTTGCCGCTGATAGAAGACTTGCGATCACAACAGTGTATTAACTGATAAGAAGTCTATGCAGTACTTACATGTCAGTTACCTTGAGGTGTTAGGTAAAGCAGCATTCCTAACCACAGCTATATTCTGGGAGAGTGAACTCAAGTTACCAAATTGAACAGACTGTGGCCTCAGAGAGGGATATGCAAAACTCCTTTCTCCCCTAAGGATTGAATGCAATGGTAGGCACGATTGTATTCTAGATGTTCAGAGAGTATCAGCTTTGTGCTCTTGAGAAAGTTAATTTGACCTTTCAATGTGTTTAAATCCTAAAGCATTGGAATTATTTTATGTTCACTTGTAAAAAAAAAATTAACACTGCCTTTTTATATTCCACACATACTGTATGTTCAGACCAAGGACAATTGGCCAGTGCTTTGCAATGCCTTCTAAGAAACCATGAGTCTAGGCGTATTGGTGTAGGGCTCTGCATTGTGAAACTTCCAGCATGGGGTAGGGAGAATGTTGGGAGTGGCAGTTGTGTATCACAATCATCTAGGATTGTTTTGTCCTGTGCTTTCTCTTTCCCCAGATTCTAAGTTTCCCAGCCCCTTCTTACAAATGCCCCCTTTGTCAGAGGCAGATCTAAGGAGAAGCTATTTGAAATTTAAACTTCAGATGTTCCTTTGCTTTAGGCCTCTGGAAATGTTGAAAGTTACTGAAAATTGTCGATGTTCTAGAAACCCAGAAACATTTCTAAGTTAGCATGTCTGGTAAATTGCCTAAAGCTATCTCAGAAGATCTCAGAAGAGATCTCAGAAGAAAGGAATCTAGATCTCGAAGGCTCCAAAGAGCTGTTGAGATTTCTTTTCTCTTTCTAGATGAACATTTGTTTTTTCTTTCTAATTTTGTTCTGTAAGTTTTTTTTTATAAGGATGTAAGCTTCAGCTCCATACACCTGGACCCGCCCTACTTGTTAGTGTATAACTACACGTGTAGACACTTAGAAAAAGTTAAGAACCACTTTTGTAGAAGCTGGCTGGCCGCATAGGTTAAGGTAAAGAAAGATATAATGTTTGTTAAAGTCTGAAAACAATACTTGGAAAAATTTTAAGTTTTAGCTACCTACTTGTATTTCATTTAGTTGAATTTTACAACCATTAACCACAGTTAGTTAGACAAGCAGATTTAAGAAAGTCCTCTCCATTGGGCCTGTTGTCTCTACCACTCCCTTTTCATAGCCTGCTCCTCTGTAGAACTCTCCCACTGACCAGTTTACCCTGGGGTGCTTTCAACAATTACTTCTAAAGTATACTGTCATTACCCTTTAGTACTTTGAGATCCACTACTTTCATATTTAGCGTTCGTTTCCATTAGATTATTTGTGAATATGTGTCACACTCCCCTCCAGAAGTTTTTTAAAGAGTGGCATCTTTGGCTTATTATTAATTCTTTTCTTCCCACGATGGAAGTGCATGACAAATACATGTTAAATATTTTTTGTGTAAGATACTGTGCTAAGTATTTGGAAAAAAGAAATACATGATTCAGTTCTTGCTGTCAGTCTTGGAGTCCAGGTGGAAGATGTGACAGAAGTTCTAAATGGCAACATAAATCAGCAGAGATGGAAAACAAAACAATGTATTGTTCTGAGTTTTCAAGTAATCCAGTGAGGAGAAAAATGATACCAAATCTCAAGAGACCATAGGGAATGTAGACGATATTGACTTCAAAGAGTCAATATATATGTTGGAAGGTAGGGGAACATGACCAATGATTCAAAAACACAAAAAGGACAAACATTATAATAATACTGTAATAGTGTTAGAGCTGAGCCAAAATGACCTGCAGCTTGCGAAAAAATTTAGAGAAAAGAGTCCAGTTTCTCTATTTTTTTAAAAAAGTTATTTTTTAAAGAAATAACATATGAAAATAAAATATATAGCCTTTATTTTTATTAAATACTGTTATATGTAGAAGGAGTAACTGAAACATAGCAAAGGTAGCTAGGTCACAGTGAAACACTGAGGTACTTACCTGGTACTCAGTAAATGATAGATCTTGTTATTGGTCTTTCTAAAAGGTATTCGGGTCTACAAAATGAGATCTATTATCATCTAAGATAAACTGCCAATTTACAGATGGAATTATCCTCACCACTAGTCATCTTTGAGGGGACATGGATTGTAGGCTGGTGCACCAAAACTAAAAAAAAAAAAAAAAAAAAAAAAAATCCTTTTTAAATTTTATTTATTATTTTTTCAAAAAAAATTTAATGTTTATTTATTTTTGAGAGAGAGTGAGACAGAGTGTGAGCGGGGGAGGGCCAGAGAGAGAGCGAGACACAGAATCTGAAGCAGGCTCCAGGTTCTGAGCTGTCAGCACAGAGCCCGATGTAGGGCTCCAACCATGAACTGTGAGAACATGACCTGAGCCGAAGTCGGACGCAACCGACTGAGCCACCCAGGCGCCCCCAAAACTGTTTTTTTAATGTAATGGGCAAAAAGGAAGCTCTGGAAGGTATAGGTAGGCTTAATTTCAGTCTCCAGCAAAGCTATGAGAGCAATAGAACTTTTTAGTATTTTGTTTATAAACACTTTGAAAAGAGAGAGGTGATCTGGTTTTATAAGAAGGATAGAAAATTGTTTTTATGATAAATCAGAAATACAACAATGAGCATGTTTATTTAAACAATGCTTTTGAAAGAATCACTCATTTTTGTGAAAAACGTTCTTTTTGAAAGAATAATAGAATATAGCTTTTGAGACAACCAGTTCCTATGTATATTGGAAATCTGTCAATCCCAACATAGTGATAGAGGGACATAATTATTCTATTCAACAATTCTGTCAGATACATAGAAGAAGATAATGGAAGTTTGGTTATTAATTCTTCATATTTGTTCCCTGAACTGTCTCTGTTCAGTTATGGCCCTGATAACAATCAGAATTCTCTACAGTGACTGAAATGAAGAATGTTTAACACAAGAACTACTTATAGAATTTGGGGCAGGGTTCAGGAACAAACGAAGGATACTGAGGTAGTTAGAAACTTGCTGAGGCCAAAAAAAAAAAAAAAAAAAAAAATCCATTAGCACCTAGCGTTTAATGGGAAGAGAACAGATACAGTGTTGCTGGAATCCGATGAAAGCTGGATCTGTAGAAAGGGGGCCACTTTCACAGGAGCTGTATTTACAGAGAGATGTAGCCAGAAGTGTGCCTCTGCCAGAAATGTGGTGCCAAAGGAAGGAAGAAATAGGCAGTATACTCCTTGAGTTCTTCTCCTCCTGCTATTGGATCTCCTGCTTGTGACCTTCCCTGGGCAAGCCACTCAGGTGATGTTATCTGTAGGGGTTGGCCTCCCAAGCACAGAGTAGATAGATGGTGGGAGCTGGCAGATTGGGGGTGAAAATAAAGAATAACCAGCATAAGACATAGTACAAAAATGTGGCCAGTAGCTTTGGATAAAGATAGCCACATCTCTATCTCCTATCCTGTATGCATCCTATATGCTCTTCTGTGACCTGCCACCTTCCTATCGAGAGATGGGATCTCTGCCCCCTCCTTGAATCTGGGTGGGATTGCGACTGCCTGATCAATAAGGTGTGGTGGAGGCGATACTGTGCAGCCCCCAAGGCTAGATTCAAAAAGGCAGTGCAGGTTGTGCTTTATCCAGCGGGACACTGTGCTTTTTGGATCTGATACGTAAGAAATGTCTGTATTTGAAATCCTGGCTCCACAGCTTAATAGCTTTGTTTCCTTGGGCAAATTACTTAGCGTCTCAATGCCTCAGATTCTTCATCTGTAAAATGAGGACTGATAATAAATATGAGAATTAAATGAGTTACTATGTGTAAAGAATTTGTGAATAGTTCCTGCCTTTAGTCAGCACTGTTGACTCTTCAGCAGCTATGCACAGGCACCATAGGATTCTGTTGTCCAAAAAGAACTGCAATAATGGGCATATTCTATATCTGCCTGTCTAAATGTCGCAGCCACTAGCCACATGTGGCTTTTGAACACTTGACATGTGACTAGTACATCTAAGGAACTGACCTTTTAATTGTATTTAATTAAAAATAGAAGCTGTAGGGGCGCCTGGGTGGCTCGGTCGGTTAAGCGGCCGACTTCGGCTCAGGTCATGATCTCGCGGTTCTTGAGTTCGAGCCCCGCGTGGGGCTCTGTGCTGACAGCTCAGAGCCTGGAGCCTGTTTCGGATTCTGTGTCTCCCTCTCTCTCTGACTCTCCCCTGTTCATGCTCTGTCTCTCCCTGTCTCAAAAATAAATAAACTTTAAAAAAAAATTAAAAAAAAAAATAGAAGCTGTAAGGGCACTTGGGTGGCTCGGTTGGTTGAGTGTCCGACTTCAGCTCAGGTCATGATCTCGCAGGCTGTGAGTTGGAGCCCCGCATTGGGCTCTGTGCTGACAGCTCGGATTCTGTGTCTCCCTCTCTTTCTGCCCCTCCCCCACTCACACTCTGTCTCTGTCTCTCTCTCTCTCAAAAATAAACATTAAAAAAAGTAAAAAAAATAAAATAAAAATAGAAGTTGTCGACTGTGGCTAGTGACTATCAGTTTGAGCAGAAGCCTAAACAGATCATTATTTTATTACTGGCTTAACTTATGGTTACTCAAGAAATGTGAATAAATGAGTGAGTAGTTCCCTTGGTGATGTGCACTGAAATATACAAAACAACACACATATTGTACATACATATGCACACACATATGTGCATACATATGTGTGTAATGTGTGAATGTATGAATGTATATGTATGTATAGGTTATGTGTGTGCATATAGTGTGCAAGCATCCATGAATATATGTGAATATTTGTGTGTATATGTGTGTGTGCATTCTCAACTAACTCACTTAAAATCTAGAATGTAGGATTATAGCAGTCAGGTCATGTATTCTCCTTTCCCTGGCCTACATCCTGATCCTGCCTCAGTGGGTCTTACCATTTTGATGGTTAAAAAAAGAGGAACTCATAAAGCAAAGGAAAGTAGCACCGATCTAGGACATTTATACCTACTGCTACAGGTTCCACCATCTACCATCATAGCCTTCTTACATGTTAAGTACTCTTATATTCCTCCCAGAGGAGGAAGAATGGTGAGTGAAGTAGAAAGGAGCTAAAAAATCCTCAAGATCTGGGGAGCCTGCGTTGCTCAGTCATTTAAACATCCAACTTTGACTCAGGTCATGAGCTCATGGCTCATGAGTTCAAGCCCCGTGTTCGACTCTGTGCTGACAGCTCAGAGCCTGGAGCCTGCTTCGGATTCTGTGTCTCCCTCTCTTTCTGCCCCTTCCCCACTCATACTCCTTCTCTCTCTCTCTCTCTCTCTCTCTCTCTCTCTCTCTCTCTCTTTCTCTCTCTCTCAAAAATAAATAAACATTAAACAAATCCTCAAATTCTCCTTATGTGTAAGCATATATGGTCAGCAATAGAATGTAAATAAATAAATAAATTTCGGAGTAAGTTTAGGGAGACCTTGAATGGGATCATTTTAGGTACAAACCTTCCTAGTGGTTTTCAGTGACTGAAAGAAAGATCAGTTTACACAAATGACATGATATTGAATCCAAACAGACACCATATTTTCAAGGTCGTAGGGAGTATTAGTTGTAGTCTGTAATCTGAATTGTCCATGCCACTTCTGAAGTTTCATTCCATTCTCTGTATTTTAAAGGGAAATCAATGTCTCTATCAGAAATTGGCAGAGGGATATATTATCTCATCCAGATGCCAGTGCCCTGTTATTGATTCTTTGGAATGCTGTATTGAGACTGAGCCTGAGATCTTGTTTGGGCTGTTAGCAGACAGAGGGCTTGGATCCATCTACACTGTCTTACACTAGCATGAGCATTGGGGAAGGCTGCCCCAGCAAGTCTTGCCACACATGTGCCATTGTGAAGGAGAATAAACAAAGGGGTTTCACTGATGCTGTGTTTTGACATATGAAGAAAGGCTGAGGAAGAACAAAAAGTAGTTTAGCTTGGAAAAGACTTCGGTTAATTCTTTACGAAGAGTTGTTATGATGTAGGTTGGTTAGATGATTGTAGTTTTGAAGGGTGAAACTAGAACTGCTAGGTCAAAAATATGAGGAGACAAGTTTTAGGTTCATTTATGGATGAATTTTCTTTTTTTAATGTTTATTATTTTGTGAGAGGGAGAGTACGAGCAAGCAAGTAGGGGAGGGGCAGAGGGGGGTGGAGAGAGAGAATCCCAAGTAGGCTCTGCACAGACAGCAGAGAGCCTGATGCAGGGTTCAAACTCCAGACCCTTGAGATTATGACCTGAGCCGAAGTTGGATGCTTATCCAACTGAGCCACCTCGGCACTCCAATAGAAGGATTTTCTAATTGAAGTCTCCAAAATGAAAAGGGATGACTCAGCATGGTTGTGAATTCTGCCACTAAAAAAGTTTTAGCACAAGCTGGATGACTAACTGTCCCAGAGGAGAGGAGGGTGTGACCATCGGACCATCTCTTTCCACTATTAAGAGGCTGTTACAAATGGAATTTTAACTTACTAAACTCAATGGCAAGAGCAGTGGAAAGTCTTAATTAGATGATCCTACTCCTCTCTTCAACCTAATTCCCAAATCAAACTATGTTCTGCCACTACCTAGTTTTTATATCTCTCTTCCCACATTGGTTATTGTTTCCATTTAATTCTCTGCTGGTGATGTGACAATTTCTTAAATAGCCCAGATAAAATACTTAGCATTACCTTCTACTTACCCTTTCATTCATTCTCCATGTCCCGACATGTAAAAAGTCCCCATCAGTTTTATCTTCTTGGTATCTCTGGAATCAGTGCCTTCTTTCTGTTCCCATTGCTACAAGCAGAGTTGTTCTACAGCTACTTCTGAGAACTGCTGAGATAGTTTCATAAAGTCTGAGTCTTCTCATCTTCTGCCTCTAGTCTATCCCACATGCTCACAAGTATGCTGATGTTTCCAGAGCACACATTTTGCCACTCGAGGGGCTTGATCAGGCTGCACGCTGGCTCTCCTGCCTCCAGATTGTGTCCTCTACAGCCTTACTACTCAAGTGTCTATGAATCTATCACATCACCTGGGCGCTCCTTAGAAATGCAGTCATAGAACCCACTTTCCAGGCCAAATGAATCAATCTATAGGTTTCCAGGACTCCCCAGTGATTTGTTTGCACCTTACAATTTGAAAAGTACTGATCTAGAAGCACTGATGTAGGTTGTTTCACTTTGTTTCACAAATTCCTTTGTGTTTTTTATGGCCTAATGTGAAGTTTTCTCTTACCTAAGAGTTTCTTCATTCTTCAGCTAGAATTAATTTCTTCACTGTGTGCTTCCCATAATACTGTTTTCAATCTCGTAATACTACATTGTCTTATGAAGAGGTATTTATTTCTTATCTGTAAAATTTTGATTGCTTGTTTGTCTCCAATAGATTACAATTCTTGATGGTAAGGGAATAAGAACTTTAAATATTTATGGGATAAATATGTTAATGAATGATATGGCCTGTGACTTTTTTTCCCCTGTGTATAGACCCAGTTATTACAGTAATTTGCCAATGATCTGTTTTCAGTAAATTCAGTTTGTATTGTGTTGGTCTTTCCTATCAGGATACTAAACCAAATAGAATTAAAACAAATTGGTCTTAATAAATGGTCAGTAAATATTATTGCTGGATGACACAGAGCTATGTTAAGTGTCACTCCTGGACAAAATATCCTGTTTGGATTGTATTAGAAGAAATAAACACAAAGCAAACAAAACAAAACCAAAAACCCAAGGGAATCATTTAGGAACCTTCTTTCACCTGGAAAAATAATTTTTTTTTTAAAGCCAGTAGCACCTATCTCAATCAGGAAGCTCAGTTGCAAGCAATGGAAACTAATTATGGCAGGAAAGGAATGAAATGGTGAATATTAGCTGGCTCACAGAGTAGATTTGAAGGCTGGAAATGCAGGTGCAGAAAGGGATAGGCACCAGCAGAAACTATAGTCAATGTTATATTTGGAAAAGGGACTGGATGTTGTATAGCCAAAAGATAAAAATCCATGGGAACCTTTAGCAAAGGTTTTTATGCAGACAACAGTATTTATTTATTTATTGGTCCATGACAATGGGGAGTATTATTAAAAATATTTTTGGAAAATGATTTCAAAAGTCTCCAGATTTGAATAGAATATACTATAAAAAGTATACTTTATTGAGTTCTTATTTTTAAAGGTTTTTATACTTTTTAAGTAATCTCTACACCTAATGTGGGGCTCGATCATGACCCTGAGATCAGGAGTCCCATGCCTTTCCAGCCAGCCTGGCGCCCCTACTGTATTGAGTTTTAAAGGTGGAATTTTATTTCTGTATCCTTGAGGTTCTGAGAGGATATTCTAGTATAACTCTGCACTGATAACCTGCTACAGTTTTACAAATGAGTGTGATCAAAAAAACCAGATTCAATAGCTTTCGGTTGTAGTGTTCAAAATTTATTTTATTCTTGTATTTATTTGTATCCCACACTTTCCAAAGAGGACAGAAGAGGCTGTAATAAGACTAATTGTGAAGTTAAAATAAACTTTTACAGTTACTCACTTTAGGAATGCATGTTAAAGTTTTCTCAATAAACAAGTGAAAATTTATATGCTTGAAAGATTTTCTGATTTAAATGGAATATTGTAGTAGCTCTGGAACTGCATATACCAATCATGCTGGGTAACACAATGTTGATACCTATAGTGCTAATAAAAAAGGATAGAGTCAGGAAATCAAATTTATTAGCAAATACTGATGTAAAAAAATCAGTAAAATGCACTTATGATAAAACAGAAGGTTAAACCAGTAGTTTTAAAAATCAAAACTGAAATAATTATATATTTATATATAATGCACATATGTGTGTATAATTATATATATATACAAGTGTGTATGTGTGTGTGTATACATATACACACATATGTTTGTTTTACTTTGAGAAATGCTTTGGTATAACATACTCTTTGTGATTGTTTTTAAACTAACTTCAGTGAGGTATAATTTTTTAAAAAAAAAATTTTTTTTTTCAACATTTATTTATTTTTGGGACAGAGAGAGACAGAGCATGAACGGGGGAGGGGCAGAGAGAGAGGGAGACACAGAATCGGAAACAGGCTCCAGGCTCTGAGCCATCAGCCCAGAGCCTGACGCGGGGCTCGAACTCACGGACTGCGAGATCGTGACCTGGCTGAAGTTGGACGCCCAACCGACTGCGCCACCCAGGCGCCCCGAGGTATAATTTATATACTATAAACTTCATCCAGAGGTGAATGATTTTTTTTAATTAAATTTAATGAGTTGTACAATCATCACTGCAAACCGGTTTTAGACCACTTTTATATTCCCCCCACCACCACCAAATCCATCACATCATTTACAATTAATCTCTGTTTTTACTCCCAGTCATAGACAAGCATTAATCTACTATTTTCTGTCTCTACAGATTTGCCTTTTCAGGAAATTTCATATAAATTGAATCAGGAAATATGTGGTCTTTTGTCTCTGTTCTCTTTCATTTAGCATAATACTTTTAGGTTCATTTTCTTGTAATTTTATTATTTTTTAGTCATGGCTTTAATTTTTTGGTATAAGAAATAAAATTTCTATTTTAAAATGAAAAAGGTTAGGGGTGCCTGGGTGGCTCAGTCGGTTGAGCATCCGACTTCGGCTCAGGTCATGATCTCACAGTTCGTGAGTTCAAGTCCCGCGTCAGGCTCTGTGCTGATGGCTTGGAGCCTGGAGCCTGCTTCAGATTCTGTGTCTCCCTCTCTCTCTCCCCCTCCCCCACTCGCACTCTGTCTCTCTCTGTCTCAAAAATAAAGTAAACATTTAAAAAAAATGAAAAAGGTTAATCATTTACAATAAAACATTAGAAAGAGAAATTCTACTTAATATTGAAAGCCTTATTATGTGTGATCAAAAGCAAATGGCAAACTCTTGGTATAGGAATCTTCAAAATTGGGGGAAAAAAAATCCCTAATTTGTTCTTTGGTACTAACTCTGAGAAAGTTAAACGTGTGTATGTACATACATATATGCATACATACATAAATGCATTTTTATATATTTAATTGAACATTGAATGATTATTTTCATCAACTTTCACTAGTTATGCTGTAGTACAGGCCACAAGATCTCAGTGGCTTGCTTATAATAAAAGCTTATTTCTTTCTCGTAAACCTGTCAACTGTAACTGAACTGTGAGTCTGTTCCAAGTTTTGAGTCTGTTACACATGTCTTCTTCATTTAGGGATCAAGACTGAAGGAGAGACTCCTAACTGGGACATGACATTCCTCTGGCAGAGGGAAAAGAATATGAGTGCTGGTGGAAATAGGCAATGGCTTTCAAATCTGCCCAGATATATACCATTATCCAAATAAGTCACTGATCAAATCCATTGCGGTGGGAAACTAATCCTTCCATAGGAGGTGCTGAAAGTCACCTGGCAGTTGACTAGGAGATATAATCCTCTCACAGGAAGACAGAGGGTCACTGGGAACAATCATATCATCTCCCACAATGACAAAGTTATAGGCAAACAGCATGTTGGACCTCTCTGAATAAGTAAAACCATTTTTTTCTATAGGTATTAAATACAAAAAAGGAAATTGTCCACTAGGTAAGAAATTATCCAGTCATTAGTCCAATCAGCTAATGCTTATGATAGTCTCAAGCCCATATGGATCCTTAAAAACCTCTAGTTGTACAACAGATTTCTTGCTTTTGGACAATGAATGTGGAACATTCATTTATCGTGGAGTTCTCCCATCTTGTTTTTCAAGACCTATAGAATGAGGATGTGAATACTTAATAATTCTGAGGCAGTTCATGTTAAAATGAGTTTTGTTGTTTATACCTTCAAAGCTATTTGCTTTGTTGCAGCCATTTGCCACCTTTCTGGTCCTCCCGCATTCTGAGTTCTTTCCTGTCATAGACTTCATTGGTTTTCCAGACCAGAATCCGTTTCCCTCAGTGTTTTTCATGATTGGCTCCTTTTCAACATTACCTCCTTAAAGACACTTCCCCTTATAGCTCTGTCAAGAGCATCCCCCTTGCTCCCTACCTTTAACTCCTTAACCCCAGCAACCCACCCTACTTTTTTTGGGGAATTTACTCCCTTGTTTGTCAATACCTACTCATATCTGGATTTTCTTGTTTTTTCTCTATCTTTACTTATTATCTCCAACCCTCCCACTTAACTAAAGTGTAAACTTCATAAGAGCCTCAGAAGCATGCCAGTCTTGGCTGCTGTTACAGCCCCAATCCAGTGCCTGACACATGCTTGACATTCAGTGAACATTTGTAGAATGAAGTAAAGCTGCTATACTGGGTGCTTTTTGTGTGCGCACATGTGCTGGAAGTGATGGTTGAGCCTTGGCTCTGCCAGATCAGAGATTTATTATCATCCCTTGTGGTTGATAAACTTATGATTTATAAAATGCAGATGATGATAATTGCACTGACTTCCATCATGTTATTGAGATGATGAAATGAAATAGAGTAAGTATATGGTGCAAAGGCACAGTCGCTGTCCTGTATTTGCTATTTAGAAAATTTCAGTATTTGCTATTATGGTATATAAATATAAGATTAATGTTTTTAAGTTTTATAAGCATCTGTTTTGCACTTGTAATGAGATCTTCAGAGACTCACACACGTATTTGTTCCTGTACATTTTTTAGTTACTATTGAGAGTGCTACTGGAATTCTGGTATTGTCTTTTTTTTTTTTAATTCTTTTTTTCTTAATGTTTTTATTTATTTTTGAGACAGAGAGAGACAGAGCATGAGCAGGGGAGGGGCAGAGAGAGAGGGAGACACAGAATCTGAAGCAGGTTCCAGGCTCCGAGCTATTAGCACAGAGCCTGATGCGGCGCTCAAACTCAAAGACTGTGAGATCATGACCTGAGCCGAAGTCAGACGCTCAACTGACTGAGCCACCCAGGCGCCCCTGGTATTGTCTTTTAAATGCTTTATTACAGGCTTACTCATTTTATTGCTCTTTCCTTTACTGCAGGCTTTGCAAATATGGCATTTTTTACAAATTGAAGGTTTGCGGTAACCCTGTGTCAAGCAAATCTGTTGGCACCATTTCCCAATGGTATTTGCTCACTTTGTGTCTCTGTGTCACATTTTGGAAATTCTTGCAACATTTCAGTTTTTAGCTATTATTATATTTGTTAATGGTGACTGTGATCGGTGATGTTTGATGTTGTTATTGTCATTTTTTGTGGGGTGCCACCAACTGCAACCATATGAGACGGCAAACTTAATACATAAATGTTGTGTGTGTTCTGGCTCCTCCACTGACGAGTCATTACCCTGTTGCTGTCCCCTCTCCTTGAGCTTCCCTATTTCCTGAGGCACAACAATATTGAAATTAGGCCAATTAATAACCCTACAGTAGCCTCTAAGTGTTCAAGTGAAAGGAAGAGGCACATGTCTCTCGCTTTAAATGAAAAGCTAGAAATGATTAAGCTTAGTGAGGAAGGCATGTTGAAAGTCGAGATATTCCAAAAGCTTTGCCTCTTGCACCAAATGGCCAAGTTGTGAATGCAAAGGAAAAGTTCTTGGAGGAAATTAAAAGTGCTACTCCAGTGATCACACTAATGATAAGAAAATGAAACATCTTTATTACTCATATGGAGAAAGTTTCAGTGGTCTGGACAGAAGATCAAACCAGCCACAATATTTCCTTAAGCCAAATCCTAATCCAGAGCAAAGCTTTAACGCTCTTCAACTCTGTGAAGACTGAGAGAGATGAGGAAGCTACAGAAGAAAAGTTTGAAGCCAGCAGAGATAAGTTCATGAGGTTTAAGGAAATAACCCATCTCCATAACATCAAAGTCAAGGTGAAGCAACAAGTGCTGATGTAGAAGCTGCAGCAAAGTATCCAGAAAGTCTAGTAAAGATAATTAATGAAGGTGGCCATATTAAACAACATATTTTCAATGTAGAACAAACAAGTTTCTATTGGAAGAAGATGCCATGTACAACTTTCATAGCTATAGACAGGAGAAGTCAATGCCAGGCTTTACAGCTTCAAAAGACAGGCTGACTCTTGTTAGGGGCTAGTGCTGCTGGTGACTTTAAGTTGAAGCCAGTGCTCATTGACTATTCTGAAAATCCTAGAGCCCTTAAGAATTATAAATCTACTCTGTGCTCGATAAATGGAACAATAAAGCCTGGATGATAGCACATCTGTTTACAACCTGGTTTACAGAATATTTTAAGTCTACTGTTGAGACCTCCTGCTCAGGAAAAAAAAAAAAAAAAAAGAGTCTTTTCAAAATATCGCTGCTCATTGACAATGCACCTGGTCACCCAAGATCTCTGATGGAGATGGACAATGAGATTAATATTTTCACGCCTGTTAACACAACATCCATTCCGCAGCCCATGGATCAAGGAGTAATTTCAACTCCTTAAGTCTTACCATTTAAGAAATATGATTCATAAGGCCATAGCTGCCATAGTGATTTTTCTGATGGATCTGATGGCAAAGTAAATTGAAAACCTTCTGGGAACGATTCACCATTCTAGATGCCATTAAGAACACTGTATTCATGGGAAGAGGTCATGATATCAACATGAGCAGGAGTTTGGAAGAAGCAGATTCCAGCCCTCCTGGATGACTGGGAGGGGCTCAGGACTTCAGTGAAGGAAGTAACTGCAGGTGTGGTGGAAATAGCAAGAGAACTAGAAGTGAAGCCTGAATATGTGACTGAATGGCTGCAATCTCATGATAAAACTTTCACAGATGAGGAGCTGCTTCTTATGGAAGAGCAAAGAAAGTGGTTTCTTGAGATGGAAACTACTCCTGCTGAAGATGCTGCGAAGATTGTTGAAATGATAGCAAAGTATTCAGGATATGACTCAACTTAGTAAATAAAGCAGCAGCAGGGTTTGAGAAGACTGACTCCCATTTCAAAAGAAGTTCTACTGTGGGTAAAATGCTATCAAACAGCATCCCATGCTAAGAAGAAATCGCTCATGAAAGGAAGATCCAGTTGATGAGGCAAACTTTACTGTTGTCTTATTTTATGAAATTGCTGCAGCCACCCCAACCTTCAGCAGCCACCCTGATAGGTCAGTAGCCATCAACATCAAGGCAAGGCTCTCCACCATCAAAAAGATTATAATTCACTAAAAGCTCTGATGATGGTTAACATTTTTTAGCAAGGAAGGGTTTTGTAATTAAAGTATGTACTGTACATTTTCTAGACATAATGCTATTGCACACTTAATAAACTACAGTTTCGTGTAAACATAGCTTTTATATGCTCTGGGAACCACAAAATTCATTTGACTCACTTTATTGCAATATTCCCTTTATTGTGGTTGCCTGGAACCGAAACCTCAATATCTCTGAAGTGTGCCTGTGTGTGTATAGCTCCCCGTTTGAGTAATTCATGATAAATAGTATTAGTCATGTTATTTCAGGGGATAAGAATATTCTTGGTACAGGTGTTTTAACTGTCTACTAGTTTTCTTGATACATTATAAGCATAGATTAAGTCTCTTCAGGAATGCCCTTAAGGTTGTTGGTGTGGCTAGGTAACAAGGCAACTCAGCCTTTTCTCTGGAAACTATTTATAAAGATGGAGCTTTGGTGTAGGGGAGTAGTTTTAATTTAGTGTATGCCAGAATCCGTCCTGGTCATGCCTGTGAAGTGTACAGTCAATTGGTAATGCTGTACCTTTTTTTTTTTTTTTATTACATTCCTGAGTTGAATCTGCAGTGTTGTCTGCCCATAAGACATATTTTCAACTTCTTCAAGGAATTCTGGTTAGAATAATTCTTTTTCCTGGCTTGCTCCACTTCTGCTTAGTCATCACTGAATCTATAATAGGTAGTTGGCTGATACTGTGTTTAGTATGTTATCCAGTACCCCAGACTTATTTTAAGACAAGTTTAGGAGACCTTTGTCATTTGTGGATTTAACATTAGTGGCTTTAAATGGCTTCAGCATGCAGTAATATGACATATTGGTAAGGCACACATACAGGTACACCAGTGGTTTGGAGGACACACGTAGTGAGGGAGCCTCACCTTTCAGCCTTAACATCTTACGTGTTATTTATTTGTCCTTGCTTATATATGCAGTATTCTTTATGAGGTGAGTAAAGACAGTAAGTTTGTGTGTGTGTGCGTGTGTGTGTGTGTGTGTCTGAGTGTAAAGAATATATCCTTATTTTATTTGGACACAGCTTTTATAACTTTTTAAATGAATTTTATTATGGAGTATTTTCATGCATGCAAAAATATATACAGCTCTTCTTCATTTACGTTGGTGTTTCATCCTGGCAAACCCATCGTAAATTGAAAGTAGTATAAGTTAAAAATGTATTTAATACACCTAACCTACCAAACATCATAGCTAGCCTACCTTACGTTAAACATGCTCAGAATATTTACATTAGCCTACAGTTGGGCAAAATCATCTAACACAAAGCCTATTTTATAATAAAGTGGTGAATATCTCATTGACCTGAGATAATAAATTTGTAGAATACTGTCCTGAAAGTGAAAAACAGATTGGTTGTATGGGTACAGCATGGTTGTAAGTATATTGACTATTTACCTTTGTGATGATATGGCTAACTGGGACGCTGCTGTCCAGCAACCTGAGAGTATCATACTGCACACATATCACTAATTGCTAAATTTGTAGTAAGGTTTACATAAGATAATTCATATAAAACTTTCAAGCAAGTGATGTGTATAACACATTGATTCATATTTTTTAATCCTCTCCTTAATCTTCTATGATCTAAGGTGAGATATGACCTCTCTGACCTACTAGAAACTCTTTTATTAAGTACACTACATTTTGGGGGAGGTGGACTGATAACAAATAACATCATTTGTTATGTCAAATAAAATGATTTGAAAAATTTCTATGGTTAGAATATAGCTTTATAGTGCACAAAACCTGAGGAAGTCCAAGTACATTCAAGGCAACACTGTTAGAAAATAGAAATGCTAGAAACAGAAAAATGGATAAATAAATTATGGTATATGCATACAAGGGTATATATACTACATAGCCCTGGAAATTATGTCAAACAAGATTAGAGTGTTGTATGCCCCTTTATAGAACACGACACAGGCTGGCTTTTCCCCCAATCACATTTTCAACAGTGTTCCACAGAAGGCCTTTCTGATTTTTTATTATTATTATAAGCAGGCAGATTGGAAGGAGCTGTAAACCAAAACACAGCTGGTAAGTCTAAATTTAGGCCCATCAGGATGAGTGTCCCTCATAACACAGTTTCTCAAACTCCTTCCACTTTAAGTTGCTTTTTTACCAGATGTCTCTTGGTGTGCGTGTTTCTTGCGCATCAGCAAATTTTATTTGCATGGCCTTTTCATGCCATGATTCTGATTTATCACACTTCTCACATTGATTTTTTTTCCCTCTACTTGTAAAAAGAAAATAGCTGTTTGTGCACAGATGGTGGATAGGATTTAGTATTATCAGAGTAATTCATGTTATATTTATGAGATGTTCCCAAGTAGCCTTTTACTGAGAGATAGGAAGGACAACTCTTAGGAAGGTCATATCTAACCTTTTAACCTGTTTCTTTAGTATTTATCTCCTGAGTATTCAAATATTGGCAAGCCATTGTTTATTTTAAATTTCAGCTATATATTTTATTTATTTCAGTAGTAGAACTTTGTTGTTTTTTTTTTTTTTTAACTTTTTTTTTTATTTTTTTTTGGGGACAGAGGGAAAAGGCATGAAGGGGGGGGGGGCAGAGAGAGAAGGAGACACAGAATCGGAAACAGGCTCCAGGCTCCGAGCCATCAGCCCAGAGCCTGACGCGGGGCTCGAACTCACGGACCGCGAGATCGTGACCTGGCTGAAGTCGGACGCTTAACCGACTGCGCCACCCAGGCGCCCCCAGTAGTAGAACTTTGAAACCATCTGAGAGCATTAAAGGAGAGAGGCAAAAACGTTTCTCAGAAATTATTGGAGTTGCTTGCTAACCTGTAAGAAAATGTGTGAATGCAGCAAGGATGAAATACTGTAATCATCACTCCTTCCTTCTTTTCTACCCTTGCTTCCTTTCTTAGATCTTTATTGTGTACTACTCTATGTATAGAAATGCTGTCAGTTTGCTAGGCTGCCATAACAGAGTACATAGATTAGGTATCTGAAATAAGAGACGTTTATTTTTTTCACAGTTCTGGAACCTAGAAGTCTGGAATCAAGGTGTCAAGGGGGTTGGTTCTTTCTGAGGGCAATGAGGGAAGGATCTGTTCCAGGCCTCTCAACCTGACTTGTAGATGGCTGTTTTCTCCTTGCGTTCCTTAACATTGTCTTCCCTCTGTACATGTCTCTGTGTCCAAATTTGTCCTTCTTATAAAGACACTGGTTATATTGCATCAGGACCCACCCCAATGACCACATTTTGACTTGATCTCCCCTATGAAGACCCTGTCTCCAAATAAGGTCACATTCTGAGGTATGGGGTGTTAGGTCAATTTTGGAAGGACACAATTTAACCTATAACCAATGCTTATAATAAACCAAAAGTAAGGGGTGCCTGGGTGGCTCAGTGAGTTAAGCGTCCATATCTTGGTTTCAGCTCATGATCTCACAGTTCATGGGTTGGAAACCCCGCCGGGCTCTTTGCTGGCAGTGCAGAACCTGCTTGGGATTCTCTCTTTCCTCTCTATGCCTCTTCCCCCACTCACGGGCATGCACTCACGCTCTCTCTCTCTTTCTCTGAAAAATAAATTTAAAAAAAAAAAAACAAAAGTAACAACAAGGAAAACTTATACTTAGTTTGTAAGTGATTGTGTCAATACATTTCAATATCATGTTAACACAATTCTAACTAATGTCTGTTTATTTCAGTAAAGTCATTTAAGTGGTTTCTCTTTAGATGGATGTGTTGGTTTGGAGTGAAGGTAAAAGACAGTGACTTCTTGCAATAATTTGGCTTCACTATTATACATGTTCACATCTCACCCTGAAATCATCCCAAGATTTTTGGGGTATGTGTGCATGCACGTGTGTGTTTTCACTATGCTAGCTGTAAGAAAGATATTCAATGTTATTTAAGAAGTAGAGAATTACCACACAGATAAGTTCCCTTCTGCTTTTATCTCTTGAGGAAAGAAAATGAAATTATGTACTTTCATTGTCCAAAACATCATAAGATAATAATCTATCTAAATGCTAAGAATAAATGAATGCATAAATAAAGTTTGGGGGTGGGGGTGGGGAGAGAGAAAGAGATAGCTAACAGGAGAAAGGAGCCCACATTATTGTGGGGGCGAGACCTTTGTTTATAAAGAACAAATTTTAATAATCCATTTCCCCTGAAAAGCATCCACTACAAAAGGTTAAGTGGAGGGCTTTTTTGGTTAATTGCTTCTTTGGATCTTCTCAAACACTTATTTTCTTCTCTTATTCCTGTCCAAATGTAAATCTTTTAAGTATTGTCATTATATTTTCTTAACTTTTTTTTTGAAGTGGATATAAAACTCTTCAGATAGTCAGTTTTATTGAGGTTTTAAGAATGTTCTTGAGTGATTCATAGTAATTTAAATCCTTCTACTGAAATCTTGGATGTTGCTAAATTTCAGCCTGTAATTTTCTTCCTCTGCTCGATATTGAAGCATATTTTTGACACCACACTATGCTCACTGGAATTGTGAGCCTTTGGAAATTCATGCAGATCTTTCCCACTCTACAAAAGGATGCATTTTAAGCAGAAAGAAATAGAATGCTAAATTATGTAGTAGGTATAAGAAATGGGTTGTGGTGAGTTAAGAGGGTGATTACAAAGAATACCAAAGCACACAGTTGTGTGCAGTGTCAGGGAAATTTAAAGTACGTTTGCTCACCAAATTAAAATTTGTCAGCTTTAAAAGCTACTACAGCCTTTACCCCCACCCCCACACCCCACTATCTCAAAGTAGAGCATTCTTGTGAAACCTTTTGTAAGCGAAAATGATATAAAGCAAAGGAGCAATTTCCATTAATCTATTATGGAGAAAGTTTTTGAGCCTTCCAAGACCCAAAAAACAACCTCTCTTAGGCTTTTCCGAAAGCTTAGGATACATTTTGCTAAAGGATGCACAAAATAAATTGGGATAAAGCACAGATGCACATAGGCACAGTTCAAGTCATGGAGTTTGATGCCACAATGCTGAGTGTAGTTCCTGGGGAAGGAGCTTGGTGGCGCCACCCTCACTGCTTGGGATGTACACTACCTCTATGAGGGCTTGCTGCAGAACAGTTACTGAACACTATTTTCCCCTTTTTCCATGTGAGCGAAAATCCTCTTTGGATTGCAAAAACGTGTACTTAAGTAATGAAGTGGCTATACTGTATTCGATATATACTGTATATAGAGAGTTTTGTGCATGCTGATGGCACATTTATTTGGAACCTCTAAATTATGTTTTTAATGGCTGTTTAGTGTTCCATTGTGTTAGCATTCCATAATTTATTTTGATAAGCCCAATGTGATCCCAGACATTTTAAATTTCCTATTTAATTATGCAGCATTGATGAGTTAAGAAGTCAAATATACTCCGAGTTTTTTTTGCCCAATGGCCATAGACAACTGTTTTAACTTATTCCAGTAGTTCCTACTGTCTTTGAACATATTTTGCACAGTGTTGACACTAGCAATTTTGATATCTTTCTCCATGTATGTTTATTTTAGAATATTTGGAAATATAGAAACTCATAGAAAAATATTAACCTCAACAGCAATTCCAACACCTGAAATAACTTCTGCTAACTTTTTTGGTATAGCTTGTAACTTTGTGCTATCTCTCTTTCTCTCCCTCTCTCTCACTCTCTCACTTTCTGTTTCTCCTATCCTCTCTGTCACACACAAATAAACACACATATACACATAAGAATCTAACTGTACACAAATTTTATGTTATTTTCTTTTAATAACATACTATGAACCTTTTTCCAGCAACTGTATTCTAAGTTACTTCTAAAACATTACTTTTAATCACTTTATTGTATTCTATCACATGGATAGACTTTATGGTAGCCTATCATAGAGATATACCATAATTTATTTTGCTAAACTTTTGTTGCAAAACATTTATTGTCTCTATGTTTTTCTGTGTCTGATTAACCCACTTATTGTCTTAGTTGTCTTCTATTCCTTGGTCTAAGTCATACCTCAATGTTTTTCCTTTCACAAATCATTTTGTAATCACAATAACCTGAACTTTTTTTTTTAATTTTTCAATGCGTATTTATTTTTGAAAGAGAGAGAGAGGGAGAGAGAAACAGAGTGCAAGCTTAGGAGGGACAGAGAGAGGGAGACACAGAATCCCAAGCAGGCTCTGAGCTCCAAGCTGTCAGCACAGATCCCGATGTGGGGCTGGAACCCATGAACTGTGAGATTGTGACCTGAGCCAAAGTCCAACGCTTAACCAGCTGAGCCACCCAAGTGCCCCTAATCTGAACATTCTTAATTTGAGCAACTGTTGTTCTTATCTCTTCACCTGGTGTGTCTTACCCTAATATCTCCTGTATTATTGCATTGAGGGGTTAACCAAATGCTGTATTGTAGTTCACATAACTAACTTTTTGTGTGGAAAGAGCCTTGAGAACAGGGCTCTGGATGTAACTGATGCTTCCAAAGGATTTACGTTGATTTGTTTTGAGGGGAAAAATAAGTCCATATTATGATTTCAATCTTTTTTCATTCCTAGTACTGCAAGAAAGTTCCTTTTCTTAAAATGTCAGGATCTGCTACAATTTCCTATATTAATGCATTTAGAAGTTGTATTATTTTAGCCTTTGAGGTGGGAGAGATTTTGCAGATTTTTAGCTCCATCTCCTCAATTTAACCGTGAAAGGCTGAATTAATTGTTCAAAGTTACCTGTTTAGTCAGTGTCAGAGAAAGAACTAGAACCTAGTTTTTGGCCTCCTTTGTAATGTAATGTAATGTAATGTAATGTAGTTTTGTTTTGTTTTGTTTTGTTTTGTTTTTCCGGCTAGGACTGGCCAACTCTGTTGCTAAGTTTGATGGACTTGATTGCAGAATTCATCTCTACGTGTGTTGGTTAACTTTAGTCTGTTCATAACATAACAAAAGACAAAATTTTTGATCCTGAAATCTGGATTCTTAATTTTGGAGACTAAGAGTTGTATTTAAAAGAGAAAGTATAGAGTTGGAAACATCATTATATACTACTGAAGAAATAACTCAGATGTCATATTGATACTGTTAGTTTTATCTTTACATATGAAAAGATGTATTTAACATTTACTGCATATTATCCTTTGGTTTCATTTAAAATTTTTTGTTAAAAAAATAACATCCAGCCTTCCCTTCCCTTTCTTTAAAAATGATGCCTGAGGATGGGGCACCTGGGTGGCTCAGTTGGTTAAACTTCCAACTTCAGCTCAGGTCATGATCTCACAGCTTGCGAGTTCGAGCCCTGCGTCGGGCTCTGTGCTGACAGCTCAGAGCCTGGAGCCTGCTTTGGATTCTGTGTCTCCTTCTCTCTCTGCCCCTCCCCCAGCTCATACTCTGTCTCTCTCTCTCTCTCAAAAATAAATAAACATTAAAAAAAAAAATGATGCCTCAGGAGACAACCAGCATGTCCAAAGAAGTAGCCAGTAGGATTGGGGCTGACAAGGGATCCAGTGTGGTTGTGAGTGAATATAGGCTGCCTTGGCTTATGTGGTCAGGTCTGAGAAGACAGCTGGCCTGGATAGGAGATTAGTTACAGGTAGGAAGATTGAGCATATAAGTAAATATCTTCAGGATAATGGGAGCCAGGCTTCTCTCTGCTGGAGAAGAGTTACAAATATGGAAAGAGGGGAGGCTGGAAAAGTCAAATGGTGTCAAATTGTAATTGGAGGTATCAGTGTGAACTCATAGGATTTAATATCTATTTATATTTCTATCGATCTGTATATATCTACATCCAGATGTGTATCTGCGTGTGTGTGTGTGTGTGTGTGTGTTATACATACATTTCCTATCATTCATATCTTGGTTTCCAAATTCCAATTTCCTCTAAAAGGAACCAGAGCTCCTTGGAGAAATATCTGATTCTATAACTGGGTCAGGGAAAATATAAGGTAAACCTGAAACATCTTATTTTGCCAAGTTATGTTATATAAAGTGCTCTGGAATAATGAAGACATATCAAAAACACAGAGGTGCCAGCATTAAGGAGCTCCCACTAGGCAGGTTTGGATACTTACAACATTAAAATAAATTACAGTATTTATGGATTACAACCCATTGAGTAACATAGGAATTGTGAGTCTATACTCACATAATTAAGTAAATAAATACTCTTTATTCTCCTTAGTAGGAAACCTGATAATGTCAAAATTGAAAAAAAAAAGCAATACGTATATTATTTTCAAATAAGGAATGTAACAAGGAAAAAGAACAGCAAATAGAGTTCTGAATTTGCTTCTGAGAAGCATGACATGGGAATAGCAATTCTGGAGAAGAGGAAACTGCTTTTTAATTTTTAATTTGTCTTGTTTTATTTTAAACTCTGTAGAATTATTTGACTTTTAAAGACTATAAATATACTTTTTTATTTGAGATAATTTCCAACTGGGAGAAAAGTTGCAAGAATATCACAAAGAACCTAGATTTCCCAATTATTGCCATTTCATAACTTTCGCTTATCCGTCTGTGTGCTAAGTTGAGTACATTGGAGACTTGCTGTTTCATTACTCCTAAATAGATCTGTGTGTATTTTTTTTTTTTTAAATAGGGACACTCTCCTAATCACAGTATGCATATACAAATCAGGAAACCATACTGACACAATACCACATTCCCATCCACAGATCCTTTCACATTTCTCCAGTTGTCCCAATAACAGTTCAGAAAGAAAAAAAACAAAGGTTCTCCTCCTTTGGTACAGAATCCAGTTCAAGATCACATGTTGTGTTTAGCTATTATGTCTCTTTGGTCTTCAGTCTGGAATAGTTGCTCATCTTCCTTTTTTTCCATCATAGTAATTGCATTTTTGAAGCATTTTATAGGCAATGTCTCTTCCCCTCAAACATATACAGTATATATATTTTTTCTTCTGACCATAAGTATAACTATATCACCATTTTTAGTTAAATTCAAAATTAAGAACAATTTATTTTTATTCAAAGTCAAGGCCATAGAGTGAACTATGATTACATTTTAATTCTTGTACACCTTTTGTTTTCTTGAGAGTTCACCATTCATTATTCCTTCATTCATTCATTTTCTCTATCCCTTCCTTTCTACTTCTCTTGCATTCTTTCCATCTTGGCTTTCTTTGCACCCATCACAATTCATCACAATATCTAACATGGCATGCTTCCTGTCATGTTTAAACATATCAGGTACTCTGTCACCTGCCTTCCTTTCCTTTCCCTTCCTTCCTTCCTTCCTTCCTCCCTTCCTCCCTCCCTCCCTCCCTCCCTTCCTCCCTCCCTTCCTCCCTCCCTCCCTTCCTTCCTTCCTCCCTTCCTTCCTTCCTTCCTCCACTCCCTCCCATTCTCCCCCTCCCTCTCCTCTCCCCTCCCTTCCCTTCTCCTTCCTTCCTTCCTTCCTTCCTTCCTCCCTTCCCTCTCTTTTTTTTTCCTCCTTCCTTTGCTCACTCCCCTGTCTCTTTCTCTCTGTCCACCTCCCTTCCTGTCTCTCTTCCCTTATTCTTTTTCCCTGTTCATCTCCCTGCCTCCCTGGTGACTCTGTCTTCCTGACCCAGTCTGTATAGGTTGTTCTTTAGTTCTGCTGCAAAGCTGTCAACGTGGAACATAATTTCATGATCATCCAAAGAATTTCATGTAGTTCTCTTTTCTGTTGAATCTCCTGTTTTTAGATCCTATTTCCTCTTGTTATATGCCTTCATATAATTTTGGAAAATTAAAGAAGCTTCCAAAGAATAAATGGATGGGAAATCAGTTTTTGAAATCTTTTATATCTGAAATGACTTTAATCTACTTGTATACTTGAATGACAATTTGTCTGGCTATATAGAGTTCTAGGTAGAAGATATTCTCCTCTCAAAATTTGGAAGGTATTTTATTGTCATTTAGTGTCCCGTGTTACCATTGAGAAATCTGGAGCCATTCTGATTCCTGAGATTTCTGTTGTATTTTACCTGTTTATATTCTCTCTGGAAGCTAACCTGTATTATGCAATGTCATGGTAATTGCAGGAGCACTTCCGACCCCACCACTGCCCCCATTCATTTTGAGGAGGCAGGAAAAGCCCTATCAACCTGGAAACACTTCAGTTCAAAGCACATTTTCCTCTTCATTTTATGGAATTCGTTTTATTCAGGCACTACCTGCCTGGATCCCTTAATTTTTAAAAACACTTCCTTCTCCTTTCCATCTTTTGTCCTTTTAATTCAACTTAGTTCTTGAGTTCTATCTTTCAAACTTCCTGTTGTTATCCTATTATCATATTTCAATTTTCATGAGCCTCCTTTTTTATTGTCTTGCTGCTGTTTTCTGAATTTTTTAACAATATAACTCCTGTTTGTATTCATGAATTTGATATCATTCTTATCTCTGATGATTTCATCCATTTTTTTTAAGCATTCTGTTCTCTAACTGCTTCCTGTCTTCTGTTTGTGAATCTTTCTTTCATATCAGAGGCTTTTCGCATATTTAGATATTTCGTAGTTTCTACATCAGGTAATAAAAAGCGGAGTAGATATTCATCATGTACGGTAAGGGCTTCAGAGCAGGGTGATTATGCAGAGACCTGGCTCACTCATCAGGGACTGCAACTGTTAGTTTTTTTTTTCTTGGAATGTCAAGCTAAGAGAGGAACCCTCCAACCACTGGGTGGAATTTTGTGCATTGATGCCAGAATACATAGGGCCAGATGAGGGGAGAGAGTTGGCTATCTTCCCATCTCGTATGTAGGACTTTTCTTTGCTATCTCTTCCTCCCTTTTGCCTGGCACCCTTTTCAGATACATTTCAGAAAGTAAACTTCCACTTTTTTGCAAAACTGGGGAAGAAATGTCACCCGGTGGCTTGGGGTAGGTGAAGGAATCTAAGGTACTGACTCTCTTGTTTTATTAGCTTCTCAACCAGTCCTCTGGTTTTAGCTCTGTCAGCACTCTGTGTCCATGGGTTTCTGGTGCCTGTAATTCTTAAGTTTCTCTGGGATTCTGTCTTATAAACATGCCTTCTAGGTTTACCATTAACTCCTAGGTTTACTGTTCAGCTTTCTTTGCACTGCTATTTCAGTTACCCCTGAGTCAGATTTCTAGTTTCCAAAAAGTAGTTGCTTTTGTTTGCTTCATCTCTCTCTGTCTCCCTCTTTTTTTACCTTGAGGGTTTATGTCTTTTATGCCTTTTTGTCTTAGTTTGCTTTAATTTGTTTATTTCTTTGTTGTCATTTTTATAGTGGGATTTTAAGAGGAAGCAGAGATAAAAATACATGTTTGACATACCATCTTTAACCAGGAACCCAATCATCCTTCTTGTTCTTGACATATTTCATTAGTACTCATTGTGTCTAAGAAAAACAGGATTTTAAATTGTATCTTCCATAGATGTTAATTTTTGAATGTGTTTTATTTCTTAGGATGCCTCGTTGATGGACATGAATTCCTTCAGCCCTATGATGCCAACGTCCCCTCTATCAATGATTAACCAAATCAAGTTTGAAGATGAGCCAGATTTGAAAGATCTTTTCATTACAGTTGATGAACCTGAAAGCCATGTTACCACAATTGAAACTTTCATTACTTACAGGATTATTACTAAGGTAAATCTTTAATGAGCACCTTCTTGAATCAGTTGTTCTCTGAACTTTTGGTAAGATGTTGCATCTAATCTGTACTTGTTCTGTATGAAATCAGTGAAATTCAAATTTCAACACTTTTTTTTAAATTTAAATTCAAATTAGGTAACATACAGTGTAGTCTTGGCTTCAGGAGTAGAACCCCCTGATTCATCTCTTACATATGACACCCAGTGCTCATCTCAAAAGTGCCGTCCTTAAAGCCCATCACTCATTTAATCCATCCCCCCACCCACCTCCCTTCCATTAGCACTCAGTTTGCTCTCTGTATTTAAGAGTCTCTTATAGTTTGCCTCCCTCTCTGTTTTTATCTTATTTTTCCTTCCCTTCCCCTTTGTTCATCTGTTGAGTTTCTCAAATTCCACATATGGTCACTCATTTTTTTTTAACGTTTATTCACTTTTGAGAGAGGGGGAGAGAGAGCATGTATGCACATGTGAGAAAGTGGGATAAGGGCAGAGGGAGGAGGACAGAGGATCTGAAGTGGGCTCTGGGCTGACAGCAGAGAGCCTAATATGGGGCCTGAATTCACGAACAATGAGATCATGACCTGAGCTGAAGTCAGACGCTCAACCCCCTGGGCCACCCAGGCACCGCAGTCACTCATTGTTTTTAGCAGTGGTGCATGTTGAAACAGGAACATTTAGGGCACCTGGGTGGCTTAGTCAGTTGAGCATCCAACTTCGGCTCAGGTCATGATCTCAAAGCTCGTGAGTTTGAGCCCTGTCTTGGCCTCTGTGCTGACAGCTCGGAACCTGGAGCCTGCTTCGGATTCTGTCTCCCTCTCTCTGTCCTTCCTGGCTTGTTCTCTGTCTCTGTCTCTGTCTCTCAAAAATAAATAAGCATTATTTTTTTTTTAAACAGGAACATTTTGTTTTTAGTTTAAAAAATATAAAGAAATGTCTTTGGAAAAGAAGAGCTTCAGGTTGCTAATAAAGAAAACTAGTTAACAACATGATGTGATATTTTAATGTAGCATTTTTTCTGAAGATTACAAAATATAATTTCATTTTCTTTCCAAATAAGAGCCAGTGGCCACTTTATCTTATGTGTAAGATACCACTAGTTGTCCACTAATTCAAATGCAGAGTAAATGTAGAATCGAAATCTCTCCTTGATCCTAGGGCAAGTCTCTGCAAAAAGAGAGTTTACTTCTGCCAGAATAAAACAACCAAGTCAGGTAACTGTTTTTTAAAATCCTTCATGTAATAGCAACCTTTAGCAATTATATTCATAAAATATAGTATTCTCTTTTTGAGGTGACACCCTACATCCCTTTTGTAGTTGAGAAGGTTTTGGACCATCTTCCTATAATCACTTCTCCCAGTGCAAATTCTACACCACTTCTAGTTATGTGTCGTAAAAAGTGCATGTATTTGATCTCTTCACTCAGGTTCTTTTTTTTTTTTTTTTCAACGTTTTTTATTTATTTTTGGGACAGAGAGAGACAGAGCATGAACGGGGGAGGGGCAGAGAGAGAGGGAGACACAGAATCGGAAACAGGCTCCAGGCTCCGAGCCATCAGCCCAGAGCCTGACATCTTCACTCAGGTTCTTAAAACCCTTCCGGGTTCCTCATTTCCTACAGAACAAAGTACAAATTCCTTTGTATGACATATCAAGAATTTCTCAGTCTGATGCCAACCTACTCCTGTAAGACTACTCTCTTTAACTCCCCATTTTTAATACCCCTGCCCTCCACTCATCTAGACCTATTTTTGTTACCTGAATACCCTAGGGTATTTCTTATTCCCATGACTTTGCATATAATTTTCCTTCTCTCTGTTATGCCCTTCCTCTTCTAAACAGAAGAACTAATGTTTATTTTCCAAGACACAACTGGAGATAATGCATGCGATGGCCCTGCCCCCTGCATCTGTAGGCTGGAAGCCTCTTTCTTTCTTCTGTTTTCTCATGCTGTTCTAATTGAATTCTTAAAGGATGTAAAACACTGGAGTCAGTATAGCAAAGAAATTTTAAGCCTATATTTAATCCTTCTAAGCCTCAAGGTTTTTGTTGTTTTTTTTTTTTAATCTAAAAAATGGAAATGACAATCAAACCTGGTTCTGTAGAGTTGCTGTAAGAATTGATTTAGGATTGGTCATCGACATATAACACTTAGCAAAATGCCTGACACATAATAAGTGTTCAGTAATTGCCACCTACCTGTATGTGAGTAGATAACTGTGTGTTTATTTTATTCCCAACAAGTATGTGAGCCTCTCAAGGAAGGTAGTTATATCTTCAGTTATCCACATTTCCAAACACAATTCTTAGATGTAGTGAGTAAGCAATTTAACTTTTTGTTCAATGGGTGAGTGAAGAAATTTATAGTATCATACTCCTATCAAGAGGTTGTAGAACAAGATAGCATGGAATTCAATCTTGATTACTCCCCTTTCTTGCTATGTCTTTTGGGCAATTTAATTAACCTCTCTATGCCTAGTTTCCGCAGTTGTAAATAAGATAACAGTACTAGGCTTGGAGGGTTGTTGTGAATATTTAATGTGTTTATACAGACATATTGCTAAAAATAGGACCAGATTTCTCCTGGTATTACTATTTTAATTAAAAGCATCCATTGTCATCATCCTTCCTGCCAAAGAATTTGTGTAGCTGAATTATTTTCCCATCATTATTTGTTTCTTTTAGAAAGACACTGTTTTTATAAGCTACCCTGTGAATTTTACTCTAATCACAGACATATAATATCCGTATTTACACCATATTTTATTTTATTTATTTATTTTTTTAAAATTTTTTTAACGTTTATTTTTTTTTGAGACAGAGAGAGACAGAGCGTGAACAGGGGAGGGGCAGAGAGAGAGGGAGACACAGAATCTGAATCAGGCTCCAGGCTCTGAGCGGTCAGCACAGAGCCCGACACGGGGCTCGAACTCACGGACCGCGAGATCATGATCTGAGCTGAAGTCGGCCGCTTAACCGACCAAGCCACCCAGGCGCCCCTACACCATATTTTAAATGATGTATTGCCCTTATAGCAGCAGCAGCAGCAGCAGCAATAGTAGTAGTAGTAAATATTGATAATATTACAGTGTGTTTAACTAACATTTATTGTGTGATTACTTTGGGCCAGGCAATGTTCTGACCGCTTTATGCATATTCACTTGTTTAAAGTCTAACAATGATCCTAGGACCTAGATGTTATGATTTACCCCCATTTTGTGCATGAGGACATCGAAGCTCAGTAAGCTGCCAAAGGTTACACACTATAGTGATTACCTGAGCTGGGATTTAAATCCAGACCATTTGCTTTCACACTATGCGTGTTTTCTGTTATAGTTTTGTGCATGTCTTTATGGTTATGGCACACTGTCTTTCAGTTTCACTGTTATGAAAAAGTCCCTTTGTTCTACTTTGATTATTTTTACTGCATCCAATATATGGACTATGCTTACATATACTAAAATATGCATTGCAGATACAAATATATAAACATTTTGTGGATGTATAATATAGTCTTTTTTTTTGTTAATCACTTTTTAAATTTTTTTAAATATTTGTTCATTTTTGAGAGAGAGAGAGAGAGAGAGAGAGAGTGTGCAAGGAGGGGAGGGGCAGAGAGATAGGGAGACACAAAAACCAAAACAGGCTCTAGACTCCAAGCTGTCAGCACAGAGCCTGAAATGGGGCTCGAACTCATCACTGAGGTCATGAGGATCATGACCTGAGCCAAAGTCGGCTGCTTAACTGACTGAGCCACCCAAGTGTCCTGATTTGTTAATCACTTTTTATCATTTATTCACTCTCTCATATATTCAGTGAAGTTTTGCTGAGTGCCAATTATGTCCCAGGTACTGTGTGTGTATATTGAGATTACACCAGCAAACAAGACACACATAACCTCTGCCTTCATGGAGCTCTCAATCTAGGGGGGTGATGGATGTTAAACAATTACATGCTTAATTATTTAATTATAGTTATAAATGCTCTGAGAGAAAAATATAGGATTTTATGAGCATGAGCACCCCATCTAATGTGGAGGTTAAGAGGTGGCTTCCCTGAGAAAGTTTTAGTTTTATTAAAATTTACATTTATAGACATTAAGATTATATGGATAAATGCACATATACATGTGCACATATGTGCACTGACAATCTCCTACTTAAGAATACTTAAGAATGGCCTGGCTGTAAATGATTGTATGAGGAAGCCCATGTTCCTAGCATCTGTTCTCCTTATGAGAAATTGCCCTTTATTCTCCAGGTTAAAATATCTGAAGTGACTATTCTAAAGAAGTATTTTTTCTTTTGGAGATCAAGAGATGTGCTTTCCTTTGCTACATATAGAAACAAGAGCTTCGAGATTTAATGAGTGTCTTCTCTCTCACATCCACATCATGAAGACAAACCCATAAATGCCTGCCAGCATGGAGTAGGGATTAAAGTATATTCCTGATTGTAAAATTCATTTTCCCTCAAAAACAGCTTTCTAAGTCCTCAGAGCCTAGAGTAACTGCCCTTGACCAAAGGTCAGTGTTTGTTGAATGAGTGCATTTTGGGGTGTAGATCACATGAGTCCATTAGTCCTAAACTTCAACTACCCAAGCTTTTATGGTCAGACATGAAAAATTAAAGACCATTTATGATATAGCTTCCATGGAAAACGATTCTGTATTAGAGGCATTATTTGTACATCTGTTTTCTTCCTGTGTTACTGCAGTATGTTAGAAAACTCTTTTAAGTCAAAGACAGAGTGATGGGGACAGAATCAACCAATTCTTTGACTTGATTTCACATCTTCCTCTTGCTGGAATTTTTATCAGATTATTCTACTTAAAGTGTTGAAAATTCTCCAGGACATATAAAGCTCTGAACTGCCCAATTTTTGAGTATTTTAGTATTGGTTGTGCCAATTTATACTTTTGGAAATTGGTGGTAAACCTATACATATGTGGCTGGTACAAGAAGGTGTTCAGTAAGTAAAGTTTAATGAGTGATTATAAACCATGTTTTGTGCGCATATATATGTATGCATGTGTGTGTATTTGCATGTATATGTACACATACCAACTCATATATATGTTGTTAAACTGTGTTTCTACTAGATTTAGTTTTCCTATTTTTACCATTTCCATAACTTGTACCCATAGTTAAGATTTCAGAGTGTTTTGTGAACATTTAGTTCCTTAGACTTCTGCATATCATTTACCTCCACTTTTTCCCACTAAAAAGGAAATGTTTTGATAAAATATATTGTATGATATTATAAACATTCATTGTAAAAGAATAAACCTTGGAAAGAATAACTTTTATGAACCTTATTTCAAGACAATTAAGATTGCATCTATGACTTGAACTACTTAATTTTATAATTGCATTCATCTGTGTGGATGATTGATATTTTGGGTGAGTGCAAAATATGTATTCAATGTGTTATTCCATCATTATTCCTCCAGGAAAATTTCACGCTCATATCACTCTATAATTTTTAATATGCAAAAATTTAGTTAATAAGATATTGGTGGGAGTGAGTGTGCATCAGATAATGTTTTTTGTTTTTGTTTTTGTTTTTTTTTTGGCTTGGGATTCAGGCAGTGGAAATGAGGTTGATATTGTATCCATGTTATTTTTGTCATATGTGTTGGCATAGATTTTTGGTTTGTTGAGAACAGATATTTTAATTTATTTGCTTAATTTTTAGGAGTTTAGGCATATAACTCAAAATCCCTTGAGAAATGACAGGAAGATTTTCTTTTCACATCAAATCTTCGTTAATAACATTTTTAAACAGTGGTAAAATCACTCTGTAAAATGTTAGAATTTTCATATACTAAAAGCAAATTTTACCAAAGCAATTCATTTGAGCAAATTCCAGGAAAACATTTTTTCTCAGTTATGTTCAGGTTATTTTCCAAATTACAAAAATAGGACTTTCCTCAAATTCTGAATTCTAATCATCTTGAGAAAAAATATATTTGAAACCTAAATTCAGAACACACTTTCTTGTTAGCAAGAAAGTCATGCCAAATATAATAGTAGTTAAAATCTTGTGGAAGGCAGATGGCTGCTCTAAGACAGATTTTTCAGTTTGGATTTTAAATTTGAGCATGATGTTTGCTTTCTTTCTGGAAATACTGGAAAGTTTGCTTTGTTTCATCTGCTATATGAATTGATGACTGCAAAAAAAGTACAGGCTGACAAACACTGAATAATTAGAATTTGTTAATTTTTCTTAGAGACCCATTTATTTCAGCATATCTAAAATAACATTAGGCAAATGTCTTCTGTCTTATATTGCATGTGTCGTTATTTTTTCCTACTTTCTTCAGACATCTCGTGGGGAATTTGACTCCAGTGAATTTGAAGTTAGGAGACGTTATCAAGATTTCCTTTGGTTGAAAGGAAAACTTGAAGAAGCACACCCCACTCTGATTATTCCAGTAAGTCTACATATTTTTCCCATAGAGTAGCTACCATTTTGTCTTGTGAATAATTAGAATGCTTATAACTAATGTCAGACTTTTAAATCAGTGTAATTCATTTATCCAGAAACCTTTGCTTTTAAACTTGCCATCTATGTAACAGATTTCTTTTTCTTTCTTTTTTCTTTTTTTAATGTTTATTTATTTTGAGAGAGAGAGAGTGAGTGAGCAGGGGAGGGGCAGAGGGAGAGAGAGGCCCTCATTCCACGCCAGACACAGGGCTCCAGCTCACGAACCATGGGTTTATGACCTGAGCCGAAATCAAGTGTGGGATGCTTAACCAACTGAGCCACCCAGGCGCCCCCAGATTTGTTTTTCTAAACTATTCTAATATGTTAAGATTTTGCAGGTTTTGGTTCCAGTGTGAATTTTGAAAAATTATTTTTATAAGAAATGAATGCCCAAATAGTCTTCCAAAAAGGAAGAGTGTAGAATTCCTTATAATCCCATGCCACATAATGCTCAGATCCTTTTAAAACTTTTTTGCCTCAGCCATTGCCTGAGAAGTTTATCGTGAAAGGTATGGTGGAACGCTTTAATGATGACTTCATTGAAACACGAAGGAAGGCACTACATAAGTTCCTGAACCGAATTGCTGATCACCCGACTCTAACATTTAATGAAGACTTCAAAGTATTTCTTACTGCACAAGCTTGGGTAAAGAAATTTGATTTATACTCATATAATCCTTTAGTGTCTTTATGTATATTGGTTGTATGCTTCCTCTGGTTTTCGTTTATGAATCCGTCAGCACTGTCCTTGAATTAAGATGGATTATCGAACACTGGAGAGGTATTCTTCAGATTTAAGATTTAACTCTGTCAAATCTACATATAAACGTTACAGACATCTTCTATCTTCCTCACATACACATATTCATATTTCTTTTGGTAGCCGAATTTTTTTTAAATGTCAGGGTACTCCTTGCATACTTAGCCAATACTGAACATATACAATGTACTTTTAAAATGGGTTAAGGCTATTCAAGTTAGGATAAAAGTCTTTATTAAATGAGTAGATGGTTGGATGGATAGCCAAATAGATAATACAATTTTCTTATTTTTTCTTTCAATTACCTAATGGGAAGAGTGAATCTATTTCTAATGCAGAAAATTTATATGCTCTTCTTTTTTCTTTTCACCTATGAAAATATAACTCACCAAGAAAGAAAATGGATAGGAAACATGGTCAGTATTAAATGATTACTGACTCATGTTGAGTTTTGTATCTCTCAGTTGTTGCCAAAGTGATAGAAGCTAGAAAGTGGTTCATCTCAATCTTGACAAATAGTACTGCTATTTGGAAGTCCTTTGAGACTTATGTGAAATGAATTTGTGGCCTGACTCCAGAACCTTAGAAGCTGCTGGAAGCATTCTCTATAGTCAGTTCTCAGTAATAGCTTGCCAGTTGTGACTTATGCTCTCTCTGATAATGTTTACTCTATCAAGTGATGCTGTAGCACTCCCGGATAGATGTGTTACCTGGTCAAGGGTGACATCCGTTATTATATACACATAAAATCATGCTGCCTAGGAAATAAACAAGTTTACTTTATATGTGTTATTTTGTGTAAGACCTGTAGGAAAGTAAATCTGGAGAAAGATAATATATTATTTAATATTTGGATAAATAATATATAATATTTTTATCTGTGGATTTGGTAGTCGGCATTATTATTTATAGATTCTTTTTTTTTGTTTCTTGTGAGTAACCTTTTATTTGATCCCAAACCTATATTTCAACGAGTCCTATAACCATCACCAGAGTCATGTGGTCTTCTTCTTGGTGTTCTTTTTTAATACGCTGTACTTCTAAAGGGTTACTTTTGTGTGGTGTATCCTTTTATAGTGGTTCTTCTATTTTGCTCGTCTATACTCCTCCCTCCCAGATTAACTATGAAAGAGCTAGTTACATATATTATTAAAAATCTTTCTCTACAGCCAGCCAGCCAATGGAGGTAGTGTCACAGTTTAGCTACTTCACTTGGTTGGAGAGTTATGGTCAGGGAGTATCTATTTACAAACTTTTATAGTGACATTAAGAAGACAGAGCTGGCTAGTGCTTAGCAGTGAAGCCTCTGGAATCAGATCAATCCTTGTCCATAACTTAATTTCACCTGGACTTTGAGCAATCTCCTTAACCTTGCTGTGCTTGTATTTTCTTCTGTAAAATGAGGATCATAGTAGAACCTACCTCAAAGTGTTATGGTGAGTTTACATATGTGTGTGTTTGTGTGTGTGTGTGTGTGTGTAGTGCCTAGAAGCTCTCAATATATCCTAGCTATTATTATAACTAAAGAATTAATAAAATTTTCCTTTTTTTTTTTCAGGGAGCAGTTTAGACCCTAAGAGATCTTCTCTCAACCATTTTCTATTAAATCCCTGCTATAAAATATAGATTGCATCTCATATTGTCCTCTCATCTTCCCCAATATCTCCTTAAGCACAATTCCTGCTGTTAAACCTTATTCTTTTAAAGATCCATGCTGAGAGGAAAGCTGCACACATGTTTTACACGAGTACTTTGAAAAGGAATAGTATCAAGGAGATAGAGGAAGAACTGTACCCCAATAAAATTCACCTGCTTCAAACTACATGAAAAAAAGTCTATGAAACATTTTTATCATCTTTATCCTTCCAATTACATTTCCTTTTGTTGGGAATATTGCTTCACCACAAATATTTAATTGTTTGTTTGTTTGTTTGTTTCTAGGAGCTCTCTTCTCACAAGAAGCAAGGGCCTGGATTACTCAGCAGGATGGGGCAGACAGTCAGAGCTGTTGCACTGTCAATGAGAGGAGTAAAAAGCCGCCCAGAAGAGTTCATGGAAATGAATAACTTTATTGAAGTTTTTAGCCAGAAAATAAATTTGATAGACAAAATATCTCAGAGAATTTACAAGGAAGAAAGGGGTATGTAGAATAACTAGAATGTGATTACCAAGTTGTTCAATTTCTGACCGATCTTCACATTTGCTGGTGTAGTAAAGCAATGTTAAGTTAGCATTTCTTTTTGGTTCTTTCTTAAAGTTTCCATCTCTCTGCTTACAGTCCCCATCTGTTTTTGTGTGATGCTAACTTTGCCCATTAGAGCCCTCAGCACATTAATCATCATTGCTTTAAATTCCTGGTCTCACCATTTCAACGCCCCTGCCATGTCTGATTCTGATGTTTGCTCTGTCTCTTTAAATTGTCTTTTTTGCCTTTTATTAGGATTTTTTTTCTTAATAACCAGACATGATACTGGGTAAAAGGAACTGCTGTAAACAGGACTTTAGTAATGTGGTAAGGTGTGGGGGAGGAGAAGCGTTCTATAGTTTTAAATATAGAAAACTTATGTCGATCTAAATATAGAAAAAACTTTTATTCCTGAAGCGTTGTACAGTTTTGTGATCAGGTCTCAGTCTTTTAGTGAGCCTGTGCCTCTGGACTGTGAACTTCACAAGAGTTTCTCAGTTTTCTCTCCTTGCTTACTTGGGCCAGAGTTGCCAGAGTCGGCTGGACTTGAGTGTTTCCCTTTCTCTAAGTTAGTCTCTGATGATACCTGAGCAGGTTAGGCTCTGGTTAACTATTTTCCTCTGAGGGCAGGCCTTTGTTAAGAAGAGCAGAGTGCTCTGGCTATTTCAAAATTCTCCTCTGCAAGAAGCAGGAGTAGTTTTTATTCAATATTTACAGTGAATCTAGTTGAGCTTCTGGGGGTAAATCTCACAATACTGACCCCATGACTGGGTTCCCCCTGGGGCTTTTAACTCTTAAAGTTGTCTACACTGAGCCTCCAGCAGTTCATCAATTACAGTTCCAGTCTCCCTACCCCAGCAGTGGGTGGTGAGAGGTGGTTTCTTCTCTTTAGTGTGTGCCCAGTAACCCACAATTCCTTGTATTCATCTGTCTTCCCAGTCGTGAGGGCAGTGGTTTTTCCTGTGTCCTCCCCTGTTTTGCAGATCCAAGAAAAGTTGTTCATTTTTCAGTCTATTCAGCATTTTACTTGTTCAGACTGAGTAGTGGTTTCTAAGCTCCTTACATGAGGTATCACATAACATTAAGATAGAATTTCACCTTCATGTGTGGCTTATACCCAGATATATTGAGAAAATTTTTGATTTCTATATGATTTTGAAGGTAGTCATGGCCAGTCCCCATTTGTTTTAATCAATTATTAGCTGTTCTTGTTCCCATTTATAAGTAATAATGGCAAAGTAAGCCCTGAGCTTAAGATTTTGTAGTTGTATGAAGTTGGTCTTAAATGTACAATGTGGATCATAGCTTAAAATCAAAGAAGTGATGTATCAGAAAATAGGGTTTCCACATTTTCCGTGATTTTTTTGGAAAAAGTACTCTATATTACACCTGTCCAAGCATGGCAGAGAAATTTATATATTGGAAATTAGGTCCTTCTTCCTATTTTGTGTCACCATTTCCTTTTTTCAATTTTCTTATTTTTATTTTACTTTAGAAGTTAGACTTCAGGGGCGCCTGCGTGGCTCAGTCAGTTAAGCATCCGACTTCTGCTCAGGTCATGATCTCACAGTTCGTGAGTTCGAGCCCCCTTTGGGCTCTGCGCTGATAACTCAGAGCCTGGAGCCTGCTTCAGGTTCTATGTCTTCCTCTCTCTCTCTTTGCTCCTCCCCTACTTGTGCTCTTTCTCTCTCAAAATCAAATAAACATTTAAAAATAAAATAGCAACATGATAATAACCTTAAAAAAAAAAAGAAGTTAGACTTTATTCCATGATGATTTTTTTTCCAATTCCATGATGACTTTCTGCTAATTTTCTAATCGCATTTAACTACATTAGAACTAGGTGGCCAAATCAAAGAATATACTTCCTAATATAAATTGGTTTTAGAGATGAACTACTTTAAGTCTCTATATTGATGACTTATTTTTTTTTTAATTTTCTATGTCCCCTATTAAATAGTAAATTCTATGAGGAAAAGAAGGGAAAAGATTTATTTTATTTTTAGTATCTAGATAGTGCTTAGCACATAGTAGGTGCTCAACAAAAGCTGTTCAATGGTTGAAAAAAAGGAATGAACATATGATTTGGTGGTAGGAAAATTTGCTTTATCATTAGTGATTGGTTGTTAAAAGAAATATAGAAAAAGTTGTCATAGCTGAATGTACATTTCCCTCTATGTTTTTTTTTTTTTTCCATGCATTGACACTTGGTGATGTCATTGTGGTGACTGAATATAGTTTAATAATTTCTTTTAGGACTTATTGGTCCACCCTTGTTATTTATCATTTGTCTTTTTTTTTTTTTAAATCTCAAGAGGCTAATTGTTTTAACTGTATTCCACAATTCCAATTCTGTTAAGAATATTCTTGATGCATAGTTAAGTGGAATAGCAATTCAGAGAAGCTCCTGGAAACTCTTGAGACCTACGAGTTTTGTAGAACATCAGTATGCTGCTTTACATTTGCTGGTGCAAAGAAATAGTTTTAAAATCTTCGGTATACTCTAATGTTTGTGAAATGCTCAGAAGGAAAAGTGGATTTGATGATAGACTTTGTAAATTTGAGTTCTGATTTTCAGGGCATGATTGCCACTGACCCCAATTGGAGGGATTTCTTAGTTTTTTGAGTGTGAAGCCCACTTGTCAGATTCCTTTGAAGATGATGGAATGTTTTATTTTGTAGCTTGGGAGCCTAAGCTATATAGGATATTTCATTCGTATTCAAATCATGAAGATATGGTGATCATAACTAGTGGTTTCTATTTAAAAATTTTTTTCTTGGTTTTTCTTTGATCTTGTTATATCTTGTGCTCCCCAGTTTATTTGTCACATTTGTACTGACCACATGCTGTACTGCTTCTCTGTGTTGGAGATTAAAGGAGGAGTAAGTTGGTACCTGTCCTTGAGCTCAGAGTCTAGTTGGGGAGACATATATTAATAGACAAATTACAGTGCAACTCAGTAAGTGTTTGCATACAAATGTAATCAGAGAGCTGTGTAAGCGCAGTTTAGAATTTTATAAAAGCTCTCTGTGGAAAAATAGATATTGCAGGGGCACCTGGGTGGTTCAACTGATTAAGCATCCAACTCTTGATCTCAGCTCAGGTCATGATCTCATCGTTTCATGGGATCGAGCTCCACATTGGGCTCTGTGCTGACAGCACAGAGCCTGCTTGGGGTTCTGTCTCTCCCTCTCTCTGTGCCCCTTCCCTGCTCGTACTCTGCCTCTCAAAATAAATAAACTTTAAATAAACAAACAAATAAATGAATGAATGTATGTTACAAAGGTTCAATGGTACACACTTATGTATACACAAATTGAGAAAATGAGATAAGGGAGAACATTTTTCTAGAAATGCTAGTGTAGTGCGGCCATTATTTAAAACAAAGGATAGGCCTTGATTAGGTGGGTGCAGTTGGAAAGGCTCTAGTGATTATTAAACCTGATACCTTTATTTGGTAACAACTGATATTTCCAGTGTCTTAAATTTTTTTAATCTATTTAAGTTTATTTGATCATACAAACTTTTGACATTTTAATAGTTTAATTTAGAGGAATATGCCAGATTTCAACTAACTCTAATGAGTAGTAAGATGATTAAATATAGAGAGAATTTCATTGTATTTGATGGATGTTAGAGAAAAAATATTCACTACTTCTACATTCTCTACCATAAAAAGCCATCTTTGAAAGATGATAGCATATCAGGGTGCCTGGGGGGCTCAGTTGGTTAAGTGTCTGACTCTTTACTTCAGCTTAGGTAATTATCTCATGGTTTTTGGGATCAAGTCCTGTGTTGGACTCTGCATTGACAGCACAGAACCTGCTTGGGATTCTTGCCCTCTCTCTCTGTTCTTCCCCCTGCACATGCATGTGTTCTCTCTCCCTCTCTGTCTCTCTCTCAAAATAAATAAACTTTAAAAAAAAGAGGGATGATATAAACGCAAAGTGTAAAAATATTCAGATTTTGAAATGAAATACAAATTTTTGAATTAATGGCTTATCAAGCATTGAATAGTCTTTTGTTGTTCATTCACTAATACAAAAATATTTATTGAACACATTCTGTATCAGGCTTTGAGATAAAAGAAAATGAGACCCAGCCCCTGTTTTAAGGAGCATATGGCCTAGGAGCATATGATTTATGCAAGCAATTATAATAGAATGGGATAATACAAGTATAAAATTATGATAGGCTTTAATAGAAGTGTAAGATTATGATCGGCTCATTGGGGACAAAGCATATACAATGTTTTGGAACAGAATCCGAAGGAATTTATTTATACTAGTATTTACTAGTATTTGTGCTAGTATTTAAAGGATTAGAAGTAGTTTGTCAAATGGTAGAAATGGTAAAGGGCAAGGCAAAGGGGTATGTGTAATGTTTAAATGAGAAATCATGAGATAGTTATGAATGAGTAATTATCATGGCCTGAATCGAACTATTTTGGGGGAAGAATCTCAAGAGTTGGACCCAGAGAGACAATGTAGGGACTTTCTAATTTAGCTAAGAAGCTTCAGTGTTATATACTGTGACAAAAATTGAAAGAGGAAGAATAGTTATAAGTCCCTTACAGAAGTGTACATTACAGACGCTGATGAGCTGATGACAGTGGAAATAAGGATAGATAGGTAGAAAAATAGATGGATGAATGGATGGATAGACAGATGGATAGATAGATAAGTATTAAGAAATATTGAAACTGGTGATTGGCTCTGTGCAGGTATGAGTATAGGATGATACCCATTTTTGCTTTGAGATCACTGGAAACAATTACTCTTAGCTAGGATATGTAATCAGGGGAAGGGGAGAAAGAAGACAAGCTTGTTTAGGTAATGTTGCCTATGAGACACTCAGGTGTAGTTTATTTGGTAGGCAGAGTTCCATGATAGATATGGTGATCGTATAATCTGTCTTCCAAGCCAGGATACTTTAGAGAATGAAAAAGGATGCTATTGCTGATTACACATAGACACTAGTCATTCAAGGACTGACCCGAGTGGATTGGAATTGCTGCCAATTTAATGAAAGTTGATAGCCATCTTCTTATGTTCATTTAGAAGAACATATGCACGATGAGAAAAATAAGGTCTTTTCTTACTGTCTATAATTCACAGATTTTTAAAACTTCTGTAAATTGAGGAGCTTAATTTTTGTTTTTAGAATATTCTGATGAAATGAGAGAATATGGCCCAATTCATATTCTGTGGTCAGCGTCAGAAGAAGATCTGGTTGATACTCTAAAAGGGATTGCCAGCTGCATTGACAAATGCTCTAAGGCCACTGAAAAACGGATGTCTGGACTCTCAGAGGCCCTGCTTCCTGTAGTACATGAGTATGTACTTTATAGTGAAATGTTAATGGTAAGAACACCTTATACTTTTACCTTAGTCCCTGACCTGATTATAAGCTTTATAAAGGTAGTTTCTATTTCAGTTTTTTTCACCACTATTTTCCCATCCTGTAGAATGCTTTGCATATAGATGCTCAATAAATATTAGTTCACTATGTGAATGATATGACAAGTAGAAGTATATGTTAATAAAAGACAGGAATACTCAGCCACAATAATGTACATTACACATAGATTTGAAACATCTTCAGTCAAGATTTATATAGAGAATATGATTCATTTTTCCAAGCCTTTAAAATTTTACTTAAAAAATTTTTAGTGCTTTAGAGATTTCTTTTCATGAAAGAGTTCTTTTACCCCTTCTAGGTACATTTGATTTAGCAATGTATTTACTATCATTATGTACAAAGTACTTGAGTAGGATTTTGATGTTTGTTCTGTCTTCTGGATGCTTCTAAAAAGAAATCCTTCAAGTTAAAATGTTTTCTTTCACTATTTGCAAAGGCTTTTATTCCTCTTATATCAAAGTTTTGTATTTAACCTCCTCAGTTCAAGTTAAGGTTTCCAGATATTTGGGATTTAGCAATGCTATCTGCAAAGTTAATGTTTTTCATCCTGTATTATGTTCTGCTCACAGCACCTTGCACAAACTGATACCCTCAGGGTTGTTGTGTTTTAGCGTGGCAATGGGAGAAGGAGCCCACTTGCATTCAGATATAGTCCATTTCTTCTGCTATTTATATTTGGAGCCGTGTCTGTTTTCATGTACTCTTGGTTTGGGGATTTTTTTTTTTTTTAATTTTGCTTCTGTCTTGGTAAGAAAAGCTCTCTTAGCCTTTCAGCATGAGATCTGCCTCTTTCTCACGGTTAGGTTTTTCTTTCACAGTCATTAAATATTTTGTAGATATTTCATGTTGCTGCTGTTACTTGACTTTATTAGGGTCTTCTATAAACAAACACTTCTTGCTTCCCAAAGGCCTCTAACATTTCACTGCTCAGGAGTCTCCTCCTTGTCTCCATCAATTTCCTTGGCTACATTTCATTGTTTTACCTCATTATTGATAGCCCCCTTGTGTGGTTGTTCAAAGAGATCTGATTTGTATAATTAAAAATAGTATATTCTTCTCCCTTAATTAGATGTGTTTTTCTCTTTATTATGTCAAGATGAAAATTATGTAATTTAAGTCATATATCATTAAAGGTGTGGAAAAATTATAATAGCAACCAGAAGAATTATTTTATAGGTTCTCATTTGATTATATTACTTTGTAGACTCCTAAAGCATAATCAGTAGCAATTTATATTGCAGTTCTGGCTGTGTTTTATATTGGAATGTTTTCTTCAATGTGAGCTAAAATGATGAAGTATAGACCTTGACAAAATGATTAAACTTGTGTAATCTTACTAGTTGTCTTCTGAAGCAAACTCTTACTTAAAATATTTCTACCTATGTGAAGCACAGTACTTCATATTTATGAAAACAGACCTTAAATAAATGAGACTAAATTGTAGTATGTGTCATTTGGGTTAGAGATAGGAAGGGGTTCCCGATATTAATGGTAATGAAACACTGAAATAAATATAAAAGGTATGTAGTAATTACCTGAATTTTCTATTGATTTCTTTGAAAACAGGAGAAAAGCTTATCTCTTTTGAGTGTTTTAGGAGTAATTCCGCCAGGCACAAAACTAGACTGAGTAATTTTGAGGATGCTTTTTATCCTTAATGCCTCTCAGTTCCCACATACTCTGTCAAATTATCTTGCTTCCATTTAACTGATTTGTTGGTAGGTTCTCCCCTTCCCCTGAAAACACCTGAAAGACCTATGCCTCATAAAGGCTCTTCTCATATATGCTGTACTTTCACCCTTTCTGTTTGAATTTTTTACTTACCTGGAGTTAGCTTAACTTTTTCCTTAACCTCTTTAGGCCTCTTGTGTTCATTATCACAATTTTATGATTTCAACTAATATTTTGAAAACCTGTGAAAGATGAGTACAAATAAAAAGAGTCGTTGTGTCTATAAAGCCTAAGTAGCAGGTCTTGGGAGAAAAATGAGTCACCAGGGGAAACACATTGTAAAAGGCTGGCAAACATTATAAAAGATGAAGGTGAAATCTGCACTCAAATTCCTTCACAAGGGTGTTTTAAAGTTTAAGGATACCGAAACGTGAATTCATGGTTATTTGAGAAAACAGGATGGAACTCTTCTCAGAGAAGAGGCTATAATTTCTCATCAAAAGCTTGGCTAATTGACTAATATTTATATATTTTAAGCTAAAATAAAATCTCAAAATGTGAGTTCACACTTCAGTTTTCTGATTTCCCACTGTAATTAAAAACTCTTTAATTAACCATGTCTTTGGAATCGAATAAGTGTGCTGCAAATTATTATAGACACTTTAGGTGAGAGGCCCGTGTGACCTCTCAACTGCCACCAGGTTACACCATAGTATATATTTTCAGTGCTCCCACTGATTTTTTGATTATTTGTTTTTTTTTTTTTTCTCTTTTTGAAGAACTGTATATGTCTAGAGTGCTTCAGTAAAATGTGCATTGGGAAAACTCATAAAAAGTTTATGAAAAAAATTCTCTTACATACTTGCTTTCAGTTTAACTTTTAGAGATTAAACAAATTCGTTTGTCATTATATCCCCAAATGACTGATGAGTTGGGAAGCGATGCCATTTATATTCTAAAATGTATATTTTTTCATAAAAATATTATTAAACCAAAGTACAACTTATTCCATCCCTGTGTTTTGATATGAAGGGTGTTATGAAAAGGAGAGACCAAATACAAGCAGAACTGGATTCCAAAGTGGAAGCTTTGACCTATAAAAAGGCAGATACTGATCTGGTAAGTTTTTAAGTTTCTTGATACACTCATATAGAATTCATTTTCTAAAATGTTTATTAGCTGTGTAAAGCTCCATTGTGTGCTTGCCTTTAAGGATTCAGTAGATGATACTAAACTTTCTTCTAGAAAACAAATTATACGTTGAATACCCAGTGAATCTACAAGTTTAACAATGATGCTTTTCTGCCTGTCTTACATTGTCTCTTATGATAAGTAAAGTATGAAGTTAATTTTTTTTAATTAGAATATTATAAGAAGGTATGGAAAGCACCTAGTATTGTTCCAGAAGGTTAGTGAGCACTCAGTAAATAAATCCACTTTTTGCTCATTTTATAAGCAAATGGTTATATAAAGTAGGTCGGTGTTCCTATACACTTTTTTCTAGTTATTTTAAAAACCTTTATGGAGGAAGTGTCTTTGATTTCAAGTTTTATCCTTTCCTTGCAATACATTTTAATGGAAAATTTCAAACATAAAAAGTGATATGATGAACTCGTGTACCCATCACTGGGCATCATTAATGTCCAAAATGTTGTCCAACTTTCTTCATCTTTCTCTTTCCTCACCTTTTTTTTCCTGAAATGTTCCCATGTAAATTCCAGACATTATATTATCACCCACAATATTTTAGTGTTTATATTTTATTGTCTTTGCGTCTCTTCAGGGTACTACTTTCAGCTTGGAATTATTTTTCTCACTTTAAAATTGAGAAAGAGGCTTTCAAGGTAGAGTAACTTGCCCAAGTTCATATAGTTCTTGAAGCAGAAGTTGGATTGGAGGTGGTGGTATCACTTGCCCTCCTCAGAGCCTGCTGCCTCCCAGAGAGCAAGTATAGATGTGGAGAAAATTGAGTATTACTTTGATTAACTTCTCCTGAGTTCTCTATGAAGCAGACCTTCTTACTCTTTTTATTTTTAATTTAAGGATTTTGATCAGTAATGAGTACGATATTGAGTGTGCGTATGGCAGGTGAGTGGGGAGTTCTTGAAACCACCCATTTGTCTGTAGTATCCTAGCCCCCATCCCAGCCTGGCTTGGGACTCAGCCTCCCTCTTCTCTGTTTTAATTTTCTCCCTTACTTTAATCATTTTCTAACAGAAGACAGGATTTCATACTTACTGGTTTTCTTTGTATTGTCTTTCTTTCTCTTTCCCCCAGTCCATTATGTATGCAGCTTAAAGCCAGGAATTTTTTTATTTGTTCCCTGAAGTGCTCTCAGCCCCTAAAACAGTGCCTTATACTTGGTAATCAATCAATCAATCAATCAATATTTAGTGAATAAATGAATGAATGAAAATAGCAGTGACTACTCTGATTCACAAAAACACACTGAAGGCTTAAAGCAAGAAGTCTCTACAAATTCAGACTTTGTGTAGAACACTGAGACTTCACTAACAAGGGACTATGAATATCCTTGTTTTTCTGGACTATTTTTGTTTTTCAAACTCGAGTTCATTCTCCTGAGTGGAATGTGAATGGGCAGTGGTGGGCTGTAGTGGACAGAGTAGGAGAATGGCATCTGAGAGAGAAAATAAATAATGGAAACTGTAGACCCAATGGAGCTAGTACTCAAGATTAGGAGAAAAAAGAGGAAAGCCAAGGTTAACCTTTTCTTCACAGTAAGGTGTGTGTGTGTGTGTGTGTGTGTGTGTGTGTGTGTGTGTGTGTAAATTTAAAGAGTCACTTGGCAAGAACAAAAAGTGGGCACATGTGCAGAAATTATAATTGTATCTTTTGAACTGTGGATTATTTTTATTTGTTAAGTAATTTTTAAAGATACTGAAATTAGCAATTAGATAAAATTTGCCCTTGACTAAATACTAGAAAAAGTACAGTATTTTAAAGTTTCAGGAGAATAGTTAAATGGCTTAAAAATCAAGCATCTGTTCAGAATGGTTTATATTCATATTTTAAATTGAAAGGAAGAGTAGTTGAGATGGTTCCAACCACAAAAATACAGGAAAAAATAGCTTGGGCCCAAATATGGCTAGGCTTTCCCAACTCAACTAAAAAAACACATTTTTTTTTCATTTGACTTGCAAATATTTTGTCTTTTGCTCTATAAAAATTTCCTTGATATCTCATTATAACCTAATGATCCATCTGTATTTATGATTTCATTTTATGTGTATGTGTCATATCCACTATAAAGTATTTTTTACCTAGTTATCCGCTATGTTGTAAGATTGGGGAACTTTGAAACTTTAATTATCTGCATTATATTCTGTAAGATATTTTAAATGAGATTTGAAACAGGCACATTTAACAGACGTTACAAATGTGTTTTTTTTTTTTTTTTTTTTTTTGTTAGCCATCAAAACAGATCCTTCCTAAAACATATAAGGACTAATTTAATGATTTATGAATGGTACCATTTACATTTTCAAGCAGTTTGTTTACAGGCCTCACTTCCAAATCCCTATGTGTTATGACGGTATCTTTGGGAGAAACCTTCCAGGGTTACTCTCAAAATGAACCTGCCATGATTGGTCACAGAACAACCAGAGGGAAGTTGCTTAAAATATGCAGGATAGGGTCACCATGGAAACGCGCCCTTGTGAGGTCCTTCCAAGGAGCCATCCTTTGCAGTCACCATGGCGACCCTGGCAGAGAACTGAATATAGCAATCTAGCCTGGTTGTTTACCATGGCAACTGAAGCAGGGCCACTTTGGAGACAACCCTGGGGCCATTTCTATGGAGACCCGCCAGGGTTGCCTTTAGAGGCTTCCTCAAAGTCACCTTTGGGTGGGATGCTATATGCATACCCAGCAAAGCAACTCACAATGAAAAGGTCAGTGAAATGAAGTTTTACCAAGAAGGGCAAAAACTAGGAGAGTAAATTAGTAGTGATGTAACATTCCAGAGGTCCTTTTGGACATACCAGGTGACTTCTATGTGGGCTTTGTGGCATACAAAAATAGGGTTCTGGTCTTTTACCCTGCCTGTAATTTTGTAAATTCTGTAAATTGACAGTAATGGTATTACTGTTACTCTTTCTTATCACAAAAATATACCCACAAAAATGATGTGTTTTCTTGCAAACCGAAACAGTGCTTTAGAGTGAATTCTTTTACTCATTATCTGGGTAGTTGTAAAGTGACAGCTTACAGTTTATGAGTTTTTTTTTTTTTTTTTTTAAGTTTATTTGTTTACGTTGAGAGAGAGAGAGAGAGTTAGCTGCAGAGGGGCAGAGAGAGAGAGAGAATCCCAAGCAGCCTCCACATTGCCACTGTGGAGCCTGATGTAGGGCTTGAACTCACAAACCATGAGATCATGACCTGAGCCAAAATCTAGAGTTGGACGCTTAACCGACTGATCCACCCAGGCACCCCAGAGTTTGTGGTTTGTAGTTCTTACCTTGCACAACAATAAAATTAATGGTTGCAAAATGACCTAAACTCAGTAAAGACTTTCAGAATACCTATTCGAAGGTCAATTCAGCTGTTTATTTAGATTTTTGACATTTAGGCTTTGGAATTAGACCTAGGATCCAATCCTAGCTCATCTGATTTTTAAGTCTCTGACCTACAACATGTTTCCTACCTTCTTGTAGCCTTATTTTATCATGTATAATTTGGGGAAATTAGTAGTACCTTTCTAATTAGATTTTGTTTAAGGATTAAATGATACAATGGAAGTAAATCATTTAAATCATAGTAAGCACTCAGTGGTTGTTAGCTGTTGTTATTTTGATGACTTTATAGAAGTAATATTCGAGATGGCTCCTGTAAAATGACTTCAGCATTGTTCCTTGGAGAGCAAGGAGCATATTTCATGCAGACTTGGTATTATGAAAAGTAGTAAAAGCTCAAAAAGCATGCCAAAATGAGAAAACTAGGCTGATATATAGAGAACAGATAACAGGGGAGATGAGATGTGGCTGTAAAAGAAGGGCATAGTCAGATAGGAAGAGAGACTTGCTATTTGTCAGCAGGAGGAATATGGACTTTATCCTTTGGGCAGTGTGGATCCAGTGAGAGCCTGGACTGATGAGGTAGTAGTGGAGTTGCAGATGAGAATAAATTTGAGAGAAATATAGGTGAAAGATCGAATCTGTAGCACTTAAGAAGGAAGGGAAGCCAGTGTTTCAAGTTGTTAGTGACTCTTCACATTGCTAGCTTGCAGGGAGGGCAAGGATGCCTGGCTGGCTCAGTAGGTAGAGCACGCAACCCTTGATCTCAGGGTCGTGAGTTTGAGCCCCCACATTAGATAGAGAGATTACTTAAAAAATGAAAAGAAAAAAAAAAGAAAATTAGGGCAAATAATGGCTCTATAGACTAAATTATAGCATATAAAAGGGAGAAAAAAATTAGAGATCTACAACTTCACATCATGATAAGATGAACTTTAAGATAGAGATACTTAATGAAAGCTGTCCACAAATGTGGTTGAGTATCTACTATAAGAGAGACACCATTGCAAGCATTGGGGATATAGCAGTCAAGAAAACAGGCCCACATTCTAGTGGATGGAGACAATTATAAATAACTAATTAATTAAAATTTAAGTTGACTGTCTTGTAGTGATAAGTGTGGAGAAGAGGGAGTGTTTGGGAATAGTGCAATTTAATATTGGGGGTCAGGAAAGGTACTACCAAGAAGTTGATTAAGTAAAACCTGAAAGAGGTGAGATGTTGAACCATATGAATATCTGGGAGAAGAGCATTTCAGGCAGAGTCAATAAGTGCAAAGTATAAATATGCTTGCACGTTTCAGGAAAAGCCTGGAGACTAGTGTTACTGGAATAGAATGAGCAAGTGAAAGAGTTGGAGGAAATGAGGTCAGAGGGGTCAGGTCATGAGGTTTGGTCTCAGTGAAATAGGAAGACGACTGAACTGAGGAGTAACACATTCAGACATAAGCTATAAAACAATTACTGTGCTTAGGAAAGATAGGACATAACGTGTATGTGGTATGTGCATGGGATAGGAGAACACCCCAGCTGGAGACCAGCTCTTACGATCCCAGTGACACATGATAGCTTGGATCAGGGTGAAAATGGTGTGAAGTGGTCAGATTCTAAGTACATTCTCAAGGTAGAGCTCTTTGCTATTTGGAGAACTGTGGAACTATTCTGAGCACCTAAGGATGATACCAAGGTTTTGGGACTGAGTAGTTAGAAGGTAAGAATTGACATTAATTGAAACAAGGAAGACTTTAGAAGGGACAGGTTTAGTGGAGAAGATGAAGAAATCAGATTTGGACATTTAAGATTGATGTGCCTATGAGATACCCAAGTGGAGATTTTGAATAAGGAGGTACACAGAAAAATCCTTATAAAAATCCAGAGGCCAAGGCAGGGATTCAGCTGGAGATACGTATTTGGCAGATGTTAGCCGATAGTATTCCAAGCATGAGATTTGTTGAAGTCGCTAATGGGTGGGGAAAAAAGAGGTCCCAGGACTTAGTGGGATTGAGCCTTGGCATATTCCAGTATTAAAAACTGGAGAAGGAATAGCTGGTGAGGAGAAGGAAAGGGAATTTATATAGCTTTGGCTGGTGGTAAATGATGGAGCCAACAAGATGAACTCAACAGATTTATTTAGGGTCATTCAATTTTTTTAACCACTTCTCCATTTATGAGGCATTTATAAAAACAGCCTGATGGAGAATAATTAAGATAAGTATAGATAAGAAAATATTTCAAGAGAAATCGAAAGTTGTATTAAGTGCTCCAATACAGAAGATACTCAATGAAATACATATTGTTCAGTCAAAGTAAGAGAATTTTGACTATGGAGATAAAAGCACAGCAATAACCAAGATAATGAGGACAACTCAGATATCTGGAGGAACTTGTGGTTTTTGCAGTTTAGTTATTAAGATTTCAGAGTCAGAGCTTCTGTTTGAAAATGCTTATTCACTTCACTGCTTAACTGCAAGATAAATAAGGGTTCATCTGTGGTGCTAAATAATGCTGCATTTCCATTTTATTTTTGTTTTTATTTTTGAATGGATGATTTATAGTTTTCCACTCAAAGCAGCATTCAAATATAAATGAATATGAATACATTTGACATTTAGCAATATGTGCATTGAATCTGAAAGTTGGATCTAGATATAATGGCATAGCTGTTTAGCAGTATATTTATGTGAGCAAAAAAAATGCATTTTCATAAGATCATTATGATCTGCATTTGCATATAGCCACATTCAGTAGATGCAAACAGATACCAAATTTATTCAAGCTGGTCCTTGCTCTGTATGACTTGCTATTTTTGAACCGGTATTTTACTCTTATCCCCAAATAGTGGCTATTAATTTTCAGATGTTCTTGATAGTGTACTAAATGCTGCACAGAGAAAGATTGACTTTCCTCTAAGCTTCTAGGAGATGACAGTATTGACATAACTTTTTTTTGTGTGGTGGGAGGGGAGCGGAGGTCACCTCTCCCTATTCTCAGATATTTATTGTCTTACCTCTCTCCCCTGACCTTTTTACAAATTTATTCCTTTCTATATGCCTTATTTCTTAGCATCTCATTTCCTCTCTGTCCTTCTTTTTTGGCTGTTTGCCTCTATGCGTGTGTCTCTCCCATGCATGCAGGAACACAAATGTACACATACCACACTCCTCCTGTGGTAAAAGACACGACACTGTCCAGTGGAAGGAAAAGGGACTTTTTTCTTGTGTATTCATTTTATAATTTATTCTAGAAGGCATCGAACAGACTTTTCCTCATTTCTTACTGGCCAGAGTTGTGAAAAATCCATGATCAAGTCAGTTACCTGGAGTGGGAATGTAGCCATCAGAACTGACTTAGATAAGCAACAGTATGCCTACGGATGCAAGTACCTGAAAAAACTGGGGCCCTTTCAGGTAGTAAGAAGAGGAGTGCAGCGTTGATTCTGGGTAAACAACTAATAAGCATGTGCCACAAATATACAGTGTGGGACATGTTGGAGTAGTATACCGCAGCTGGGTGGAAGTTAGGGATGGGAGAATAGGTGAGGCTATGTAATCAAGAAGGCCCTCAGCAGCCTCTCCTCCCAGAACAAAGTACCAGGCAGTACCTAGCATTCTGCTCCCTCTGTACCTTCATTGGCAGGCCTCTCATTCAGGGCATCATTGGTTTGAGTGGGGTGGGGGAGAAACATGTACTCCTATTTATATAACCTTGTAAAGGATGCTAATGGATATTTAATTTAATGGTAAAACGGCGTGTCTACCCTATCAATAAGAGTCTGTTGAGCCTAGGATCTCCATTAGAAATTCTGCCATACTACTTTTCCCCTCTGTCATTTGTTTTTATGCTCCTGCCACTTTTAAGTAGAGCTGCCTCTGCAAAGTATTTAATATGAGGTCTTCTTAAACCCAGTTGCAGAGTTTCATGTGATTTCACCCACACACTGTGTGCCTGTGTCATTTTAGGCAAGTTACTTACACTCTCCTTGCCTTAATTTCCTCAACTGTAACAGTTGTGGGGAATAGCTTCCCTGGAGTGTTCTTAAATCTGCATCTGAAAACTCTTAGCCCAGTGCCTAATTAGTGTTAGATTGTAAATATTTTTATAAGCAATATTAGAAGAACTTTCTTTCAAGTATACATTGTGTGTTTTGTTCTTCTAGATCAAAGTGTAAGTGGTAGCTATATGGTTTGCTTCTTAGACCTTCACAATGTAATATATATATATATATATATATATATATATATGTATATATATATATACACATACATATACACATATATACACATGTATATATGTGTGTATATAGATGTGTATATATATGTATATATGTGTGTGTGTGTGTATATATATATATATATATATGGGCGGCACCTGGGTGGCTCAGTGGGTTAAGTGTCTGACTTCGGCTCAGGTCATGATCTCGCAGTTTGTGAGTTCGAGCCCCTCCTCGGGCTCTGTGCTGATAGCTCAGAGCCTGGAGCCTGCTTCAGATTCTGTGTCTCCCTCTCTCTCTACCCCTCCCCCTCCCCTGCTCATGCTCTGTCTCTCTGTCTCTTAAAAAATAAATAAACAGTAAAAAAATTTTTTTTTCTTAAAGAGGCAGCAATTATCTTGGGCTAAAAAGTGCTCCCACTGGCCCCACCTAGTCACTCTAGGTAATTGAATAGATACTTTAAAATGTATCTAAATTTGTACAGACTATCAACAAGTTGTGTTTTGGACTCCATAGAATTATTTTAACTAACCTATACCTGATATTATACCATTTATTTATAACGAGGAACATTCTAAGAAGAACCACAAATCCTTTATGATAAATGTCAATAGCACTAACTACATTTTATTTTTCATTTATGAGGATTCTTGAGAAAAGTTTCATTTATGTCTCAGCATCAGCAAAAGAGGATCTAATTTCTCCTCAGCCATTAGCTTGTTTTCAGCATATACGCATCTTGGGTTTTATACCTGATCCCATCCCACTTTTTGCCATAGGCTATTGACAGCCCCAATTCAGATCCACTTCTCTCTAGCAAGTAACTGTGCCTTTTGTGTGTCAACCTTACCCAGGCTTTACCATGGTTTTTCCCTACTCTTATTTTCCCTTTATACTAATGCCTTTATCTTCTTACTGTGTTTAAGCTAGTTGTGGAGAAAACATTTTGAAGCCATCTCAAATCTAATATGGCACAGATGAGAAGCATATTAATAAATAAGGACTAGAGGTAAAGTATTTCAAATCACCTCAAAAATCAACACATTTTTATAATATATATGCAACCAAAAAAAAACACATGTTTTTAGTCATTTTGGGGGGGGATCCACAAACACCAGCATGTCTGTTGTGAATACAAACTTAATCACTGACTGGCTCACGTTAACTGTTACTCAGAAAATTAGGATATACTTGGAGGTGAAGTGAAAAACTTGTATTATTTCCAGAATTTTTACCTATGAAATTCGCTTAAGGAATGTATTGCATATTAATGTGTACTTATTTGAAAAAAGAACACATAAACTGACAGTCTTGATGAATAAGGCTTGTGTATGTTTGTGGTGGGTGAGGGTGGAAGGAGGGTAGAGACAATGGAAGACTGTAGAAAAACAGAGGCAGTGTAACATTGTTGTGGATGATTTTCTAAAGGAAGATTGTTAGCTCTGTGTCTTTCTCCAGGAACATGTTTCCCCACACTGTCCTAACCGCAACAGAAAAAGTAACAAATGGATAAGTAAGAGAAGTGATTTAAAATTCTAGTCGTTTCTTCTCAGGATTTAAGAAATTCTACTTATGGTGCCCTTGTGGATTTGTGGTTTTGTTTGTGGAGTTCTGCCCACCATAGATATAATAGTTTAAACAGCTGTCCCATATAGAAACTCAAAATAGATTCAATTTCCTTTTAATTTAGGCTTTTTGTTAATAAGAAATGTGTCCTAAGGGTCTGTCTTACATATCTCTTTCACTCCCGGCCCTGCCTGGGCACTCAATAAATATTTGATTATGCTTAGAGCAATAACACACTGGGAGTCTGAAGCCTGGAGAGGGCTTTGATTCACTTTTACTTAACTTGTGACCTTAATCAGACATTAATTATTCTTTATCCATGAACATGCAGAAATAATGCTTACTTTGAAGAAAATTGTTTTGAAGATGAATTAATGTTTATAAATCTAGAGCTTGTGTCAGTAAAAATTTTGGTAAGTTAGAGGAAGAAAGTATAAAAGAATAATATGTTAGGGAATATATAATGGTATCATAAAGCATATTATTCAAAGTATGAATCATTTAAATGGCACTTCTGAAAATAAAAAATATATATATATTTACACAAAGAATAGAACCAGTAGTTTTTTCTTCCAGCACAGTGCTGTTATCACTAAATTAAGTGCATTTTGATTTGTTATATTTCTAGGCTTTGAAAAGTGAGCATCTTCTCGCTATTAAATCATAGACAATAGGGCAGTAAATTTAGGAGGAGATACTTATTGGACTTTCAAAGAGGTTCTAGATCCAAATTGGTGTTTTCCCTTGTGTAAGTATATTTCACATCTATATGGTACCTATTGTGTGCCAGGCACTGTGTTAATCATTTGCATATATTATTAATTGTACAACACGATAAGGTAGGTAGTAGTTTATTCCCATTTTATAGATGAGAAAATCAAGGACTAGATTGCCAATCACCCGAGAGTTACTAGCTGCCTCCCTGTCCAAGCACTTGGCTGTGGGGAAATTGCAGTGACAGACTGACAAAGCCCCTTATCCTAAAGGTAATTATGGTCTAATTGAGGGGTACTGAAAATAAAAGAAAAAATAATAAATAAATGATTTCGATAGTTTAATAAACAAATAAATTTAGCTTATTTAATAATAAATAACTTAATAAATTATGAAGAGAATAAAACTGGGTGATGTGATAGAGATACAAGGAAGAGAAGAGAAGGCCTTTCTGAAAGGTAACATTGAAAGGACAGCTAGATGCTGATAAGGACCAATCTTTCCAAGATCTGGGCACTAGTGTTCCAAGAAGAAGAATCCATGCAAAGCTCTGAAATGGGAATGAGCCCTGCATGTTCCAGGAGCATAGTCATAGCTAGTGTAGCTGGAATATAGCAATGTCTGGAAATGAGGACTGAAAAAGCAGGGTAAGAAAACTTAGGTCTTGGGTTTTATTCTAGTCGCCGCGAGAGCCACCGAGAAGTTCCAAGCAGGGAATACTTATGATGTGAAATGTCCTGTGCTCTTAAATTTGGAATTTTTAAAATCTTGATTTGACAGACTTAAAGATAAGTTGCAAGTACAGCTCAAAAATCTTGTTTTTTTTTTCCCTTTGAACCATTGGAAAGTACTTTGCAATCCTTATACTCATGACTCCTTGATGGTGCATGTTTCTCACAAACAAGGAAACTCTTCTACGTAGCCATAATACAACTAGCAATATGCATACATTATCATTGAAACTTGACTCTCATCTAATGCTCAGACGCCATTCAAATTTTGCCAGTGTTTTATAATGTTGTTGACAGCATCTAGTTACATGTCTTCTTCAGTCTGGAGCAGTTCTTTAATCTTTCCGTGACTCTCATGACCATTACACCCTAGAGGCAACTTATTGTGTAGTACGCCTCCAATACCAACTTGTTTGATTTTTCTTTAGGATTAGATTTAAGTTATCAGTCTTTGACGGGAATATTGCTCAAGTGAAGCTGTGGCCTGTTCATTGATCTCTGTCAGGTGGCATAGGATTCTTATTTGGCCCATTAATGATGATGTCCTCTTTGATCACTTGATTAAGGTGATGTCTGCTCAGGCTCTGCACTCCTTTCCCTTTGTAAGTAATAAACATTTTGTGCGGAGCTACTTTGAGACTATATTATTACACTATTCCTTATCATACTTTAAACTTCCAGTTGATTCACATGTGTGTGTGTTGTGTGTGTGTTTGTGGTATTCTGTGTTAGTCAGTGGGTCTGTTACTGTCACTGTGTATTTTGACATGCAGACTACACCCAATTTGGCTAATAGGGCAATCTTCAAGCTGTTTTTTTTTTTTTTTTTTCCCCTTTTGACACGTTCCCATCATTCTTTCTCATACAACAAGACATTTGAGCCTCTTTGTGTACTTTTCTTGCCCCAGCCCTGGAATCAACCTTTTCTCTAACAAGCCTTGGTTACCTTTAGTGGAAAAAATTATATTTAGAATACAGGATCTTGGCATTAGATATGTTTGTTGCTATTGAGGTGTCACTAATTCCAAGACCTGAGTTGATAGAGATAGGGAATATATCTTTGTATAATGACACACACACACACATTAAAAATTTTTTTAACATTTATTTATTTTTGAGAGAGACAGACAGAATGTGAGTGGGGGAGGGGCAGAGAGAGAGGGAGACACAGAATCTGAAGCAGGCTCCAGGCTCCAAGTTGTCAGCACAGAGCCTGATGTAGGGCTCAAACCCATGAACCATGAGATCGTGACCTGAGCCGAAGTCGGATGCTTAACCAACTGAGCCACCCAGGCGCACCCCCCCATTTTTAGATCTGTATTTATTTGTCTAATTATATATATTGAACACAATTCATACCAATGCCTCCAGTTAAAATTCGGTATCATAAGCGTTCACTCTAGTTTTCATTCTATCCTTATTTGTAGTCCCCTTTCTGACAATGAGAAACAGGTTCCCATTATCCTTCAGGTATCTACTTATTTGATCAATCCCTTGTTTGTAACCAATCTCACATGGCATCTTCTTTCCTTTTTCACCGTATGCTGGGCCACACCCATGCAAGAGCATCTTTACACTCTAGGATTCTGTTTCCTCATGCCAGCCCTCCTCTTCCCCCGCAATAAGGCACCCTCCTCAACCTGACTGGGCTGTTACTTCCGATTCCAGACTACTTTTTGCAGGGACTGCTTCGTCATGTTGCAGATGCTTTGATATCCTGCTCTGGGCCACCATGACTTTGTCTCCCTTCCTCCATCGGCATGGACACCAGCTTTGCTCTATCCCACCAAATAAGTTTCAGGACAGAATTGTTCAGGAAGAGAAAGGAAAAGGAAGAACTTGTAGGTGCTTTCAAATGCTCACTCTGTTTCCTGGATGGGAAACAAAAAGACCTGCTGAGCCCCATACAGTAGGAAGATGATGATGTCATAACCTAAGGTGGTAGTAGTGGAGATTTTCATAAGAAAGGTTAAGTGATTTGTCCACAGTTATATACCTAGTTAAATAGCAGATCCAGACCTATAACCTGGCACCGCACACCCTGGTCTCTTGTAAACACTATTTTTTTTTTCTGAGAGTAGAGCAGAAGCTCAGAATATTTAAAGACAAATAACAAGCATTGTCTACTAAAATCAAAACAGAAAAGAATTTTAAGAGTTTAGCACTTTCTCCTTTTATCCCCTCCAAAAAATCATATTTAGGATTCATAATACATTGGAAATTGCAACTTGAAAACACTTTGAAACATACAGAGTTGTGATGACCTCAGAAAGTTGAAATTCTTTCTTTTCTTCTTTGAAGGAATTATCATACAGAATTTTATTTTCACAAGGTCGGTATGTTATGCTAAAAATGATGATGATGATGATGATAGTTAACATTTTTTAAACACTTACTGTGCTTCTAAGTGCTGTGTCTGTATTATCTCACTTAAGTCTCACACAATACAGTGCAGTAGGAACTATTACTTCCTCATTTTACAAACGTGAAAACTGAGGCACAGAGAGGTAAAGTTACTGGCTCAGTATTGCACATGTTGGAGTTGTCAAAGCAGCACTCCAGAATGTGTGCTAGAAACTGTATTCCAATTAGATTATATTAGCTATAAAACTGTATTCCAGGGCAACACTTGAAAAGATGCTTATCAACATGCTTCAGATAACTGATATCAATCAGTTAGAGTTTGCATGTGTGATAAATTCTATTTGCCACTCTTGCTTCGAAACGTTAGTGGAGAGTTGAAATATTATTTCACAGCGAACCAGCAGTTTTCATGGTATTAATTGACCTGCTTTGCTTATCTCGCAGTAAAAAGAGGGTGTGAAATGAATTAAGGAGGCACAATTTCTTCCCTAATGTGTGTCCATGGTTCTCAATAGCAGTGTGTCCTGGAAGAGGTAAGAGTTCAGGATCAATGGGACATTTTCAAAATATACAAACTTCCAGAGGGTCTGCCCTTACCAGGAGACCCTCTGATCTAGAAGCTTTTAATCTGAAATGAGTACGAAAGAGGACAGAGAAATCCATTCAAAACAAATCTTTAATGTATTAAAAGACCTTTTCACAGGGGAAATGCTGGATACATCATGTATGGGTAGTCCATAAAGGAGGATACAAAAGGGGCGTGCACACACACCAGATATGGTCATCACTATCACATGTAGAAATGCAAATGTAAGGCTACCCTGACACAAGTTTCCCAACGAAGACCACTCACTAAAAGGCAAGGTTTTTGTCCAATGTCAAATTTGTAGTTTAACATTTAGATTAACTTAGTTATACACATTTAAGATCACATACGTATATGAATGTGTGGTTTTCTAATATTAAGAATATTAGAATTAATAACTAAAATAATATGTTAATGTAGAAATATCACCTTTTTCCACTCTCACTTGCATCTTTAACATTTCTCTTGCATCATCTAACATCCCTTTTCATTGGAAGGGTTAGATAACAATCAGGAAAAAGGAGCTTAGAGTCTGTTTCTGTGCCTTACTTTTGAATCCCTATGTGATATATCCCTCTAGGTATTATCTCCAACTGTCAGTACTCATTTATACAACATAAGGAACTTCAAAATACATGTTTTCCCAAACATGTATTTTTTTTTTATCTCTAAACATAAAAAATTAGGATGTTGTTTAAAAAAAAATGAAACTGATTTATTTGAATAGGTAATACCTTCACATGGTTCAAAATTCCTAAGTCTTAAAACATACATTTAATGAAATGTCTTCTTCCCATCCTCATATCCTATGACTCCCAGGTCCTGCCACCCACGTTACAAGTACCTACTGTTGTTAGCCACTTTTCTAACCTTCCATGGATGTAAACAAATACAAGAATGCATTCTGATGTCCCTTTTCTTAATGAATGTAGTATGCTATAAAGTTTTCAGCATTTTGTTTTATTAATATATCTTGGGCATCATTACAGTCACTGACCTTTTATAGCTACATAGTATTCTGTTGTATGGAAGTATCAGAATTTATTTAATCTGACTGCTACTGGTGACCCTTTACTTCTAATCTTTTGCTGATATAAACAGTGCTTCTGTGAATAACCTTGTGCAAATATTATTTTGTAAGTATACCAGTTGATCTATAGATAAATACTTAGAAGTTAAATTGCTGAATCAGAGGCTAGTCAATTTTGATACCTCATTACTAAGCGTTGGAATCTTGGACAAGTTCGTCAACTTCTTTTCCTTGATTTAGTTTCTTAGTTTGTAGAATAGAAATAACAGTACTTAGCTCCTAGGGCCAAATGTATTTATTAGTGTATATTATTAGTGTATATAATAAGGTGTTTAAAATAGTGTCTGGTACAAAGAAAGGGTTAAAAGAATTTGTTATTATTGTTGATACTGTTATTATTATTACCACCAAATTGCTTTCCACTGGGAGAGCTATTTACATTCTTTCCAGGATTTTTCTTTTTTTTTTTTTTTTTTTCTTTTTTTTTTTTTTTAGTTTATTTGTTTTGAGAGAGACAGAGATAGCATGAGTAGGGGAGGGGCAGAAAGGGAGACAGAAAATCCCAAGCAGGCTCTGCACCATCAGCTCAGAGCCCAACACAGCGCTTGACCCCAAGAAGCCATGAGATCATGACCTGAGCAGAAACCAAGCATGCAATGCTTAACCGACTAAGCCACGCAGGTGCCCCTCTCCGGGATGTTTTTGATTGCTTGTTTACTCCTGTACCCTCCACCCTAGGCTCGTCATTGTTAAACTACAATGTTCCCATTTGATAAATGGAAAGTAGTAGTTTTAATTTGCATTTATATGATGATGAGTGGGATCAAGCATTTTTATATGTTTAGTTTTATTAAATTTATTAAATTTTATTCAATTCATGTAAAATTGTATTTCTTTTTGGTGATTTTCTATTTTTGATCATTAGATTTTCTCTATTCTTGGCATTATTAGGGAATCTTCTTAGTCTTTTTTTGTTGTCATTTATATTTTAGTTTTCTTTATAGTGATTTCTGTTATGCAGAAATGTTTAGTTTTTGTAAAGTCAAATTTATCTATCTTTTTCTAAAGGACTTTAGTTTTAAGAACATGTGACAAAGTCTTCCCCTACTTCAGGGTAATTAAAATATTGTCTCATGTCTCTTCTGTTAATTTTTGTGGTTTTCTTTTTTTTTAATATTTGAATCTTTGAGCCATTGGAATTGAGTCTGGTTATGAATGTGAGGTGTGGATTCAACTATATACTTTTCTAAGTAACTATCCAGTTGTGCCAAAACTATTTATTGAATAATCATGTTTTCCCCAGTAATTTTTGATGCTACCTGTGAAATATACTACCTTTGATAGTTTTTGTTTTCATATGCACCTATTTTAAGACCTTTTTATATGTTGCTTTAATCTGCCTGTTGGTTAAGCTCCAAAACCATACTGTTTCAATAATGGAGGTTTTAGAATATATTTTATGTATGATGGGACTTGTCTCTCTTCACTCGTTGCTCTTTTTGTCTGTCTGTTTGCAGTGTTTTAAAAGTAGACTTTAAAATACTTATTTGTAATGCTAATCAAACACTTGAATTATGAATCATTTTCTAGAAATAGTTATTGTGTTGTAACCTTCAAAAAAAAAAAAAAAACAACAAAAAACTGGGGCACCTGGGTGGCTCAGTCGGTCAAGTGTCCAGCTCTTGGTTTCAGCTCAGGTCATGATCTCGCAGTTTATGAGTTTGAGCCCTGCATCTGGCTCTGTGCTGACCGTGCAGAGCCAGCTTGGGATTCTCTCTCCCTCTTGCTGCCCCTCCTCTGCTCATGCTCTCTCTCTTTCTCAAAATAAATAAAACTTTAAAAAAGAATGAAGTAATTCAAAAAATATTCAATAATATGAGAGGCTTTTTAGGAAAACAAGTAAAACCTTATTAAAAGATACCTTTTGGGGAGAGAACCTCTAACTTACATACTGAAGCATAAATGCTATTCCAGCTATATTAATCACAGCTTTCTGGAGCTGTTCTGTATAATATAGTACCCAGTCACATGTGGCTATTTACATTTACATTGGAATTACTTAAAATTAAATACAATTTAAAATTCATTTCCTCAGTTGAACTAACTGTTTTGGTAGTCAGGTGTGGCTATTGCTACTGTCTGGACACTCTAGAGCAGAACATTTCTATCATCACAGTAAGTTCTGTTGGCTAGCTCTGGTTTAGAATATGTTGCAACTATAAGAGTTGTTTTTTATGTATGGTAGTTTTGTTGGTTGGGTCAAAGAGGAAAGGTTATATCTAATGGAGGTTTTAGCTTTGGTAGGAATTCAAATGGAAAAGAGATGAATGTCTGAAAGAAACATCAGAATTCACCTGAGTAAAAGTGTAATTAATGTACACAATACTTCAGCAAAGATGACTTGTAGTCACTAGACTTTTTGATCACATGCTTCATCACTTAAATATTTCTGAGCATACCACCCTGCTATATGTACATTTTAAATTCACAGATTATCAATTCATACTGCTAAATTTGTATATTGTATCTATATTATAAACTATGCACATAATTTAAAAACATTGAATAAAAGTTAAATATAAGGTTGTCAAAAGGTACAAACTTCCAGTTATAAAATAAATAAGTCATGGGCGTATAATGTACAGCCCAGTAACTGTAGTTAATGATTCTGTAGAGTATATTTGAAAGTTGCTAAGAGAGTAGATCTTAAAAGTTATCATCGTAAGAAAGAAAGTGTGTAACTATGAATGGTGATGGATGTTAACCAGATTTGTTATTGTGGTGATCATTTTGCTGTATGTATAAATACTGAATCATTATGTTGTACACCTGAAACTAAGGTTATGTTACAGGTCAGTTAACAAAAAGAGTTATGTATAAATGGAAGTTCCTGTGTGTAGGTAGCCCTGTAAGTTATTTGTACATTCTCTGAATTCATGAGCATGTAAACTCCAAAATAGGATTTAGTAGTATGTTGGGGGTTGGAGTTAGAGAACCTAGGTTCCAGGAAGAAGTTACAAAAAAGTCACTGAAACCTCTAGAGCCTTACTCTTGCTTGCTTAATGAGATAATATGTGAGACACTGTTTGGTTAAGCAGTGAATAAAGTAAAAGTATTTCTTGACAGAAAATTGGGGAGCCTGTAAAGGTCTGTAAAATACATAAGTTTAGATTTTGGCTTTGAAATAACATTTAACCTCAGTAAAACCTAATGATAATATTGCATATTACTTTTATTTCTTTTAAAATTTATTTATTTATTTTGAGAGGGGAGAGGGGAAGAGCGAAAGGGGGAGAGAATCCCAAGCAGGCTCTGTGCTGTCAGTGCAGAGTCCAACGTGGGACTTTATCTCACGCACCTGGAGATCATGACGTGAGCCAAAATCAGGAGTCAGACACTTAACTGACTGAGGCACACAAGCATCCCTAGCATATTGCTTTTCTAAGTTTAGATTATGTTTTTCCAAAACAAATACAGGAAATTATTACATCTAAAGAGTCAAAGACCTTGACTTCCTTTTTAATTTTTAAGGAGACACATCATTCCTTTTAAAAAGATTTATATTAAAAAGACTCATGGAAGCACTTCAAAATAAATCTTCCTCAGTCCAATCTGCATTTACTATGCCTCTGTTGTGCAGAAGATTCAAGGGAGATCACTACATTTTAAAAAATAAGAATATTTAAATAATTGGCTTTTTTGCCTCTAATGTTACAGGAAAACGTATTCTTTATTTGAGGAGTATTAGAGGTGCTGGAGATGCTGACTTGAAAGGTGATGTGTCAACTACATTTGTGGGTGTTTATGACTCAAATTGTCATTTTTAGAAAATTCATTGTGTCTTCCTGGGCATGTTACACTTGGATGACAAAATTGGCAATGGGTTTTAGGGAGAAAGGTTTCTACTTTTTAAGAAACGTGTGTATTGTAAAGTATATAAAAAAGGTACTACTTAGTAATCACATGTATGCCTGAGCAGCATTATATAATCAAGCATCTAATTTCTCCAGACACATCTTACCTCTCTCACGAATCAGAAAATAATATAATTTTATTGTTAAGAGCCCTCTTATCTCTCCCCTGCAATTTAATTAATACTTGTTAAGAAGACATGGCTGTCAGAATAGAATTAGATTTTTGAATTTTCTATTGTCTTCTGATGGAGTGGCAATCTAACTCTTTTTATTTAGGTATATTATTTTCAAGAACTTTTGGAAATGATAATTTCCCAGCTTTTCTGATGATGAAGAGAAATTTTTAGCATTTGAATAAATAGATTGAATGGTTGATTTTTTTTCCATAAAAGGAAATAATAGAGAAGCCACTTTAAAAGGAAAACAATGAAGATATCTTTAAGAAAGAATAGCTATTATTCTCAACTTGTATTTTTTTTTTGTTCGAAATTTTGGTGATAATATGACTTTAGGGTTTGGTACGGGCACATTTTAGTTTTGTGTGGTATTTAAAAATATAAAGAAATAATCGTTGGAAAGGCAGTAGGGAAACAAGCCTAGATTCATTGCTAATATTTCACTTTTCTAAAGTAATTCATCTATTCTACAAATAACTATCAAATTCCCATATGGTGTAAGTACTGGGGATGTAATGGTCAAAAGATAGACACATGGCTCTTATGGTACAACTTACATTTCAACATAGGCAAATAAAAATAATTGTCAGTTCTGATAAATGTTAAGGAAATGAACAGTAGACTGAAATAGAGAATAGCAAAAGAACCTACTTTGTACTAAATGCTCTTCTGAAAAGGATTATCTGAGAAACATAATTAAATTGAAATGAAAGGAAAGAGAACTAACTAGAACATATGAAACAGAATGATTGTTTAGATGCTCACCATTTATTTAAGTCTTCTTGGATATCTCTCAATAAAGTTCAAAATGTCTTTTCCAAAAAGTTCTACATTTTTTGATAAATTTATTCCTAAGAACCTTATTTTTTTGTTTGTATTTATCATAAATTATAAATCCAAAAAATTTATTTTATAACTTTTTTTCAGCATGAGTGTATAGAAATGTAATTCACTTAAACAGATTTATCTTATATCCAATAATCTTCTAAATTTGTTTTAATTTTAGTGATTTGTGGACTCTTTGGGATTTCCTATGTAGAAGATCCCATCATGGGTGCATATTGATAGTTTTGTTTATTTACTTGGTATTTGATATTTATTCACTCATTATACTTTATATTTCTTTTTTTCATTTCTTACTGAGCTGGCTAAAAATGCATTATAATGTTATTAGTGATGGGACATTCTTGTATTATTCCTGATTTTACAATAAATGCTTTCAAGATTTTTTTCATTAGTAATGATGTTTGCTATAGCTTTTCCCCCTGCTATATTTTTAATCAGGCTAAGGCAGTTCTTATCCTCTGTGATGGGAGGTTGACTCATATGTGGGTGGTAAATTTTATTAAATAGTTGTCTATTATCTACTCATTCAGTTCTGTGATTTTTCTCCATTATGCACTTAATATGGTGACTTATACTAAGAGATTTTCTCATCAGAACCATCCTTGGATCCCTGGGAAAATCCAGCTTGGCCATTGCTGGATTTGGTTTGCTCAGTGTTTTAGGACTTCTGTATCAATATTTCTGAATAAGAATGATATTCATCATTATCTTGTACAGTTCAAACATACACAATTTTATTTGTCAATTATATCTCAGTAAAGCTGGGAAGAAAAAGAAAGATTTGTTATTACTATTGCTTATACCAGGAACATCAGTTTTTGTATCAAGGCCTTGCTAATCTCATAAAATTTTTCATATTGGACTAAGTTTTGTGAGATTGCCATTATTTTTTAATGAAGAAAAAATTCTTCCAATAATGCTTTTGGAGTAGACCCTCATAAGCTGTTTTGATATTAGGGGCCTAGTCATAATACTGGAGAGACTCTAAATTTTAATTGTGCTGTTTGTCCTTGCTACTGTACTTGCAAGTGGAGACAGTGATGGGGTGAGGAAAAGGATGTTTCCTTGCCAGATTATAATGTAAGACATGAGTGATAAAAGATGGATGACTGAATAGTCAGTGAGAGTGATTCTTAGAGATGTAAGTGAAATCCCCCCTAGACTGCTACTTAGCAGTGATAGATCACAGTGATTGAAAAAATTTTGACTAGTATTTTCTTCCATCATCCTGGCAGCTATTCCTGGAGAAATAGGCTGTGAGGAAGCTGCTTTCTCAATCTGTAATTTTAATAAATGATACTTTGACAAATTGTTGGTAATCATGGCAATTAACTCCCCTAGAATTATCATGCCAAAGTATATTAATTATTTATTAAATATATAGTTCAGCAGTCAAGCAGATTTGCTTCTAACACACATTTTAATGTAGTGTGTAATTCAAACATTTTTACCAAAAGAGTTACTTTCTTTGATGTAGAAAAGGTGGAACATATACCCCAGTTGTCTGAGAGGGACCCATTAATGGGCAATGTAAGCTCAAATTTTTTTAAGCTTTTTTGTTTTGAAGTTTTATTTGCATATCATTACTCCATATTATGTTTGTGTTAATTTAAGAATATTTTATATGATCTCCATAAAATAACTATCCACATAAAATATGATAAAAGATTGTACCATGTTTATTCATGACTATTCAGAGAAGCAATTCTCTGGACCATCTCTGAGTATTAATGCGGATATAGGAATCCCAATTTGAGAAACATAGATTAAGGCATTTCATATTAGTCTCATCATGAAATAGTATCAGAATTGAGAGAATTTTCTGATGTCAGGTAAAGATCTGTCTCTATGAAATCAGTATGTCAAAAAATGAGTGAGAAAAGAAGGTAAATATTTCACACAGGGGCACTGGACCTAACATGATACTTGGCACATAGCAAGTGTTCAACAACTAGCTGTTGACTGAACTAATACATTTCCTAAAAACTAATAACCAATATCTGATAAATAAGAAAAACTAAAGGCCTAAGAAAATGTTGGGGGTGGGGGGGGAGAAAATGTTTGGAAATATGGTGGATCTTCTTCAGTTGCTTGAAAAGGTATTTTTAGTTAATAGGAAGTATACTCTAAAGTGCCTTCAGAGTCAGGGGAGCAAAAGGTCCGTTGGCATCTTCTGTTTTAGGATTTTATTATTTCATAATTAACAAGATACTAACATTAACCCATTAATGTGACATGGCAACCTAGTTCCTTAAAATGGAGGTAATTTTTGGACTTTTTTTGGCCCCACGTATCTGATTTGGAGAAAGACCTGTTAGAATGGCCTTACTTAGACGTTTTGGCCTGGCTACATCGTCCAGTCTGGCCATCAGCACTCTCAGATACATTAGGTTTTGGAAGGAGCTTTCTGAGCCATTAACAAAGTGTCTCTGTTTCTCTTATGATTGCTGTTCCTTTTGTTATGCAGGTCCTCGGTAAGGAGTCTCTAATACAGTGCACATGAGTGAGCCTGACAGATTCATTCAGGATATTTCTGAGACACTTAGACTAATCCTTTCAGAGTGCACCTCTAACCCTAACGTGTGCTAAATGCTTAAGTCCCAGGTTCTTTGCTAACACAGTATTCAAAAGAATCCTATTAAGTAGGTACTCTCTTCCTCCTCATATTATGGATTAGCAAACCGTAGACTTATTATTAAGGAGTCTATTATACATGTGTGTGATTATGAAGTTTTTAGAATTCAGGACAAGAAAAGAGGAAGAGCCCAAACCAATGTATTAATACCCTCAGGCAACCAAGAAAGATGAAATGTTACTTGTTCAGAGTGAAGCTGCCTAAGTAGACAGTACTTGTGGACTCCGGGTTGATCTAGATGCAAAAGCATCTTGTTGTTAGGAAGCAAGGAACTTATCACTAAGGCAGGTCACTCTCCCTTGTAACAGGTACATGTCTTGCTCCCCACATGCAGCAGAGCACTGGACATACAGAAATGTTCTGGAAATGAGGTGATTACCCTCTCTGAGTTGATTACAATTTGATTGTTTACTTCTCTATATCAATGCTTAGCTTAATTCCATCAAGTGGATATTTAGTGCAGTAAGGATAGTTATTGGATGTAAAGACATTTCATTTTTTAGAGGAATTTTTGAATGTAGATATTCTAGATTGCTTAAACTTTAGTTTGGGAAGTACTTTATTTTATAAAAAAAAAAAGAACAAACTTATTGATAGACTGGAAAACAATTGGTAAAATAAGAGCGGATGCCTAGTACAATGTGTGTCTTAAACCCCTACTATATCATACACTCCCAATGACAGGAACCTTCCCTCTTGTGTTCATGCCTGTGCCATTGGTCATGTGCCTGAGCCAATGGCTGGCACATAGTAAGCATGTAAAGATTTTTTAAATTAAAGTTTAATATTCAATTTATTTGTTCTATCTCATTGAGGGTAATAAGAAACTGCATTTTGGAAGAGAATAGAGGTTTAAGGAGCACAAGTAAGTAAAATTTATGGGACAGAAATATATATATATATATATATATATATATATATATATATATATATATATAAAGAAAAACTTAGACTGAGTTTGCCACACATTTCAGGAGAAAAAAAAATTTTTGAGAATTGGCCTAAGGCTATTGAGAATATAGTGTTCCAGGGATCCACATCATCTACAAATTCTATTTTTGTTAGCATTACCAAAAACTTAGGCCAGCTAGATTTGGGCAAAAGAAAGCTACCTCCAAGAGTTATAGAGAAAGTTAAATGAGGTGCTGTATGTCACATATAGCACAGGACCTGATTGTGGTAGGGACTCAGAAGTGTTAAATTAGATGGCAGATATTAAGAATCTGCTATGTGCTAGGTACTTGCAGGTACATGACTCCCTTTCCTAACTCCACTCTTCACTATGACTTGAAGACACCCCTTTGAATTCCCCTCTTATTCTTACTACCAGGCTATCCTTGATAGTGTTCAAGAAAGAAGAAAGATGGTCTAAAGGCTTTCAAGAACGTAAAGGAGTTAGGACTGTTTGTCATCCCCTTAATAACAATGGGTGATTTCACTCTGCTGGCTGGGGAGATGGTCTCCATTTTTTGTGTCCATCCCTCTAAAAGCTGATTGCTCTTTTTCACAGCCCTTGCCAAATCCAGAGCTATTCTAAAGTAATTCCTAAATAGCTGTACTTTCCTGCCAGAAAGTCCGAAGAAGCTCTCAAAGTCCATTTGTGGGAGGACATAGGCTAGCTAAGCAAATTCAGTGGAATAATGGTTATTTCTGTTAGTAAACTTAAAAGTTCTTGCCTCAGTAATGGAAATGCATTGAGAGCAACAGCATCAAAAGATCCAACTTAAGTCTTAAGAGCAAAAAGCCTACTCAGTCATCTTTAAATATGCTTTAATTTCTAAAAAGAAAAGTCCACTTATTTTCAAATGTTTAGTGTTAGATCACATATGTAGTCTGGATACATTTTATTTACCTCTTATGTATTTGATGAGTATACAGGTAATCCCATTTTACAGAATTTATTTCCATATTTTATTATAAAATATTTTTAAAGATTTATATTTGTGGAGTATGTTCTTTTTAACAATATATTTTTTAAAGCTATATAGCTTTTTAGAAATTAATTTATTTTTGGAGAGAGAAAGCACAAGGGAGAGAGGGGCAGAGAGAGAGGGGAAGAGCAGATCTCTAGCAGGCTCTGTGCTGTCCGTGCAGAGCCCGATTTGGGGCACGAACTCCCGAACTGCAAGATCACAACCTGAGCCTAAGTCAGACACCTAACCAACTGAGCCACCCAAGTGCCCCATTTTTATATTTTTAATATCTTATTTGCAACCCTAACTTTGTGAGAATACATTCCTCATCTGTAATATTTTCTTTATAAATAAATATTTACATTATAATTTCCAGGATCACATTTTGTCACAAAAAAAAAATTATAGGATTCTAAAATGTACTGTTACGTTTTTTTATAAAGTTACCAAAATACTATGTTAAAGAATTAATTTTTTTCTTTTTATATTTCAGTCAATAATTTGGTTACAAATAGCTAATAAACCATATTTCATGGATTTATATAACTTCTCTAATGGTAGATCTATTTCTGATGGTTGTAATGTGTATTTTCTTACAAATTTAAATTTGTGAAAGTAATAGAAAATTACACTCCATAAAATCTATAAATAGAAATATTTAGTAATATAAACATAATTAAAATACTAAAGGGTTTCTACATTGGTTTCACCCAAAGTCAGGTTTGAGGGAATAAGGAGGGAAACCTCCAATGTGGTTAAGTGAGTTTGAGGAATTGAGTGCACCTGTGGTTGCATTAGCAGACATGGGTGTCAAAAATTGACTACCTTAAAGATAGTGTAATAGTCTACAGTTGTAACAATGGTCCATAGACCTATGCCAATAGAATGTAGGTTTTATTTTCTAACATAATGAATGATCTGCATAGATTCATCCAGATTATTTTACCGGCTTTCCCACATGCCTTGTGACAAACATTCACAGCATGATGACCAGGGTTCAAGCTGTAGCTGGTGTTGATGGAACCCAGTGCATCCGTTCACGGCCCTTTTGATCATTAGGCTATTCTCTAGATAACCTTGAACTGAACCAAAGAAACAAAACAAGGCCAACCTAACAAAGGGAAGTTCCCTTCAGCTGAATCTAGAATACCTCCAAGTTGATGGGATATGACATGAACTTTATGCGTCTTTTATTCTTCCACCTGACATCCTTCTCTTAGACTGTACTTTTCATGAAAGGGAATTAAATATTGAAAGAGTAATTAAATATTACTTTAACACTAATATGTTGATGTTAGTGGTAGACTATTTTTAGTGTGATTATTTTTTTTTCTTCTTGTTATTTTCTTTAATTTTTTCCTCTGTGACTTTGTCCCTTCTCAGCAATCAGCACATTTTTCATTCACTTTGTAAGAATTCTTAGTGAAACATGTCACAAAGTTGCCAATGTTTGGTCATGTTCATCTTTCAGGAAAAATAGTTTTTAACTAAAAAACAATTTAGGATTTAATTTAAGCTTCTTTCTAGAACAAATGAAAACCCCAAATATAGGAATCCTTCTTTTTGTAAGATTTATTTAGCTGCAGGTGCCTCAAAGAAATCGTGTGCTCATTACATGGTTTCTACTCTTCAAACATTTACCATGTGCCTTGCCCGTAGTAGGCAAGAAATAAACAATTATGAACTTAGTAAATAAAGACTGTCATCTTTTCAGTATGTAACTCTTAGAAGGTGTTTCTTGATGTTGAACCACTTCTGAATGGCCTTCCTTTTCTAACAGAAAACTTTTCTGTTGTTTTTGTATCAAATTTCTCATAGCTCTATCACTATACATGTGATATTTCCTGAAGAAGACTTGATTCTTCTTTTTTTTTAAGTTTGCTTGTTTATTTTGAGAGAGAGCAAGCACTCAGAGAAGGGGCAGAAAGAAGAGAGAGAGAATCCCAAGCAGGCTCCATAGTGTCAGTGCAGAGCCCGATGTGGGGCTTAAACTCACAAACCATGAGATCATGACCTGAACTGAGAACAAGAGTCAGATGCTTAACCAACCAAGCCACCGAGGTGCCCCAAGACTTGATTCTTCTATAGGTACCCTAAACCTAAAATTTCTACTTAATTCAGTTAAAATACTGAATGACATTTGAATTACTTACTTTAAACCAGTAAAATGTTTTATAGTTTCCTGAAAATCTTGAAAGCATAGTGCAATAAAACAATTGATTATATCAAAAGAGGATATGGGCAAAAAATAGAACCAGGGTTATATATTTATGTGTTTTAATGAGTAGGATTAGGTATTTATTTCGCAGGAACAAGTGTTTTTAACAGTTTTCAAAAATGAACCACATCACTATTTTTTATTCTAGAATTCTAAGGCAATTTAAGCATCATTAAAATATCAAGCTAAAAACCTTAGTAATAAAGAGAAGTCTTGCCCAAAAGATAGAGAATGTACATCAGCTGCACTTAGATGCAGAGCACTTCTCTGGGTATTTTTCTTACCATTTTATTTGTCCTCAACAAACATATAGTTCTAATTTTTCATTATTGAAAGTACTTAGATGTGTTTGTATGTAACTGATAAGTCCCTATCCCCTCCCTGCTTGCCCAAACTACCCAAGTCACTTTGGAAGTTTCAGAGCTTAAGTGTGATACTCGACCTATTCCTCCAGTTAATCTTACCAGCAAAACAGACTTCTCCCAGTGCCCACATATTATCAGTTGACAAACCCTGCTGATTCTGTCTCCCAGCATTTACCTTTTCTCCTAAAGGACCCCTGCATCAGGAATCTGATTTGTTACTGCTGTCCCCAGGTCCTTTCCTTTCCTTTCCTTTCCTTAGCCCCTCTCAGTTATTTCACTTGTCTTTTTTAAAGGATATCCTTTTAGGACCTGGCAACTGCCTGCCTCTCTTTCCTCATCTTTTGCAATTCCCCTACTCACACTCCAGGTACCAACTTTAACGAACCACCTGTAATTTTTTTAGAAACACCCAAATAGACATGCTTCTAGGACTGCATACTACTATTTGCTTTACATGAAATGCCTTTCACGTTTACTTCATATGATTGATTTTTTAATCTCTCCTCTTGGGTATGAGTCCTTGAGGACAAAGTCTGTTTATTCACTCTTCAACTTAGTTCTTTTTCTTTCTTTTTTTATTTTATTTATTTTTTAATGAGGTGCAGTTGACATATATCCTACTAATTTCAGGTGTACATCATAGTGATTCAATATTTTTATACACTACAAAGTATTCCCCATGGTAAATCTAGTTGCCATTTGTCATCACACAAAGTTGTTACAATATTATTGACAGTATTCCCTATGCTGTATGTTACATCCCAATGATTTATTTTATACCTACAAGTTTGTGTCTCCTAATCATCTTCACCTATTTCACCCAACCCTCAATCCCTCAACCCCTCCCCCCATGGTAACCAACAGTTTGTTTCCTATATTTATGAATCTGTTTCTGTTTTGTTTTGTTTTTTAGATTCCACATATAAGTGAAATCATACAGCACTTGTCATTCCTTAACTAACTTCTTTCACTTAGCATAATACCTTCCTGATATTATGTTGTCCATCTCTGTTGTCACAAATGTTATGATTTCATTCTTTTTTGTGGCTAATATTCCATTGTGTGTGTGTGTGTGTGTATATATGTATATACATATATATGTGTGTGTATATCTATATATAAATATATAGATATAGATACATATAGATATCAATATCGATAGAGATAGAGATAGAGATAGATATAGATCGTGGGTTTTTTTATCCATTCATTTATCTGTGGACACTTGGCTATTGTAAATATGTTGCAATGAATGTAGGGGTGAATATATGTCTTTGAATTGGTGCTGTCATTTTCTTCAGATAAATACTCAGAGGTGGAGTTGCTGGATTGCACAGTAGTTCTATTCTTAATATTTTGAGGAATTTCCATGCTCTTTTCCATAGTGGCTACAATTATTTACATTCCCACCAACTGCATGGTTTTCCACTATGATTTGCTCACATAACTCTTCTACCCCTTTTTCTCTCTCTTCATCTTCTGGAACCCCTATGATTCTGATATTGTTCCTTTTTAATGAGTCACTGATTTCTCTAATTCTTAAATCGTGCTCCTTTGCTTTAGTCTACCTCTTTTTTTCTGCTTCATTGTTCTCCATAAGTTTGTTCTCTATATTGCTGATTTGTTGCTCTGCCTCATCCATCTTTGCCGCTGTGGCATCCATTTGAGATTGCAGCTCAGTTATAACATTTTTTTTATATTATCCTGACTAGCTTTTATCTCCGCAGAAAAGGATTCTAATCTGTTTTCAACCCCAGCTAGTATTCTTATTATCATCATTCTAAATTCTGGTTCAGACATCTTGCTTGTATCCGTGTTGATTAAGTCCCTGGATGTCGTTTTTTCCTGTTCTTTCTTTTGAGCTGCATTCCCCTATTTCATCATTTTGAAGGAAGAAAAGGAATAAATAAGGTAGAAAAAAATCTAAAATTAAAAAATTAAAAACAACACAAAAAAATGCAAAAAAGGATGGTAGATCTTAGATATGTTATGGTCTGGTTGTTGAAAGGAGTGTGATAGATTAGAGGAAAAAGGGAAAGATAAGAAAAAAAAAAAGTTTGAAAATTTGAAAAAGTGAATACAATGAAATAGAATAAAATGAAATGATGGAAGTAAAAAAATAGAATTTGAAAAATTTACAAAAATAAAAAATATAGTAGAAAAAATATTTTTAATAGAAATGGAAAATAAAAAATAAATTTTTTCTTTCTGTACCTAAGAATAAGAAAAGAAAAAAATTGAATAGATGGACCAGCAAACAGACTGAAGTATGATTGAAATTGCATCAGTTTCCCCTAGACGTTGAACTATGAAGCACATTATAGTCAGTAAACTAAGCAGGCAGAGAGACTTGTGTTCCTGAAGAGTGAGTTTGGCCCAGTTGGGCAGGGCTTAGTGTAATGGCTCCATTCTCCATTACTGGGGTATATTGTTATGGCGCCTGTAGGTGTGTATGCATATGCGTGGGAGGGATGAAAATGGCATCACTCAGTTACCCAGTCTCTAGTATCAGAACGCTGTGCTCTCACTGACCAGCAGTCGCACACCCCTCCTGTGTCTCTGGCTTCCGTCCACTCCCCGCTTTTACACTGTCTGTGACCAAGCCGTTAGGTTGCCAGGTGGTAACTCCCTCCTGAGTTTTATCTCAGATGCGGCTGTGTTTCCCAGCCCCTCACTTCTGAGGGACTGCGGCTTTGACCTACTCAGACCTTCTGGGGGAGGGTCTCAGTGAGTAATGGCCAGGTGCCAGCTCACCCCCAGGATCGTTCGTGGGACTGTTCTGCTGCCAATGCCCAGAGACTGTGGCTGGGTGCCAGCCCACCCCAGAAAAAGTTCCCGTGATCTTGTAGCAGTAGCATTTCAGGGTTCGTGGATAATTACAACACATATCTGGCACCGGGCTTTCCCTTTAACGTTCGTGTTCCAGCACCAAAGGATGTGGTTGTTCTCTGGGGTTCGCTGGGACCAGCCTCTACCAAATGCCCTCCCAGCAGGGGAACTTCCTCTCTCTGTGTGGCCTGAGGACCCCGAGGACCTCGCTCTCTGTGGGGATTTGCCCTTCCCACCAGAGCACTGCCAGGTATCGAGCTGCGGAGTTTCAGACTCTGCACTCCCCATTTACAGAGTCTTAATGGAATTTAAACCCTCTCCTTTCTCCTTTCTCCCTTTCTTGTTCAGTCTCTTGTGTACTCTTTATTTTCTCCCCAGCTGCTTTTAGGCGGGGAGGATGCTTTCTGTACTCTCCCCCTGTCTCCATCCTCTATCTGCAAGCCAAAGAGTTCCCCTCTCTCTGCGGCTTTCTCCCCCTGTTCACCTCTTCGTGCCTCGTGCCTGCTGAGGTCTCTGGTTCAGGTTGTGCAGATTGTTGTGTTAATCCTCAAATCAGTTATCTAGGTGTGCAGAATGGTTTAGTGTTGATCTGGCTGTATTGCAGGGACTAGAGATACAAAAAAAACTTCCATGCTGTTCCTCCATCTTGGCCCCCCTTTATCTTTTTGATAATAACTTTTCTGACAGGTTTGAGGTCATATCTCATAGTTGTTTTGATTTTCATTTCCATGGTGACTAGTGATGTTGAGTATCTTTTCATATGCCTATTGCCATCTATATGTGTTCTTTAGGAATATATATATTCAAGTCTTCTGCCCATTTTTCAATCAGGTTTTTTTTTATATTAAGTTGTATAAGTTCATTATATATTTTGGATATTACACCCTTATGAGATGTATGATTTGCAAATACATTCTCCCATTCAGTAGGTTTCATTTTTGTTCTGTTGATGATTTCCTTCACTGTGCAAACATTTTTTTAATTTGATGAGGTCCCATTTGTTTTATTTTAGCTTTTGTTGACTCTTACCTGAGGCCAAAAAAATATTGCTAAGATCAATGTTAAAAAGATTACTTCCTATGATTTTCTTCTAGGAATTTTCTAGTTTCAGGTTTACATTCAGGTCTTTAATCTGTTTTCAATTTATTTTTGTATATGTTGTAAGATACTGGTCCAGTGCCATTCATTTGCATGTGACTGTCCAGTTTTCTTCATACCATGTTTTGAAAAGCCTGTCTTTTCCTCATTGTATGTTCTTGCCTCCTTTGTTATATATTAATTGGCCATATAATATGTAGGTTTATTTCTGGGTTGTCTATTCTATTCCACTGTTCTATGTCTCTTTTTGGGCCAGTACCAAACTGTTTTGATTGCTACAGCTTGTAGTATAGTTTGAAATCAGGGAGCATGGTGCCTCCAGCTTTGTTTTTGTTTTTATATTTTCTTTTTGGTTGTTTGTTTTCCCTCCAGATTGTTCTATTTGGAGAATTTTGTGGTTCCATACAAATTTTAGGATTATTTGTTTTAGTTCTTTGAAAAATGCCATTGGTATTTTGATGGAGATTTCATTGACTCTGTAGATTGCCTTGGGTAGTATGGACATTTTAATATTAGCTCTTCCAATCTGTGAGCATAGAATAACTTTACATGTATTTGTGTTGCCTTTCATTTCTTTTATCAATGTCATAGAGTTTTTAGTGTACAGGTCTTTCACCTCCTTAGTTAAATTTATTCCTGGATACTTTCTTTTTTCTGATGAAATTATAAATGGTGTTATTTTCTTAATTCCTTTCTGATAGTTTGTTATCAGCATATAGAAACACAATTGATTTCTGTATATAAACTATATTCTGAGACTTTACTTAAAGAATTTATTTATTAGTTCTAATGGTTTTTTTGGTAGCGTCTTTAGAGTTTTCTATATTTAGTATCATGTCATCTGCAAATAGTGACAGTTTTACTTCTGTCCAATTTGAATACTTTTTATTACTTTTTCTTGCCTAATTTCTGTGGGTAGAACTTCCAATACTGTTTTGAGTAAAAATCATATTGTGGGCCACTTTGTCCTGTTCTGATATTAAAGGAAAAGCTTTCAGCTTTTCACCATTGAGTGTGATGTTAGCTGTGGGTTTGTCATATATGGCCATTATTATATTGAGGTCCATTCCTTCCATATCTACTTTGTTGAGAGTTTTTGTCATAAATAGATGTTGAATTTTGTCAGATGCTTTTCCTGCATTTATTGAGATCATCACATGATTTTTATCCTTTGTCTTTTTAATGTAGTGTATCACATTGATTGATGCAACCATTCTTGCATCTGGAGTAAATCCCACATGATCCTGGAATATGATCCTTTTAATGTGTTTTTGAATTTGTTTTACTAACATTTTGTTAAGGATTTTTACATCTATATTCATCAGGGATATTGGCTTGTAATTTTCTTTTTTGGTGGTATTTTTGTCTGGCTGTTCAGTCAGCCCTGAGTTACTCAGGAGGAATTTCTCTGTATATAGATAAAGATTCAGCATGTCCATGGGAGGAGGTGAGTTCATGGTCATCCTACACTACCCATTATCTTAGTTCCTAACACAAACTAGATGGATGCTGAGTGAATGCTGCTGGATGAGCAAATGAGTGGGGATGAACTAGATCCTCCTTATCATTTTTCATTGTTTCTTCATTATGCTAGTGCAGGTTAACTGGTTTCCTTTTTCCTCTCCTCCTTCCTTTCTCTTTTAACCATCCCTCTATATCTGACTTAGGAAATACAGCTCTGTTCTGGTCAAAAACTTTTAGTGATTTACCATTTCCTGCAGAATCCATTTCATGCTCAATGTCATTCAAACCCTGTAAGCAGTGAATCTTCAATCAGCCTACCTGGCAGCATTTCTTGTTTCCACTTGCCCACCTCCAGACTCCAAACCTACCTCTTATCCATTCTGTCGTCACAGTCTGTAGCATGCCATCTCTGTGGTTTTGTTTATGCCTTACATTCATCCAGGCATTTCTTCCCCAGTCCCTGCCTACTGAATTGGCAGTCAAAACATCCCCTATCCCAATCAAAATTAATCCTACATTCTGTATCTTTCTATACTACTGTAATTTTTTCCTCAATGTGGTATATATTACATTCTGCTTTGTATTATAGCTTTAGTTTTTATTTCATTTTTGCATATGTGTGTTCTTTTTTTTTTAAGTTTATTTATTTAGAGAAAGCGAGGGAGAGAGAGAGAGGGAGAGAGAGAGAGAGAAGGAGGACACAAGCAGGAGAGGGACAGAGAGGGAGGGAGAGGGAAAGCAAATCCCAGGCAGGCCCTGCACCATCAGTGGGAGGAGCCCAATGTGGGGCTCGAACTCACAAACCGTGAGATCATGACCTGAGCTGAAATCAAGAGTTGGACACTCAACCTGTTGAGCCACCCAAGTACCACCTGCATCTGTGTATTCTAATAGATTATAGACTCCTTTAGTTAAAGGTGAATCATTTCAGCCTTGAAAGCCACAGGCATACTAGCTTGGTGCTATTTAGTCAGTGTGGAAAAAACATGGGCTTTGACTTAGGCGAACTTTCATTTGAATCTTTATTATGCCACAAAAAGCTATGAGATCTCTTTCATTTTTTCCCACTTTTCTAACTTGTGAAAGGAAGATAATAATACCAAATTTGCAACATTATTATGCAGATTAAATGAAATAATATATGTAAAGTATATAGCTTAATGCAATGGCCCATGGCAGAAATGCAATAAATGGTTATTATTATTGTTGCCATTACTGGTACTATAGTAGGAAGTTACTTTTGGAGAAAGATTTTGTTTTGTTTGCCTGAGCTCTTAGTATTAATGGTTTTCATTTAATTGCGTGGCTAATTTCTGGCTGAATATAACTGAAGCTAGAAATTACCCATTAGCCTTTCTGTTAAATATAAATCTTCCCTTTTTTTCCCCACTATCTTACAATCTTGTATTACTTATTCTGGTATTACAACATTTTCCTGGCAAAAAGGATTGCTTGCTTCTTAAATTTTTCCACTAAAAGAGGACCAAATTGCTTCCAGGATTTGTGAAAACAATTATTTAAGCTTTAATCCTTTTTAATTCCATCTTTTCTGTGCTATTTTATAGTAGAGAAAATGAATTAAATTTCCTACTTTTCGAGTTATTGAAACCTGCTGTGTGGCTAGAGGGGCTTCTTTGGCCTGCCAGGTTCTAACACCTTACCCTCCCACCTCAGTTAACTTTCATTGACTGTATATGTTCAAAGCCTGGATGGCACCCTCTGAATCCATAGTTCCTTATACCAAGAATGGTATTTAAGTCCCTGCTAAATTGAAGTCAACTAAGAAAAAGTGTATATTAGGCTTTTGTAAATTATTAGGAAAGATATAGTCCAGCTCCTTCTCCATTTGAAGTAGATATTTTGTGCTTATTATCAATTAGAGTTTCCTAGAATTGAAATTATGGGAAGATGATTCAGTGTGGGGAAATACCTAATGTCTTTTTTCTCCTTTTCCAACTAAAATAATGATGAAATCATCAAAGAAAGAAAAATTACTCATATTTGGCTACAAAAAAAGATCAGAATTGATCATATATATTTAAAGCATATGCATCATCTTCCTTACTGGTGAGAAGAGATTGAGAACTAGCACTAGAAGTTAACCTAAGACCTAGACCCTGGCAGAGGAATACAGTACTTCCAGAAATCAAAATACTGGAATAGAAGAGGGAATCAACTTGAGTTTCACCAGTTAATGATGATGGTGCTGATGGTGGTGGTCATCGAGGCAGTGGTAATGGTGGTGATGGTAATACATAACATTTAGTAGGCAAACTGTCAGGCACTGTTTAAGTCAACTAGTGTTCATTATTTCATGCATCTAAAACCCCTATGTGATAGGTATTTTTTCACATCTATTTTATAGTTGAAGAAACTAGGGCTTCAACAGCTAGTCCTACCCAAGGTCACATAACTTTTAAAGATGGAAGTGGAACTTAAACTGAAGTTGGTTTAACCTTTCATAAGTCTTCTTAATCCTAGTTCTGTGCTGATAAGCCTACAAACGTTCCTGTAGGTGAGAGTGAGGTGAGAGAACAGGACAGGACTTCTCTAGTAGCTCTGTCACAGCAGAAGCACCAACCAGGCAGGCCACCACTTCATGGGCTTTTATGAGGGGGAGTTACAGATTGACAAAGGGAAAACTATGTTGTAAACCCCTTATGGCAGGGACATCATGTTAAACTGTTATGAAGGGGAGAAAGATACAATATATGATTCAGATACTGTGTTTCCGAAAGCCAATTTTAGTAGAGCAGTCTGCCAGTAATCCCACTCCAGTGCATAACAATTTTAGACTGAAAATGCTAAGCAGAGGAGAATAATAGTGCACTCACAGTTGGTGTAGGTACCTCCTGATCCTACATAAAAGAGACATTATGCTAATAATTTCCATCTGACTTTGAAAATTGCATGATTCCATCCAACAACCCAGAGGAGTGAATTTTTCTAACCAGCCCCTATGATTTTTCCAGCAGACCCAGAACCTGTTTGGGTTTGGCATTTTTAGCAGTTTAACTCTTAGTTTATCCCCTGGCATCCACCATCAGACATCCCATTAACAACTCATTAGACAAATTTTCTAAGATGTAACAAAATAATCACTCCAAAGAGTACACATACTCATAAAATAATAAATGGCTTCCCTGAGATAGTTTACAAACAAAACAAGAAAGTAAAATATCTGCCTCCCCCCCCCCAAAAAAAAACCATGAAAGTCAACCTTACTAATGAAATAGATATCTCATAATCAGAGATTTATGTAATACCAAGTGTCTATTCTTAGGAAATAAAAACAAATACGACTGCGACGAAATAAGGGCAGAAAGGTGAAATTCCATAGCAATAATGATGATGATGATGATGGTGATGATGATGATGATAATGATGATGTTAGAGTAATAATTCACATAAGCATTAGAAGCAAAATAACCCATTTTTATTCTAAGACATTCTTGCATTTCAACATCTCTGAAATGTGGATCTTCTTAAATAATGGTCTCTTTCAAATACTTTCAATCACACCACAATGGTAATGATGATGCCCCTTTTAAGATATGAGAGAGATGGTATGATTTCTGCATGTAATTTCCTGGCTTTGGATCTCAGTAAAAATCCAAGAACCTCACCACAGACTACATGCCTCAGTAAGATCTGGTCACCCATTCCTTATGTGACTTCATCTCCTAGAACCTTCCGTTTTTTGTTCACTCCACTATATGCTACAGCCGTGCTAGTCTCCATGTTCTTCTTGGACCATCGGGGCATGCTTCCGCCTCCAGTCTGTTACCCTTGTTTCTTCTGCCAGGAACAACTTTTCTACTGAGAACCCCCATGGTTTACTCTCTTGTGGACTGAAGATATTTATTCAAAAGACACTTTCTTATTTAGGCTTTCCTCTGTCATCTCGTGTGAAATTGCATCATCATATGTTCCCTATCTACATTTCTGCTTCATTTTTCTTTTTAGCATTAATTTTCAGTTGATAGTCCCGATTTTATTTATCTTGCTTTTGGTTTGTCTCTCTCCATTTGAGTAAAAGCAGAGATTTTGTCTATTGTCTTCCCTACTGAATTCTCCTAGAAGAATGCCTGGTGCAGAGAAGGCACTTAAATATATGCTGAATATATGAATAAATATATATGTATAAATATATGTATTAATATGTAAATACACAAAATACAAGCCAATAAACTGCTGGATTACATGCTCTAAGGTTGGCAGGTGAAGTGGTAAGGGGGTGTAAATATCATGCTAAGCCTGTGTAATGATGCACGGACTAGGTGTTAGGTGTCTTCAGACATAAACCTGCTCCTAGCACTAGTGTGGTGAAATTTGTCAAGTTGATCCCCTCGGCCTCCAGGTTAGAGTGCATAATCTGAATGGATGTTGTAACAGGTGAGTTAATTGATCTTTCTAGTAAAAAACAACTGAAAAATGAAGCCCAGGAATAGGAAGCTGGTTAATGAAACCATGCCTTTTAACATAAATATTGTCACCATAAACAATAGTGGTAGTGAGAGTTAGTACAGAAGAATTTTAAGATAACTTGTAGTTCAATTTCCTCTGTTTTATAAATAGTGAAACCTAAGCCCAAGGTTTGACAGACTTAGGACAAGGTCAAATGCTAATTGATGGTTCATCTTAGAACTCCAGTTAGCATCTCTGGCTGAGCCCAGTCTTCTTTTTACTATAACTGGTTATTACACATGGTAAGTGCTGGTGACTTTCCAAAGAATTATTCTTAAGATGTTTTGATATAATGTTCAGCTTAGACTTGATGAATTCATTTAGTAACAAGAATACATAGATCAATTTATCTCTCTTTGTGATCTAATTCAGCTTACAGAAGAGGTTGGAAAACTTGAAGATAAAGTTGAATGCGCTAATAACGCCTTGAAAGCAGACTGGGAAAGATGGAGACATAATATGCAAAATGATATCAAGTCAGCATTTACAGATATGGCTGAGGAGAATATCCAGTATTATGAACAGGTAATTAGTGCTATGTGATATTGCTTCATTTTATGAAAGTTGTCCTCTCTTTTACTTTCTGTCCTTTGTTGAAAGAGTCTGTTAAGGAACCAAGTGTCACGTTCAAAAGCCTCCTTGGTGGCTCAGTGCCAGGGGAGTTGCTAGTTAATCGAGTAATGCCGAACCCACCCACTGAAACAAATATGTTTATGTGGAGGAAGGATGAAGAGTCTTCCTTCTTATACAGTATGCCCCAGGTGCCTAATTTGAGCCTTGATTGTGGGAAAGAATTATGCTACCATTTTGTTTTGTTTGTTTTCCCCACAGTTTCTTGTTTTAGAAGAATTTGAATTTTTTAAAAGCACTTGGGCAATGCTTGCTACTGATTCTCCCATCTTATTCCCCTCATCCTCTCCTTTTCTTATGTTATAAAGTATTTGCAACATGAGAAAAGGACCAGAGGTTTCAATGAGCAGAAAATCAAATCAGGTCCTGTACCTTGTTTCCCTTCCATTTCCACTTTGCCTTCTATAGCTGTTCAAAACCTCAACAAAAGAGCATGCTATTCTCTCTTTTTATTTCAGTTTAGTTTAGTTCAGCTTTTTTTTTCTTTTTTTCCTTTAGTTCAAGATAGAACCTAGTCATCCTTTTGATTTCAGATGATTGTTTTTCATCTTTTTTTTTTTTTTTTTACAACTAACAGTTCCCAAGGTGGTTATCATTTTAAATGAATTTTATACCATCCTTTTTTTTTAATCAAGCATATTCTAAACATACTGTTTCTAGCAGGTGCATTTTCAACATACATCTCTAACCTTATCTCTGACTAAATTAATGACTATATGAAATTGATACATTTATGCTTTATAGTCTATAGTGCATGCCAGACTGTAAAATATTGTATATTTTGAAAAGATTAACTATTTTCATTTAATAAGCATTTCTTAAGCCTCTACTTCCATCAGACACTGTGCTGGGCCCTGGAGAGACCATAGCATGCAACATAAATACAGTGCCTTTTTACATGGGCACGGTCACCAAGGGAAACAGTCAATTAATACAAAATATTATAATAAAGTATAATATGTTCTAGCGTAGAAAGACATTACAAGGGCATCTAACCTAATCTAGAAGGAATGAGGAAGGCTCTGCAGAGGATGTGGTTAAGATGAAACCTGAATGATGAATAAGAAGTAGGTAGATAAAGATGTGAGAAAGAGTTCCAGTTAGAGAAAATACATGCAGAAAATCCCTAGAAGTGAGAGAATATGTTCAAATAACTGAGGCTCTTTTTTGGAGGTTAGAGAAGCAGGGGTAGTGTTGAGTTGAAAAATGAGGTTTGTATGGGAGGAAAAAGTTTTCCTGAACCCTCTGACAGTCCCTAGCTGGGTCTGAAATTAAAATGATAGAGATAAATTGACAGGAAAAAAAGCATACAGATTGATGGAATGTAAGTTCTTTGTGACACAGAAGCCTTCCTAAGGACATAGGGACTAAGAAGCAGATGTGAATATTTTTTGCTAGGTTTGATGACAGGTGGGCAGTCATGTAGAAATATGGTAGATTAAGGAGTATGAGGTGTATATAATAGACTGCAGAAACATGACAAGACCTGTTTGTTAGGTGTCTTCTCTGTGTTCCTTTCCTTTGATAAGTACCTTCCTTTCCTCCAGATATAAGGAGAACAACTCTCATATGAGGGTTTTACCACCTGCACCAGGGGCTGAGGGTTATGGAAGATCAAAGTGACCTTCCTGCCTCTGCCATAGTCTCAGACTCCTTCAGCTTAAAATATTCAATATGCCTAGATGCCTTATTTTGCTGTTCATCCTGAACCACACTGGGCTGAAGAGGGCATCGTAATATAAGTCTTTTATTTTTCATTCTAAGGGAAATAGGAAAAGCCGTTGAGTTTTCATCAGGGAAGTGACAATATTTATCAGATTTGCCTTTTAGAAAGGTCACTCTGGCTTATATGGCTCAGAGTGAAACAAAACTGGACATGAGGAGACCTAATAGGGAGCATTGTGGTACCAGACAGAGATGCGAACTGACATAGGGATTTCATGGTGGTGGCCTAGAGACTCAAGTGATTGAAAAGATCATTTTCTGTCCTTAATTTTTTTATTCTGCATTAACAACCTTAAGTAAATTCAAGTATCTCAAAGGAATTTCCCATAAGTCTCAGATTTTGAAATGATTTGAACTATTTTGTTGAGGGGCACCTGGGTGGCTCAGTTGGTTAAGCATCGACTCTTGATTTCAGTTCAGGTCATGATCTTACAGTTCATGAGATCGAACCCCACGTTGGGCTCTCTACTAGCTGTGCAGAGCCTCTTGGGATTCTCTCTCTCCCTCTCTCTGCTCCTCTTCCCCTCATGTGCACGGTCTCTCCCGCTCTCTCAAAATAAATAAATAAACTTAAAAAAATGAAAGTAGAAAACGAAAATAAATAAAATATTTTGTTGAATGACATTTATCACTATGGCTTGCTTTATTTATTTATTTATTTATTTATTTATTTGTCTCTATGGCTTTCTTACCACTTAACTATTTCAATCCACAAAAAGACTTTCTCTCTCCTTTACATTACAACCTGTCCATTCTGATGTTATAGAATTGTTATGACGGTCAACCAAAATAATTTATGGACAATGCCTCAAATACTAAAATATGCAATATACTATAAGTAATTATAGTTATAAAACATAAGTATATTAGGGTGTAAGTATCACATGACACTGTTTATATTTTCACATGCACTGATTATATTTTCCTTTAAATGATAGGCTCTGCAAACTTTTTTTCTAAGTTTGAACTTCATTTTTTAAGGGAAAATCTTCATGGCAATTCCACTGAACTCCCAACTGAAATGTTTGGGTTTGACTCTACCTGTCACATAAATTCACATTTTTGTCAGTCTCATAGACTGATTTCAAATTATATAAAATATTGCTTTCTTAGAAACAGTTAAATTAGCATTACTGTGTCATTTTGCCAATTTTGTTCTTCACAGCAGTTTTAATATCAGTATGTTTTTAACTCTTCCTCCAAGTGAATTATATTTATAAATGTTACTAAAAATGTGTCAAGTGTACTGCATCTTAGATGTATATCTTTGAAGGAATCATTGGTTTTCTTTAAATTCAAAAAAACCCTGCGGTTTCAATTATTTGTTGTTGTTGTTGTTGTTGTTTTTCCCTGAGTGAATAACTTTTAACTGATTTGCTATACCAGTCCAAGCATAATTAGGAAGTTGGAGCCCTTAAATAATCAAGGCTTTCTAATTAGCATGCAGACTGTGTGGCCTGAAACAGTAACAGTCTGCTGTTATCTGTTAACTTCAGAATCTCTTAGATATACAGAGAAGTGAAATGTTCCAGAATCTTTCCATTTCCTTTTTAATTTAATCACATTCTTCCAGAAATACCTCTTTTTTCATCAACGTTTGCAAATATAAATTCCATAAGGGTTTGTTCCTAGTATGATAGATGAATTGGGGTATAAACATTTGCCTTTGGACTTGTTTTATGAAGTGAAATGGTCACAGCTTATTTATAACTTAAAATTTAAATATCAAAGTGACAGGAAAATCAGATTATAAATATGAGGCATGGGTCTGTATCAGAAGATAGCTATTGTCACATTGAAATGTAGTACTTAGATGTGTGAATTTATTTGGAGACGGCACCAAATATAAAACAGGCACTTCCACGTAAACTCAAGTAAGTAAAATAAAGTTATTTCCATTTTGTCCTATAAGGCCAATAATTAAGAATAAATATGAGGTTTTTTTTTAAATTTTTTTTAACGTTTATTTATTTTTGAGACAGAGAGAGACAGAGCATGAACGGGGGAGGGTCAGAGAGAGGGAGACAGAGAATCTGAAACAGGCCCCAGGCTCTGAGCTGTCAGCACAAAGAGCCCAACGCGGGGCTTGAACTCACGGACCGCGAGATCATGACCTGAGCCGAAGTCGGCCGCTTAACCGACTGAGCCACCCAGGCGCCCCATGAGTTATTTTAAAAGACAAGAATTAATAAGACACTACAGCAAAAAATCCAACTGAGCATGGGTGAATAATTTCAAAGCATATTGGTACCCAAATACCAAAGCAAATTATTTCCTGATAAAATGTGAGGGGATGCTAAAACCATAAAACATGACACGCAGCATTAAGCGCATGGACATTTTCTCATTACTCTCTATTAGGTACAAAAGAGTGTCTGTTTATATGTTTGTTTATGCTGATGGTAATGATGATTATGATGATGGTGGGGATTTGAAAGGAAGTGATGCTTGGTAGGTATTACAAACTAAAAGAATACACTCTTTGAAAGTTTAATTTTGATACAATGAAAAGATCATATGTTAACTTTTGCCACAAAAAGCAGTTTAATATTGTAAAGTGTGCAAAGGAATAAACTATATCACTTTAAGTATTACATTCACTTAAGTATTATATTCACTTAATTATTAATGTGTGGAAGTCCTTGTTGCATAGCCTTATTTCTGTCGTTATAAAATTAATATACATGCACACTAAAAGCAAACAAAAACAACAAAAGCTAGGTACATTAACATAAAATAAAGAATGCCTGTAACCTTTTCTCCTGGAGAGAGTGGTATACTTAAATACAATTATAGAAAAATAATTTGCTATTTTCAGATTAAAATATTTTAAAATTTCTACATGACCCTTTCTGAATGTGTCAGCATAAAAACATGATTACTTATCTATTTTGTGTCATGATGATTACAGTGGATATATGTTATTTTGAGCTCCATATTTCTCATTTGTTTACTTTCCTATCTAATAATCTTAATATAATACATTGTGTTAGTTTACTTCTATTAGCAAAGGTAACAATGAACAGTTGAGGCTTTATGCTATTTTTTTGCTCTCACAAATAATACTATTAAAAATAATTATGAACATTAGACTTTAAAAACTTTCTGGATAAGAATTTTAAGAAATTACCGGATCAGAGGTCAGTTCATTTCAAATGATATCAACCTTCTTTAAAAATGTAAGCTGTCTCATGTGAAATCATTCATTTAAAATTCTGTTAACATCAAAATCCTGTGCTAAGCACTATCGAGCATCCAGATTCAAACTTTTACTCTTGTTATTTGGGACCTTACAGTTTACTGGGGAAGAATAATAAGTATATATATTTTTTACTTGATTACTACAGCTTTACCATGTATTAACTTTTTTTAAGGAAAGAACGTTTAAATTAGTTTTATTTCCTTGACTTGTAATGAACAGATTTAATCAAAGGGTTCTATCACTACTGAATAATACAAATATATATGTATATGTGTATATATATATATATATATATATATATACACATATACATATATATATATATCAACATGGACATCTAGGAAGCAAAAAGTGATTATAGTATAGGACATTTTCTGGAAAATAAAGGAAGAAAGAAACAAAATTACTGCAAGAGTACACAATCTAGCCAGATGAATAATACACCAAATGCTTCCATAAAATCCAAGTCCAGTTACTTATGGACCACTTAAAAATTAGGGAAATTAAAATATATGTGTGTGTGTGTGTGTGTGTGTGTGTATGTATATATGTATATATATATGTATATATGTATATATACATATATACATATATATATAGTAGTCCTATAAAGAGTAAGTAACGGATGAACGTTGAACATCCTAGAAGTTCTTGAAGTATAGTTGTATTTATTTAGAAATGTATTGCTTACGTTGGAGAATGGCAAAATAAATTCAAACAAAGGAGTTGTTTTAAATTCAGTGATGCATACATAGTTTGGAACATGTTGTAAATTTTGTAAACTTAAAACACTCTGGTCCAGGGAAAGATAGTTCCCAAGCATTGTGACTTTAAGACATTAATGTGTATTGATAGTGATTATAAAACTGCCAACTAAGCAGGATTCTGAGTGGCATTTAGATTTCTATCCAAAATTTCATTCTTCTTTTAAAACCTGGGAGTCAGAGAAGTTACGGACTCTGTGCTCATGTACATGAATTAAAAGAAACAGTGAGGGAGAAAGACTTTCCTTCACTTCATCCCATCCAACACAGAGGAACTGTTACGTGACATGAGAGAAACCTGGAGAAAGTACCCTTTTCAAAATCTGGGACATAAGAGCAAAGGAAGAAAACTCTGGCCACTCTCAGTCATATTCCGTAGAATTTAGTAAAGTGGCTTAAGAAGTTACAGAAAATTTAGTTGTCATTTTAAAGTCACAGACTCAAAAAGAGAATATGACGTAAGAGGAGTGAACAATTTTAAAAAGCGAAGCAGTTAAAAAATCAGATAAAATTGTACCTGTGGACCATGGACTATGAAAGGCAAAGATACAAAGAGATGGATTTGGTCAAAGGTGAAGACAGAAGCAACAGTGTCAGAAGGCACATTTCAAAATGGAAGAAGTAAGTTTTTTTGGGTGGGAAAAAAAGTGAATGACTTCCAAGTAGTATCAAAGTCACATGGAATTGGGTGTGAGGAGCCTCTTTGGATTCAAGAAAGCTAGGAATTAATAAGCTCTAATAAAATTATTAAAGTGAATAAAGTGGAAACCATGTTATGGAAGCTGAAAATACAGGACTACTTCAATTCTATTTCATTCCTGTTTTCTCCATCCAGGAGAATGAAAGTATAAGTTGAAAGATTTAGACAAATATAAATAAAAGGTAACTAAAATCCAGTATATTTGAAGAGATACTAAATCAACAGCTATCCATTGCCACAAAAAGGAGAATTCTAGGTATTTTCTCTTTTCCAACGAACAATGCAAAAGCTCTTCCTTTACCAGCCCCAAAAACAGTGCTCACAAAGCCTTAGTTGTAACCCTCAATCCTAAACTGACTTATTTTGGAAAGATTGGGAGACTTCTTCTGCTCACCCAGGAGAAATGCACACTACTTTTCATTGCTAGGTAAATGCTAAAATTAGCTTCAGAGAAAGCTTGGGGGAATACTGTAAAAATGACACCTGTTTCCAAAATAGTTAACCTCTGTATTTTCTGATATATACCATGTACAATCACACAATAAAGTCTTTGTGAACAGCCTTCCTTGTAGAGAGAAGGATGGGAGTGCCAGAGGATCCACCCAGATAGAGTTATTTAATGTAATTTTGATCCCAAGGAATGACAGGTAGGTTTTGAGCTTTCCTTTGAAATGTTGAGTCAGAGGCATAATAAATGGTCTGTATTGAACCATTTAAGTTATATATTTTATATTGACAATCTCTTAGGATGAAACTGAGTAATCAGATACTCTCTTTAAAGTTAATGTGTCTCAACTCCCTAATCATAAGAATAGCTGGGAATAATTCAGTTATCTCAGAAAGGGATTTTTGAATACAAGTCAGGGGACGTTTCTTTTTGTGTTTATGCCCCATACCATTTACTCAAGCTGGTCCCTGATCTGATCTCTAGACCCAAGAAAACAGATTTCTTGATGGTGCTAAAACAGCCCTTCAGAAGTGTATGTATCTTTGAAACTCTTTGAAGAATGTTTCAAAACTACATTATAGACCCCAGGATTGAATAGATTCACATTATACGTAGACTAGACTTCCTGGAAAGCAACACACCAGCTTGAGAAGCTAATATGCTTAGATTTTTAATCAGCCTAAACATTTTCATACCAGTTAAAATTTGCAACTCATTACATTCTTGTGCCCTCATTATCTACTTATTTACTGGAAGACACTCACTGGGTGAGTCTAAAGTCTGGATTAGCAAATTCAGGCTACATCACACCACTTTTCTATGGACCATTCAGTCAGTTCATTTAGGGATGATCATCTTCATCAGAAAGAAAACACCAAGTTTTTCTCTTACTGTCATCAATGGCAATCCACTGAATATCCAGGAGCTTTCCCTTTGTATTTTTAATCTATAGACCAACACTACTGATTAATTAATGATTAATCTTGTCTTTTTACTATCTGTGCTATGGAAATCAGTTTTTGGTGAGCAGTCAGTCCTATTTCAAATAGAATGTAAAGCTACACAGTAATAATGATCAGAGCAAGGAAAACAGAGATGAATAACTTTGTGTTATCCTAAGATTTTATTTTTTTTCAATATATGAAGTTTATTGTCAAATTGGCTTCCATACAACACCCAGTGCTCATCCCAAAAGATGCCCTCTTCAATACCCATCACCCACCCTCCCCTCCCTCCCACCCCCCATCAACCCTCAGTTCTCAGTTTTTAAGAGTCTCTTATCCTTTGGCTCTCTCCCACTCTAACCTCCTTTTTTTTTTCCTTCCCCTCCCCCATGGGTTTCTGTTAAGTTTCTCAGGATCCACAT
>NW_026057585.1:21906046-21984461 GCF_023721935.1 Panthera uncia | reverse complement strand
GATTTGTGTTTCCCTGATGAGGAGCGACGTTGAGCATCTTTTCATGTACCTGTTGGCCATTATTTTTTTAATTTTTATTTACTAAGGGCAATTTGTGTCTTATTGGAGTGTTTAGATTATTGACATTGAAATTGATTATTGATACAGTTAGGTTTGAGTTTATTATTTTGCAGTTTGTTTTTTATTTGTTCCATCCGTTCTTTGCTCCCATTTTCTTCTTTATGCCTTCTTTGGGATAATAGACAATTTTGTATGATTTCACTTTAGATCTCTTGTTGTTATATTAGATATATCTTTTATTTTCTAGAGGTTATTTTCAGGTTTATGGTATGTACCTTAATCTTTTTTTTTTTAATGTTTATTTATTTTTGAGAGAGAGAGGAACACAGTGTGAGTAGGGGAGGGGCAGAGAGAGAGGGAGATATAGAATCTGAAACAGGCTCCAGGTTCCACGCTGTCAGCACAGAGCCTGACACAGGGCTCGAACCCATGAACCATGATATCATGACCTGGGCTGAATTCAGACGCTCAACCGACTGAGCCACCAAGGCGACCCACCTTAATCTTGTCAGTCTGCCTTTAAGTAATGTTATACCACTTAACCTATCATTTAAGAACCAACAATCATATTCTTCATTCTCTTTCTTCTGGCCCTTATGTTCTTTTCTCATATATTTTATATGGACATGTATTCTAAGCCTCACCAGATCTTGTTACTGTTATTATTAATTAGCCAATTATATCTTAAATAAATTTAAATAATGAGAGAAATATATATGTTTCCATATCATTGACATGTTCTGTGGTTTTCATTCCTTTGAATGGATTCATATTTCTGTCTGGTTTCATTTCTTTTTGCCTGATGGAATTTTTCTTTTTTTAAAACATTTCTTGTAGTGTGGTCTGTTAGTGATAAATTCTATAGCTTTTGTTTGTCAGAAAATATCTTTATTCCACCCTTGTTTTTGAAGGATAATTTTGCTGGGCATAGAAAGAATTCTATCCTGACAGTGCTGTTTCTTTCACTCTAAAAATGTTACTCTGCCATCTTCTCACTTAAAGTATTTTGGATGAGAAATACTGTCATCCCTATTTTTCCTTCTTTTGTATGCAGCATTATGATTTTTCTGTCTTCTTTAAAGATTGTCTTTATCACTGATTTTGAACAATTTGGTTATAAAGTAGTTTGATGCTCTCTTCCTCATGTTTCTGATGTTTAGAGTTTGTTGAGTTTCTTGGATTTGTGGGTTTCTGTTTTTTTAATTAAATTTGGAAAAATTCTGGCCTTTATGTTTTCAAAAAGTTTTTTGGCCCTCCACCTTTCAGCTAATGACATGTATAGTATACTACTGCAAGCTGTGTCCCATAGCTCACTGATGCTCTTTTCCTTTTTTTTTCATTGATCTTTTTTTTCTTTCTGTGTTTCCTTTGAGATACTTTCCATTGCTGTACCTTCATGTTGACTTTTTCTTCCTCATTTTCTTGTATGTTATTAATTCCATTCCTTGTATTTTTCATCGCCCACATGGTAATTTTTATCTCTGGAAGTCCAATTTGTATCTGTTTTTCATATATTCCTTGCCTCTACTTAACTCTTTGAACATCTAGGACACTTTTATAGTTTAATGTCCTTGTCTGCTAACATATTTGTCAATTCTGGGTCAGTTTCTCCTTTTTTTCTCTCTCTCTCTCCAGATTTTTATTTAAATCCCAGTAAGTTAACATGCAGTGTAATATTGGTTTCTGGCATATAATTTAGTAATTCATCACTTATATACAACACTTCGTGCTCATCACAACAAGTGGTCTCCTTAATCCCCATCACCTATTTCACCCATTGTCCCCCACCCACCTCCCCTCTGGTAACCATCATTTTGTTCTGTATAATTAAGGGTCTGTTCTATGATTTGCCTTTTTCCCCCACTGTGTTCATTTGTTTCTTAAATTCCACATAGAAGTGAAATCATATGTTATTTGTCTTTCTCGGACTGACTTATGTAGCACAATACTCTCTAGCTCCATCTATGTCACTGCAAATGACAAGATTTTGTTCTTTTTAATGGCTGAGTAATATTCCATTGTGTGTTAGTTTCAAGTGGTTGATTTTTTCTCCACATTATGGGTTGTGTTTTTATGCTTCTTTGCATCCTGGTAATCTTAATTTGATACCAGATACTGTGAATTTTGTTGTCTGTTGAATATTTTTTTATTCCTGTAGCACTTAGTGAAGTTGCTTGGACACACCTTGATCCTTTAGGGTCTCACTTCAAGATTTGTTAGATGGTTCTTGACCAGATTGTAATAGATGGAAAATTATTTCCCAGTTTTGAGGCAAGACCCTTCTTTGTATTTTATCCAATATTTTATGAATTATTGGATTTTCCAATCTCTTTGGTGGGATTCTGTACTATTCCAGGCCCTGTGAGAACATGGACGCTGCTCACTCTAATCCTCACTGGTTACTTCTTTTCCTGACCTTAGGTAGTTTTCTCACATGGTTTTACTGATCATTACCCACTGAATACCAGAGGGAGACCCTCCACAGATCTCCAGAGTGCTCTCTCTTCACTGGTACTCTGCTTTACAAACTTCCCCTGCATTATTTTTCTATAGACTCTTAGCCCCATCTCTTCAACTCAGAGTGCCTGCCTGGCTAAATCTAAGTTCACCCTGCTTCTGCCATGGCCTGGGAATTCTCTTACTGCAGTGAGTGGTGTATTGGTGTGCTAAGGCTACCATAACAAAATACCACAGACTTTAGTGGATAAACAACAAAAAATGATTTTCTTACAGTTCTGGAGGTTAGTTGTCCAAGATCAAGATGTTGACAGGCTTGGCTTCATGGTTTCTTCTGAGGCCTTTCTTCTTGACTTTGCAGATGGCAGCCATCTTCCTGGTCTTCATGTCATCTTTTCTTTGTGTTGTCATTCCTATAGTCCCCTTGAATGACCAATCTCCTCTTATAAGGATACTAGTCAGATTGGATTAGGGTCCATCTTAGCCTCATTTAAACTGAGTCACCTCTTTAAAGGCCTTCTTTCCAAATACTTTACATTCTATGGTACTTCAACACATGAACTTTGAAGTACCTCACAGTGTGCTTCAACAAATGAATTTGGGGGGATAAAGTTCTGTGTATAACATAAGGATAATCATAGAGCTCATACTGTTTTTATCTTGTCTCGCAGGGATCACTGTCCTTTGTTGCCTGATGTTCAGGGTCTTGAAAACTGTTGTTTCATATTATTTTTTTCTGATCTATCTATCTATCTATCAATCATCTTTTAGCAGAAGAGTGAATCTAGTCCCTATCATACTATCTTGGCCAGCAGCAGAAGTTCTGAGCCCAAGTTCTTAACCACTTTATTATAAACCACCACACATTTCCCTTCCACAGACATGCACAGAAATTTATAGGCTCACTCCTAGTAGGAAACATTAGTTAACTCATCCTAGTCTGATCTAGATCCCACTACTATTTATTTTCATCATATGCTGTAACTTCATAGACCCTGTAGTTGATTATATTTGCTGACTTGTATTTTTTTACTAAATCATAAGTTCCATGAGGTACAGGATTATGCCCCAGAACCTTCACAGTGCCTGACATAGTAAGAACTCAAAAATACTTGTTGAGTGAATGGATATTTTATGTCAATCCCCCAATTAAAAAGGCCTTAAAGTCTAAAAGTTGGAACATGTATCAAATGTGAGATATTTATCTTTAATGCCCTTTCATGAGGATAAACATTTAGATATAAAGACATCTGGCTTCTTTTCCTGTACCATGTTAGAGGAGGCCACTCTTGGTGGTCCCTGTCCTAACCTGGACTTCTGTTTTTTCCCTGTCTTCTCCTTCCTTATCCCTCATTCTGTTATTTTTCATCCCTATGAGACAGGTATCATAATTTTACATCTAAGGAAGTAGAAAATCAGAAAGTTAGTAACTTACTGAAGAATAAAGGCAGATTCCAGAACTGATTCATCACAGGAATTAAAATTATGCTTCTTGGCTTATACTTGGAAATTTATACTTGGTTTATACTTGGCTTATACTGGAACTTGGCTTCCAGTGCTCCCTAAAGTTTTTAAATCAAAAATGGCCCTTAAAGTCCTGATGGACTTGATTATTCTTATGAAATTTGTATTATTCCAAGCCCAACTTTCAAAATAAGTATATCACAAAATACTGAGTATATTACCCAGTAATTTACTCAGTAGTTTTTTTTTTATTTGACAATTAAGTCTTCAACAGTATCTCCTATTGTTCTCATGCAAATACCCAATTTTTTACCATAGTATTCATTTCCTAGGCTCTCGAGACTGTCTCAGAATCAAATCACTGCGTATAACCTTTATAAAAACCTAACTTGGCAAAATGCTTCCCACTTTCTAAATCTTCAGTTTGAAAAAATATTATATGCACACACATATATGTATATACATACATAAATCCATAAATACAGGCTTTTTGGAATGCAGCACGTTTATAGTTTGGGCGCTTTAAATTTTTGAGTTTGTATGGTGTTTGGGAAACCACCGGTTTGTCATTTAGTACTTGTTGTCAAAAGTGCACACAGTAAAGCTGCAAAGGGATTAGAGGATAAAGAAGTGATGTGAAAATAGTTTAGGCAAGTAAATCAGTGTTAATCAGTCCAACTTTGGAGTGTATTGTATCAAAAATGCATACATATGTATTTGTAAATAGCAGTGTATCCTATATAGATTTGGAAAAAAAAAACATGATTTCTTTCCTAATTAATTTCATCTCAGGCTGAATATATGTTAAAGTAAGTGTGCTTTAGAAGAATCCTAAATATCTGCAAACTATTAACATTATGCTGTAGATAAACATCATGCAGATAACTGAGACAAGGCTAGTAGGCAGGTCAGTCCTAGACAACATCACAAAAGTGGCCACATTCCTGTTTGTGTGTCCCCACCACCTTTCGTCACTTCTAATCCTTTTTCATTTCCTGTGGCACATTAGTGAGCAAGTTTCACCACCTAGTCCCAACAGACCATCATAATACAATAATTGCTCATTTTTTTTTAGCACTTACTTTGGGCTGGGAATTCTGTACAGAGATTTATACAGATTATGGAAATTTAATTTTCACTGTTGCCCTAGTGGTAAGTACTATTATTAACCTAATTTATGGCTGGAGAAGCCATAGTAAAGATTCATCAACTTGCCCGAACTCACATTTGCTGTAGTGGGATTGAAATCTAATGGAGGCACGTTTGCATCCCACTGCTCTGTCTAGATGCTTAACGCCTACCTCCTCAGATCCAAATATCCATCTTTTCCTCCATAATTTAGAGCAGTTTTCTTTCCTGACAGTGGGGTAATACTGGATTATTTCAGCAAACTAATCCATGCTCATCTTTAAACCTTTTATGTTTCCCTCTTATTTAACAATAGTTTCCCACATTAGGAATTAACGCATGTAGAAAACGACAAGGATTCTGGCATGCTGGTGGGAGAAAGGAGCAGGGCAAATTGCTCTAGGAACAGATACAGAAGGATTTATTAATCCATTCACCGCTGAAAGTTAACAACTGCTGATTTCCTCGTGGTGTATTTCCATTATTCAGTGCCTTGCTACATGGGAATCCTTCCTTGCATCACAGACTGACCTCCACTTGGAAGAAACCTCTGAAGATAAACCTGAATCCCACTGAGGACTTCTGTGCTATCTTTGGGAGACAGCATCTATTAACCAAAGTTACTCTTTCTGGATGGACTGTGTCCTTTATAAAGTGGATGAAAAACATTTAGCACTATCTGGAAAACCAACAGCTTGAAACTCAGGTATTCCAGATCATTGACATGAATTGGATACACTCGTGTGTGTGTGTGTGTGTGTGTGTGTGTATACACACACACACGAATATATATACATGAATATATATATAAATATTTAGCTTAGTTTTTATTTTAAATTTATGTGCCAATAATTACATATAGAAAATTTTTTGTCGAAATATTTGTTTGTGGAACATGTCCTTTTAAATATATCATGAAGACTCAGTTTTAATAAAAAGTTTAATATAAAATGACTGGCTATGGTGTGTTCTTTTTGTACTAGTCGCTCAAGCCTCTGAAGCAGATTCTGACAAGAATTCAATGTATGTGGGGTGCCTGGCTGGCTCAGTTGGTGTTTGACTCTTGTTTTCTGCTCAGGTCATGAACTCAAAGTTCCTGAGTTTGAGCCCCACACTGGGCTCCGTGCTGGCAGTGTAGAACCTGATGGAATTCTCTCTCTCTCTCCCTCTCTTTGCCCTTCTTCTGCTCATGCATTTTCTCTCTCTCTCTGTCACTCTCTCTTTTTCTCTCTCAAATAAATAAATTAAAAAAAAAAAAAGAATTAAGCCTGTGTTACCAAGCATACTATGCATTCATCATGATTTTCTCTAAAATCCTATTCTCTCTGACATTAGAAACTTGAAGTAAATATACAAAAATTATTTAGTGTTATAAAACTTTAATGATAATTGTTCACATTTTGGTTTGGTTAAGAGTAAAGTAATTAAACAATTAAAAGTTGTTACACAATTTTCTTACACAAAAGTTGTTACACAAAGTTTCTTACACAATTAAAAAAAGTTACCAAGTTATGCTAACTAACTTGGATGTAAATTAAAAAAAAAAAAAAAAAAAACACAAGCATCTCCAAAAAAAAAAAGTTACCAAGGTAGATTGAAATTACTATTTGAGTTATTAGTTAGTAATCCTATACAATCTAGTAATCTAGTAAGATTGACCATACAAAGTGATTTTGTATTTATTTTATGGATATATTTAGAAACTGAACATGTTATTTAATATTTGCTAATTTTTTGAAATAGATATTTTTCAAGACCGAACCTTGAGGAATTAGTATCATTTGGGTATTAGCATTTAAATCCGTGTCACAAAAAGAACCTAGACATTTAAATTATTTTAATCAAAACAAGAGATACACAAATGCAGATATAAAGCTAAACGTTTTTTGTAAATACTGGCATGCATAATTATTAAACCATTTGTAATAAAGAATCTGGCTCCCATTTTTTTGACGTTTGAGCCCTGGTAGCTTTTAAGCAAACTTCCCCTTTTCCCTGTCTTCCCACATCTGGGCAGCCTGCTAAGAAAGCACCAGTGTTTCCCTGCTTTGGCACTGCCACATACCTCCTCCCTGCAAGAACCCACACTCTCAACCACCCCAAGAACCCCGAGCCATTCTCCTTTAGCTGTCTCAAACCATTTTCAGAGCAGCCCGAGAGGCCTGCCCTGCTCTCCCCAGAAAGCCTCATTCTGTAAGTAGTGAACCTCTTCATACCATCTTAGTGTGTTTGTGGCACTACTAGCCTTGAGGTCTGATATCGGGCGAGAACCCTTCCTGTTTATCAGCATGGCCCCAACCATATTGTTTTGCAAGCTATTTTACTACTCCAAACCGGGTTTTTGCCATCTAGAGATAATGGAAATAATGATCTCTAACTCACAGGTTGTTAAAATGATACAGTAAGCTTAGAACACCTACCAGAGGTAAGTAGGGTGGGGGAATTAGGTGGAGGTGGCTGAAAGGTACAAACTTCTAGTTATAAAATAAGTCCTGGGGATACAATGTACAACATGATAACTATATGTTAACAATACTGTATTGTGTTTTGGTAAATTACTAAGAGAATAGATCTTGAAAGTTCTCATCACAAAGGAAAAAAAGTTGTAATTGTGTTTGTGTGATAGATGTTAACTAATCTTATTGTGGTAATCATTTTGCAGTAAATACATATATCAAATCATTATGTTATACACCTTAAACTCATAAATATTAGATGTCAATTATATCTCAGTAAAACTGGGGAGAGAAAGAACACCTGCCAGAGAATTGGTAGCCAATAAGGTCATTAATTATTTAAATGGGAATCACATAAAAAAGGCTTTATTTTTAGTGCCTTTCTTTTTCCTCTTTAGTTTTGCATGTCTTTCCTCCCTCTTTTCTATCCACGCAACGGCTGTCCCCCAGACACACCATGCATACCCACAGGTAAGTCCTGTTAACTAGTATATATCCTTCCTTCCATTTTTCTATGCTCATAGTATTCGGTAAAGACTTACACACACAAACACTCCCACACATAGTTTTAAAATTTGTTTTTATAAAAATGAGGTCCTATTATACATGCTACTTTGCGTCTCATTTGGTCATTCTACAGTATCTTATGGAAATGTTGAAAGTCAAGAATAACTCTAAAACATTGCACAAATGGCCCTACAACATATCATGTTATGAATATATAGTAATTTATGCAGACATTTTCTTGTTTACAGTTATTTAAACTGTATTAAAGTTATATTGCTTCTAGTTTTTCATCACCTCAAAAAGAAACCCCATACCTTTTGGCTATCATCACTTTCTAACCTTCACCACCTCCCATATCCCCAGGCCTCAGGAACCACTAGTATGCCTATTCCCATTATGAATCAATGGAATCCTATAATATGTGATCTTTTTTGACTGGCTTCTTTCATTTAACATGTGTTCTACAAGTATTGTAGCATTTCTCAGTACTTTATTCTTTTTTAAAAAGTGGCAAGAAATATTCCATTTTATGGATATACCATACATTTTGCTTATCCATTATATTTGTTTATTCTTTCGTTGAAAGACATTTAGGTTATTTTCAATTTTGTCTATTATGAATTGTGATGCTATAAAAATGGTTTATTCATTTTGTGAGAACATATATGTTCATTTCTCTTGGGCCTATACATAGGAGTGGAATTGCTGGGTTGTATCACAGCTATATTTAACCGTATCAGGAGTTGCCAGATTGTTTTCCAAAGTGGCTACACTGTTTTACATTTCAACCAGCAGTGTATGAAGATTCTGATTTCTGCACATCCTCATGAATGTTTGTTATTTTCTGGGTTTTTTTTTGTTTGTTTTTGTTGTATTATACCCACCCTACTGGGTGAAGTGGTATATCTTACTTTTGATTTTTTCCTATTGCATCTTTTCATGTGCTTCTTGGCCATTTGTATATATTCTTTGGACAAATGTGTTTTCAGATCTGTTGCCAATTTTTAAAGTGAGGTTGTCTTTTTATGGTTGAGTTGTAGGAATTATTTATATATTCTAGATAAAAATTCCTTCTGAAAAAAAAAAAAGGTTAGAGAGGGAGGGAGCCAAAACATAAGAGACTCTTAAAAACTGAAAACAAACTGAGGGTTGATGGGGGGTGGGAGGCAGGGGAAGGGGGAGGTGATGGGTATTGAGGAGGGCATCTGTTGGGATGAGCACTGGGTGTTGTATGGAAACCAATTTGACAATAAATTTCATATTTAAAAAAATTCCTTCTCAGATTATGATTTGCAAATACTTCTTTTCACTTCTTGATAATGCACTTTGATGCATAGAAGTTTTTAATTTTGATGAAGTTCATTGTTTATGTTTTTTTTTTCCTTTGTTGCTTATGCTCTTAATGTCATTTTTAGCAATCCATTCTCAAATCTGAGGTTATTTAGATTCACCCCTATGTTTTCTTCTAAGAGTTTTAACTTTTAGATTTAGGTCTGATCCATGTTGAGTTAATTTTTGCATATGATGTGATGGAAAGACCCAGTTTCATTCTTTTACATGAGGCTCTCCAGTTGTCCAACACTATTTGCTGAAGGGACCATCATAATTTTCACCACTGGGGAATGAGTCCCTGGAACTCCTTATGTTGTTGTCCTAGAAGTGGATCTCCTGGTGCAGCTTTTGAACTGATTGTTGTGATGTGTGCTATGGTGGTGGTTGTTATTAATATGGAAATCTGACTCCTGCATACCTCATCATAAAAAACTCCTTAACAACAACAAAATAACTCATTTGATTCTTACTTGGAAGAAAGATCTACCCTGAAGTTTACATGTACGTTTCATTCAACACATGCCTTCTTTCAATAACTGCTTCCCAAAACAGATTCCCTGTTTTCAGTTAATTTTCTCTGAGCCATATAGCCTTTCAAAAAAGACAAAGAAGGATTTTAAGTCGATGTGCCAGTAGCTGTTATATAGACCTGGTAATAGACTTAGTATGTTTTGAAAATAGTTTAAGTCCATCTTGTAATATTGCTTGTAGCCAGGTATTACTAGTTTTTATTCTGAGGATTCCACCCCTCCCCCCTTGCATTCCAGTTTCCTAGAGGGAAATTAAGTCTTTCTTACCTGAACTGGCTATTCAAAGCAGAAGCATCAATGCTGAATTTCTCTGTAGTTTTGACTTGAAATCCTAGGGAGAAAGAAACTTATTTCCTGTGTTCATGAGAAATGAGGCTGTACTTGGATGAAATTCATCATCATGGAGGATGACTCGTGAGCTTTGGAGTCAGTGGGCACAGGTATAAGATCCGATTTGGGGATATTACTTGTGTGGTCCAGTGTGTGCTTTTGTTGTTGTATTACCAGCAGTTGATTGACTAGGAAACATATATGCTCCATTTTTAGAGAACTACAAACACACACACAGACACACTTTAAATTGGAAATCATCACTGGACATGTTTATAGTCCCTAGAAGATACAAATACAAGTCTGGGCTTGTTTTCTTTTTCTTTTTCTTTTTTTTTTTTTTTTTTTTTTTTGAAGACTACCTTGAAGATAAGAGGCTCTTAAACAAAGATAAGTCCATGTATGCTGTTGTTGACCATGTATTTCATAATCAATTTCTTTATCTTGTCTTTGCTTTAAATAGGTTTGTAAGTTATTGTACTTTTTTCAAAACTCAACAGTTGAATCTATGCCTTGATTAAGCCCTATTATGGATTGATTTTTTTATTGTGCTTTAGCTCTGTTCCTCCACTTGTCTTTTCCTGTTACTGTTTCAGGATTTTTATCATCTCAGTTGAGAAATCAAACTACTTTAGATCACAAGGAATTGATGCACTAATATAACCAAAAAGGAAAAGGGTATATTTGGGTATAATTGGTTCTGAACAGGTGTATTTCTCTTTCTGTCTGTATTTCCTATTTCTCTTGAAAGTGTTGACCTCTTTTTTCTCCTGTTGCTACCTTTATAGGAGGTTCATTCTGTGGTTCTCAACTGGGAGATATTTAGCAGAGTCTAATAACACAGTATGGTATAATATAATATAATATAATATAATATAATATAATATAATATAATATATAATAAATAATATAATATCTGAAGGTATTTTTTCATACCACACTATGGGAGGAGGGTCCTACTGGCATCTAGTTGGTAAAAGTCAGGGATCCTGCCAAACATCCTAGGACAGCCTCTACAACAAGAAGTTATCTGACCCCCAATGTCAAGACTGCTGAGGAGAAATCCTGGGCTGGATTAATGTCTACTAGTAGCTCCTAGATCACAAGTTCCCAACTATGTACTAGGAAAGAAAGAGCTCTTCCCTTCCAGTTTTAATTTAGGTGAAAGTCCCTAGGGAAGGCTTGGTTTGGGTTACAGCCAATGCCTCACTATCCCACCTCAGCCCTGCCCCAGGCCAGTCTGTGGTTAGGAGCCGAAATACTATTACCAACACAGCCTCGGTCAGGTTCTCACTGTTAGACAAATCACAGCAGGCAGGGGTTAAGACCAAAGGAAGATGGCAACTTTCACTCAGACCACATGTTAGATGTTCACATGCCAAAAGAAAAGGGCTACTTTATGCAGAAGAAAGAAGAATATGGGGAAGATAAAACATTTTGTCCACACTCTCATTTTAAAATGGAGATACAGTTTTATTCACTTGAAATTGTTCAAGTTCTATACATTTATATAATTAACAATATTCTGTTCTTATGCCTAAAATTTTTCAACGAGAATGGACTGAAGTAAAAATAGCTCTTCAAAGAACATGAATTAGAGATTACAAGTGTAAATAAACCATTAGTCCAGGACATATAATTACATAGGAGGTTAATCATAATTTTATTGGCTAAGAAATAGCACAAGATTGTGAAATTGAATCATTAGTGCACTCATCTGTATTGAAATTACAACCTTTAGATTAGGTTTGATTGAGCCCAGTGTATAAAGTATATTCATATGTTGAAATAAAGCATTGAGACTCCATCAAAGTACACTGATGTGAAGAATATATTGAGTAACAAAGCTATGATGCTTTCTTTTACAAATATGTTCAAATACACGATCATCTTACATGAATGGAGTATGGAGGGACTGTTACTAAAGATCAATTCAGTATTCTCACTGTTTCATATAGATTTGAAATTTAAGAATAACGAAATGAATCTGTTGTATGGAGATAACCAGATCTTTTAAACCAGGTTAGCACCTAAAAAAAATGGCAGTTAAGCACCTTTAATTTAAATGTAAGTGACTACGTTTATAATTGATCTTGTAATGAATCAATCTGTTCCTGGACTCCTCTACCATGTTATATTCCCCCCCCCCCCCCCCCCCCCCCGCCCTTAGCAGTTTACCACTTTATTCTGGCAACCTGTGACAGATAATGGATGATTGTCGATTTGAAAGCAACTGATGTTTTCATTATATCTCAAATGAAACTTGCACAAACATACAAGACCTAAAAAGCACTTTCACAGCTAAAGCAGTAGTATCATGCCCATATATTTCATTCTCTACAGATACTTTGCAAAGGACATAATTTGCTGTTTTATTTTATTTTGCTTTTTTTAACATTTAAAAAAATTTTTTTCATTTATTTTTGAGAGAGAGGGAGACAAGGCACGAGTGGTCGAGGGACAGAGAGAAGAGACACAGAATCTGAAGCAGGCTCTGGGCTCCAAGCTGTCAGCACAGATCCCAACTCAGGGCTTGAAATCACAAACCACAAGATCATGACCTGAGCTGAAGTCAGATGCTTAACCAACTGAGCCACCCAGGCACCCCTATTTTGTTTTGCTTTTTAAAAATAAGATTGAGCCCTATTTTCTTTCTTTTCTGAAAATAAAAGGAACAAATTATGGATTTCTTACTACTGCATAATGACTAGAGCCACCTGGTAGGTATAGTATGACTTCAAAATTTCTTGTCCATAGCACCACCATTCATTAGGTCCCTAAGCATAAGTTTTTGACAAGTTGTTTCATTTTTGTCATCTCACAGATGTACTTAGTTTCTTCATCTAAAATCATGACATTTGATGAGATCTTAATAATATCTCAATCAACCTTTCTCATATGAGAAAAGCAAAGTTCAGAGGAGCATAGGGACTCTCAGTTGGTTGTCCTCTGAATTTTATAAAAATTAATAAAAGGAAACCTCATTTAAGATGAAATCTGGAGGCCAGAAGGGGTAGCTTTCATGTCCTACAACCTGTCATCAATTGCAGACCCAACAAGAAGTGACTTACCTTGCAAATACATTGTGCTTTAGCTACTACTGTACTGTTCCAGCCAGAGGAAGAGAAGTTTTTCTTCTCCACCTGGCAACAGCCCAGCCAATGAGAGATTGTTACAACTCAGCCAATGAAAAGCCGCTATCCTTTCAATTCCCAGTTTACTTCAGTGCCCTTTTTGTTTATAACAGCCTTTCCAACTTCTCCCTTTTCCTCTATAAAATAGTATTCCTCTCCTTTATTCTCCAGACTTTCCTATGGTTTTGCTATAGCTTGCTTGTCCTAGATTGTAATTCTCTGCTATTCCTGAATAAATCCTTTTTTGTTTGTCTGTTTTTTGCTGGTAAAATACTGGCATTTTTATTTTTAGGGTAACAATTTCACCACTCCTTCCATACTCTCACTAACAGAAAATCAGATCTTTGTCACATGATGCCTGGAAGATTCCCCTTTTACTCCCTTGCAGGTTCTCTCTCAGAAGTCTCCAGGCCACAATTTTCTGACTCATTTCATTCTGGCAGAGTTTTCTTTGGTTCATATTAAAATCAGAAAATTAAAAACAATGTACTATAGTTTTCACATAGCCAAACTTAATTCAATTTATGAGTTGTTTAGAAATTGGGTCTTTGTTAAAGTCATAAATTTGCCTCTTCTTTTATGAGGTATTGATAATTTTAATGTCCTTCATTTTATAAAATAAAAATTTAACTCTCTGCAATCATTTATTTATTTGTCAACTGGACTGACCATAGGGTGTCCAGGTAGTTGGTCAAACATTATTTTAGGTGCTTCCATGAAAGTGTTTTTGATGAGATTAACATGTAAATCCATGGGCTGAGTTAAGCAGATGGCCCTCCTTAAAGTAAGTTGGGCCTCATCCAATCAGTTGACGGCCTAGATGGAACAACAAATCTAAGAGAAGAACTCCCGCTGCCTGACTGCCTTCAGACTGGGATATTGGCTTTTTCTCATGCCTTTCTACTAAACTGAAACATTGGGTCTTCCTGGGTCTCCAGCTTGCCAACTGCAGATCTTGGGACTTGTCAGCTTCCATAATGTATGAGCCAGTTCCTTATAATAACTCTCTCTCTTTTCTCTCTCAGTACACACACACACACACACACACACACCATATTTGTTCCGTTTCTCTGGAGAACACCATTATTTTTTCTTCACTTATTTTGTAAAAAAATTGCACTAGTTGGGGAAATCCAAAAGCCTAGAATTTTGCTCTACTCCACCCTGCTTGATCAATCTGATTCTATTCCTGTAAGTCTGTTGTTTCTGCCTTAAGCCCATCAGGCCCTAAACTTGTGCACTCAGTTTTCTCTGCTAACCAACCATATGATCTCATTCTTGTGGCCATTGGTGCCTAAGTCTAAATGGTGCTGAGAAAAGGCTAAATACTGTAAGATGGAAGGAGATATTTTAATAGGTATTCCAATATACTGCCCCACTATATGATTAATTATTTTAAAAGAAGAGATGTAATCTTTTCAGGTATTCTAAGCCTATCAGAAGCATAAATTAAGTGCACTTTTAAGAGATAGTTAATAATATATATCAGTTATTAAGTCCCTTATATGTGTCAGCCAAGCTTGGTTATCATTTTTTTCATTTTCTCATTTAAACTTTTTACCATTTCAAATTCAGAAGTACTATGATCTCCATTGTTTAAGAGCAGACTGGATCTTAGAAAAATTTATCCATTACGACCAAGTTGGGAAGTAATGAAGCAAGGATAACCCAGGTCTCCTCTCAATGTCCTTGTGTCCTATACCACTGCTTCTCAAACTTTAATGTGCATTAGAATCACCTGGGGATCTTGTTAACACGCAGATTCTGATTCAGTGGGTCTGAATGGGGTCTGGGGTTCTGCATTTCTAATAAGCTCCCAGGGGATGTTAATGCTTCCAGTCCAAAGACTGCATTGTGAATTCTCAAGGTTATATCATTATTGGGAAGGTGCACACTGTGAGAATATCTTACATGATGTATATAAAATCCTCTGTTTACTTGAACCTTATAGTCACTCTTTGGTCTGGCTCTATCACTTGTAGTTGTGTGACCTTAGGAAAATTACTTAATTTCCTTTACCTGTTCTATAGAAAGACTAATAATAATGCCTAATTAATATGATGCTGCATAAAATTTTGTATGCAAAGAAAGGTCTCTATATATTCAGGCCACAGGTTAAGCATAAAAAAAATAAAAGGATCTTAGGATCGATCTTACAGCACAGGCTTCTTCCTAAATAGGAAAATCAATTTGACTGCTACATAATCTAAAATAGAAACATGCAACTATTAGGCACTGACAAACCCACAAGTATTATACTAATCAAGAAAACGTTCCTAATTTCTAGCTTTTTGTTTTTTAACCAGAGATATGTAGGGTTATAGCAACGTGATCCATGAGCAACCTAAATTCAGAGAGAAATAAAAGTTACCTGGAAACACATTCTTTCTGGCAACCCAATTCTGACATCTAGCTTACAAATGTAGAAATAATGTTCTTCTGTGTTTAATAATGGCTTTAGATAAACTCTCAGATTGTTAGAGGTAGAATTAAATTCTGAGCATACTGTAAAAAAGGAAAAAAAGGCATTTTAGCATTTAAAATTCTGAGCTTGTTAGTTAAGTATTCTAGGCCCCAATTTCCCATCTGTGGAAAGGGGAAATTAATCTGCCAAGATCTACATTGCTGGGAAGTACAAGAATAAATTATACACAGCTGACTTTGACTACTTTCTTTAAAAAAAAAAAGTATTAAATTTTACATCAGCTTCCTCTTGTTACCCCCAAATACCTGAAACTTATGGCCCATCCATGAATTTGGGATATCCTGAGATAAGGCAAACTAATGCCTTAGTGACTAAGGTATATTACAGTAGGAAAGATTCAGAACATGATGCATATGTATGAATATAAATAGATATAGATACATATTTAAGTTCATATTAATGTACGTGTGTGTGTGTGTGTGTGTATGCTCATGTGGTGTGAGAACATGTATAGTAAATTAGTGGAAATACATATGAATTTAAAATCATTGGAGCAGGAAGCCAACTGCATGCGTGTTATTGCTTATCTTCCTCCCTTTTTTCATGTATTACAATTCTCCCAGATTTGAAAATATGTTTATGTTCATAAGGTTATTGAGCAATGAGATCCTTTAAAATGGGACAGTTATTTGTGGGTCTTGCCACCACTTTAGCATGCGTAATTTTTTCTTTTTTCTTTCTACTTTTTTTTTTTTTTTGATGTTTTATTTATTTTTGAGCTGGGGAGGAGCAGACAGAGGGGGGGACAGAGGATCCAAAGCAGGCTCTGGGCTGACAGCAGTGAGCTGGATTCAGGGCTTGAACTCACAAACCATGAGACCATGACCTGAGTTGAAGTCCACTGCTCAAATGACTGAGCCACCCAAGCGCCCCAGCATGTGTAGCTCTTTAAGGCTGTAACTGCATATGTTCAAGAGGAAAAAAATGGAACTTCCACAGTTCCTATTTATATTTCTCTTAATGTAAGTCGTGAAGATTGAAGAGATTGTTTGTATTTCTTTCTAAAACATGACAGTTAAGGTAATCTTTTGGTAATATTAGAAGAACAATGCTTTCTCATTTTAAGAGAAATCACCCCAGAACATGCAATTTAAATAGCTGATCAGAGCTGGTTAAATGAGGCATTTGATAATTATGCATAAAAGATTTTCTCTTCCTACTTGAAGTATTATGATTACTGATGTTAAAATTAAATTATTATTGCTTTAAGTGGTTTATTTGAACAATCTGAGGTTCTAAAATCTTTTGAAACACTTTGCACTCAGATATCATCATCTATGCATCCATTTATTCAGTAATTCACTAATTCCATAAATATTCCACCACTAATAGGTGCCAGACACCCTCATCTGTGCTGTTGTAAGCAATAACGGTCAATAAAATAAACATAACCTGCCCTCAGTGAGGTAAAAGTCTAACGAGGAGACAGGTGCCATATATAAGTAATGAGTAAATCTGAAATAATGTGTACATCAGTATCAGCATTGGCAGATGGGGATTATAGAGGCTGGAGACAGAGATGTAGCTGGGGAGGTGAACTCTGTAGCAGAAAATCCAGCAATCACCATGTTGATCTTGATTCAGGCTGATACCCACATCAAAATTAGTCCCATTCCACAGAGGAAGTATGAGAAGCTGGAGGCTTCTCGCAGAGGAAAAACTGCATGCCAATTCCAGGAGAGCTGCCAAGGTGTGAAGGAGTGGATGCACTCCATGCAGGAGAGAACTGGCCCAAGTTGGATGCAGGACAGGTTCTGACACACGGAGAAGAATGGAAAGCTAACATGGACAAAGACGTAGGATCCATTTGGCTGTAATAAGTAGGAAACTGACTCTACTGGGTTTAAATGAGGAGGAGATGTATCCTCACTTAACTAGGAAGTCCAGAAGGAGAGGGTGCTTTAGGACCAGCTTAATCAGGTCTCCCCACCTTTGCCTCTCTGCAGACCCTTGCTCCTGAGCACTTGGCTTGTTGGCCTGTCCTCTGCCTGCTTATCTCACAGAATGAAAATGATGACTTTGGTTCATATTCACATACACAATATCCAGAGGAAACTAGAAACTGTCTTCCCATGGTTACCTGTTTTTAAGAATAGGAAAAGTCTTTTTCCAGAATAACCAGTAAACTTCCTTGTGTCTCATTTCTCCAAATTGGAATGTATGGGCACCTGGAACCAATCCCTGTGAGAATTTTGTTATACAACAATTTGCCTGAGTTTCTGGACCATTTGATTAGATCCTTCTCAATTTTTCGAAAGCAAAAAACCAGATAGGATTTCATACCCTAATATTAATATCAGATAAGGAGGCACACTCCAAGACAAAATTAGAAACATCTAAGATTCAGGTGGGATGTACCTATAAGAGAGGGGAGAGGAGCAGAGAAAGGAAGGACTTCAGCCTGCAATGCGGATCTGAACCTGAGAAAGGAGAGGTGAAAGGAAAGGAAAGGAAACTGGTCTAGGTTGGAAGGGCCTCGGGATGTAGCATGGCCATGAGAAAGTCCCAGGCCAGGAGCGGGCCCCAGAGAAAAGATGACTATTAAGAGTCTTGCGTTAGCAGAAATGGCCTGGCTCTATTCCCTCTGCCAGGCTCAGCCATTGGCTGTGAGCAGCCTGGGGAAAGCATGATGTCCTTGTGGACATCACAGTGGCTCCCATTACATGGCATCTGGAGGCTGCCTGCTGACTATGCTTATCACAGAAGGTTTTCTCTTCTAGGTGACATACTTAGCCACTGTCTATGTTGTTTTCATATAGTCTTTCTTCGCTTTTCGGCTTCCTGAAAGTGTAGACAGATTTTACCTAAACTTATTCAGTGACAGTTACTACTTTTACTCTTTCACATAGAGGCACCTCGTTCTACAGAAGGGTTTGGGAAATTTTTAATATTGCTAATTTTAGTTAACCTTTACCATTAAAATGGTTTTGATAAAGTGCTTAATCCTAGATATTTTAAATACATTTTTTGTCAGGGTGCCTGGGTGGCTCAGTCAGTTGAGCACCCAACTCTTGATTTCAGTTCATGTCATGATCTCATGGTGACATTGAGCCCCACAACAGGCTCTGTGCTGACAGAGACTGACCTTAATATTACCCAATCTTTGATTAATGTATTATCTCTGAGTCATTCTTCTTTCCATCCTCCATGGCAGTTTATAGCTAGGTTTAATTTAAAAATATTCATTGAGGTATGGTTGACAAAATTGTAAGATATTTGAAGTGCATAGCATGATGGCTTGATGTATGTATACATTGTGGAAGTTCCTTCTTTGAGCTAACTAACACATCCATCACCTTACATAGTTACTCCTATTTCTTTTGCTGAGAAAGTGTAAGTTCTCTCTTAGCAAATTTCAAGTATACAATACAATGTTATCAACTAGCTACCACTTATACGTTATATTCTCAGACCTTATCCATCTTAGAACTGAAGGTTTGTACTCTTTTACCAACCGCTCCCTATGTCCCCAATGTCCCCTGGCAACCACTTTTCTCCTATTTCTGTAAGTTTTGCTTTTTTTTAAGATTCCACATATAAGTGATACCATGCAGTATTTGTCTTTCTATGCCAGGCTCATTCATATTGTCATAAATGGCAGGATTTCCTTCCTTTGTAAGGTTGGAATCATCTATCTATATATCTATCTATCCTCATTTTTTACATTGTTGTCTGTCAGGGAAACTTAGTCTCAGCACATGGGCAGCTTGGGCTACTAAGTCACAGGAAATTTTCAAAACTTTCCTTATTAAAAAAAAAATTCTCAAGAATGTTCTCCATACTAACATCACTTAAGAAATAAATGCCCATACTCTTTTTTTTTTCTCTTTGAACTTACAGCAATATTTTCCCTCTACAGCCTGGTACCACTAGATATTAATTTCCTTGATAATCCTAAAGAGATTGATCAACAAATTTATCACCAATTATTAAGTATTGATCACCTAGTGGGCTGAATACAATCAAAGCCTCAGGAGTCCTTACCATCTAGTTATGCAGATAAGAGAACCAAATGCTCTGTTAATTAATGGTTAAGAGTGAGGACTCTGAGGTTAAGACATGGATTTGAATCAATCATTTATTAATTGATTTAGACATATCTATTAACTTTTCTGAGTGTCAGCATTTTGTGTTTGTTTTTTTCTGTAAGAATAGTGTATTCGTTTGCTAGGGCTACAATAACAAAATACCAAAGACTGGGTAGTGTACTAAACAATAGAATTTGGGGCGCCTGGGTGGCTCAGTCAGTTGAGTGTCCAACTTTGGCTCAGGGCATGATCTCACAGTTTGTGAGTTCGAGCCCTGCATCGGGCTCTGTGCGGACAGCTCAGAGCCTGGAGCCTGCTTCAGATTCTGTGTCTCCCTCTCTGCTCCTCCCCTGCTCACACACTGTCTCTCTCTCTCTCAAAAATAACTAAAGATTAAAAAAATTTAAAAAAAACAATAGAATTTTATTTTCTCACAATTCTGGAAGTGAGAAGCCTGAAATCAAGATTCTTACCCTCACAATCATCATGAAAGCACATGTCATGTGTTTATGACTTTGCAAAGATAAAAAGTACATAAAGCAGCCTGGAACATCAAGATGACTCCAAACATTGTAGCTACTATTTTATTTAAAATATACATTAATATCTATGTTCCACAGTTTCTGATTTATGTACTGTTTCATTTAGAAATAAACAAGTGTCTTTTGAATATCTATTTGTGATGTTAATGGCAAAAAAGAGAAACATCATCTCTGCTCACAAGCAGTCACCAGACTACACATCTCTACAATTTACGAACACAGGAATGTTAACACTAAACTACCACTTGGAGGAAAATTTAGGTAAAAGATCATTAAATGTGACAGATGTAAATAACAGTGTTATATTTGATTTTGCATTCTTGATTTATGTTTACATGACATTAGGAAAGATTTACTCTAATAGCTATTTAACAGTTTGCTGTTAGATACTATTATAATATTTAGTCTATAACAAATATGGCTACATAGCTCCCCAAATAAAATGTATGGCATGTAACTTTCAGGGTCCTCCTTTTAGGATTATGTAAGTATCTTACCCTGAATGGGGATTAACTATACAGTCATGGAAATACTGTTAACAGTAAGAGAAAGAAACTTTATCACAGATTTGGCAAAGTTAATTTATTCTTTTAGCTTTCAGAAATCTTTCATAAAATTAGATAACGAAGAATCTAATGTATAATCTTGTTGTGAGTGGGTGGTTATACATTGAGATATCTGACACCCAGTTGTTAGAAGATCAGAAAAATGCAAAGCCCAACTGAAAGGCTCATTGTGTCTTGTGTCACATGTGGCACAGCAGTAAAAGAGAGGCACACTGTGTGGGAAGAACACTCTCTCTGAAGGCTGAGAGCCATTCACTTTGCAGCATGTCCAAACAAAACTTACAGAGAAGAATAGATTTGTTCCCCTTTCCTTACCTTCATTCATTAGCTTAATAATTCAAATTCATTCATCAAAAGATCTTTTAAAACAAATAAGAGGGAAATGATTTATTTATATACTATTTCAACATACATTTCTCTGGTTCTAGTACAAGGAGCAAAGAGAGACTTGACATTGAATTGATTCAGGGATTCTCAAACTTTCCTCTTCACTACTTCATTCCCCCTGATGTAACAGTTACATTGAGCTTTCAGGAGCTGTTATCAGCTGGACACATGGATCCCAGTCCTTTGAATTCAGCTTGCCTGAAAGGAATAAAAGAGTGTAAGGGGTGGGGGGTTTGAAGAGGTGGAAAAAGCTATCTCACCAATTCCAAATACTTTTGAGTGAGTGTCCTCCCCAGCACACTGGCTTTGAAGCTCCGTTGTTGCTTTATTTCCAAGACCATGGTCCTTTGAGACACTGTGGCCCCAGATGAATCTGAAGGAGAACTTGGGTAACAGTTTGGTATTGATTCTTAGATGAGGTGTTTATAATACTTCATATATGATACATGAAAGCATGGGTTGCCTCAATAAAGGTGTAAGCTATAAAAGTATCATTTTTCCCATTATGAATATTGAGATCACAGTGCTCTTCCAGGAAAAGAAACATAGGGATGGACAATCCTATTTGATTATATAGTAACAATGAATATTTTTTGATAGATACTACGTCAAACACTTTACATGTGATTAGTCTTTACTTGATATTATGAGACCAAAACAATTATTACGTTTTTTTCAGATAAGAAACCGAGGCCTGGAGAAATCAAACAGCTTATATGATCTCACGTGACCATCAGTGTGATTCACATCAAAGGTCTGTGCTCTTAACCACTACCCTAAACTGTCTTCCCTATTTAAGAACTCCAGGCGCTTTTGCTTATTTTTAATAAGCAGAAACCACTTTACATTTCCCTGAAGCATTAGTTCTGTGGTGCTGGGAACAGTGGAGTTCTCTCAGCAAAGTCCCTTGGAAAAGTGAGAGGGTATCAACCCCACCACATAGAGGGAGGAAGAGCCACGACTGTGGCCACAGCAAGTGTCTCTCACCTTTAGAAACTCTGCTGAGTGGCAGAGAGGAGGAAATACCCCTGTCAACAATTGTGGTGATTTACTAGGTAAGATGTTGAGAACTAACCAAAAATAGACCTGCTTGGATGGGCCTTTATCCTGTCTCTATGTGAAGTCACTTCATTTCCTAGACTGTCGGCAAAATGAAGGAATGTATTAGCTGACTAAAAGTATCTTCTACCTCTAAAATGATGAGGGTCTATGAGACATGGCATTCAGATCGTAGATTTCCTTACCTTGACTCCAGTTTCCATCTTACACCATGTTACTTCCTTTCTAAATTCAGTTCAGCCTGTATTGGTTCTTTCTTAATGAAAACATACTGACTCAGGAGGGAACTAGAATAGTGGATATGCTAATAGTGGATATGCTACTGTCAAAGCCACTTTGAAATACAAGATTTCAAAGAAACTGCTGTTCTTCCATGTTAATCTTTGCCGAAGATTCTTAATCCACAAAATAACATTCTAAGCAGAAACCCCAAAAACCTTACTATTAGGAAGAAGTTTTAAGCAAGGGCTATTGTTCCTATAATGCTTACTGACATTTAATGGCAAGAAGTGCCATGATATTCTCTGTAAATCCAGCATAAATGTACTAATCTATTTCTTGAATGCCTTTGAGGTTTCTATGTCAGCTTTACCAGGGGTCATTGGGTAAATATTAGGCCAGTTTCTTAGTAGTGTATATTTAACTTAGTTAATATGCGTGTTCTATGATACAAACAGGGGGTTATTCTAAGTTCTACTTATTATTTCCTCACATTGTTCTATGGTGCAAACAATGCATGCTATAAACTATTCGTAATCACTACTATTTTTTTCCTCAACAAAGACATCTTATATCTAAGAGCTTTAATATTGTTTTAACTTCAGAGCCATTTGATAAAAATATTGCAAGAAAAGAAATAATTCAAATATGTTTTCTTGGTGCTGTCCAGAACCCATACATAGAATCCAATGTAAGACTGCTATTCCCAGATTGTCTTATGTCTCCATATACAACCAGTTCAACCATTTTTGATTGACGTGGTGAGTCAGTTCAGTGAAACAACCTGTCAGTTTCATCTTATATAACAGTCCAACCAATTTAACTGAATTGCCAAGGAGTTTGAAACAACCAAGCAATCAACTCAAACAAAGCAATTAAAGTGATTTTACCTGTAGGTACAGTCTAAGTGATTGATATGAAGTTCCATATTTGGATATTTTATCCACACAAAAATTATGTTTTCCTTATTGTAAAATATTCCTATTGTTTTATTATGTTATATTCTTCTAAAATTAAATTTACATGGAAATATCCTGAATTTCTAGAACTGCAAAATGAATAATTTCTAGATTTATCTCTATAATCTACTGAGAAAAGCTTTAAGATGGCAGTGAAAAATAAAATTGACACACGGCACCTTAACAACTGTAGCTAGTTAAAAATAATATAAGAGGCCCCTGGATGGCTCAGTCAGTTAAGCCTCTGACTTGAGCTCAGGTCATGATCTTGTGGTTCACAAGTCCGAGCCCCGTGTTGGGCTCTGGGCTGACAGCTCAGAGCCCGGAGCCTGCTTCAGATTCTGTGTCTCCCCCTCTCTCTGCCCCTCTCCTACTCATGCTCGCGTGCTCACTCTCTCTCTCAAAAATAAATGAACATTAAAAAAAATTTTTTTAAAGAATAATATGAATAATGTTAGTTTTAAAAAGCAATTAAAAGATTTTTTTAAATATTTATTTACTTGTGAGAGAGAGAGACAGAGCACAAGCAGGGGAAGAGCAGAGAGAGAAAGAGAGAGAGAGAGAATGAATCCGAAGCAGGCTCTAGTCTCTGAGTTGTCAGCACAGAGCCCAGTGTAGGGCTTGAACTCATGGGCATGACCTCAGCCGAAGTCGGAAGCTCAACTGACTGAGCCACCTAGGCACCCCTTAAAAACAACTTTTAAGAAGATAGAGTACAAAATATTTACTGAAAGCAATGTCTATTCAATGACATCAACAATTTTGATCAAGCCATCTTTTTTTTCTTTTTGTATGAATTATTTCACAGAGGAATATTTGAGTTTCCATGATTGTATAGACATTTTAGTTGCTTATTCACTAGTCAGAATGCTGAGCTTTGCACTTTAGATTAGAATAAATATACTTAGGTATATTTACCTCCAACTGTGGTGGAGTAACTGAGAACAGACTCTCCACTGAAGCTGAAAAAATAAACAAATGGACAAAGTAGGTGAGGGAAGAGTTATCAAGACACTAGCCTCAGGTGACATAAGACAGTGATTCCTGAAAGGTGGGGGGAAATAATGTGCACCATATGACTTCCCTAGCTTACTGTCTTGAGTGAGAGAGTTTTCTTGTCATAAAATATGGAGGCAGAACCCAATCAGAGTCTGACCAACTCCCTGAGTTGAAGAGACAGAGCTGAGAGTTTGAGGACAAAAAGACTCTAGGATTTGCCTCTGCAAGGTACTGGAGAAGAGAGAGCTGCACAGAACGGGAACTCCAGAGATCTGAGCAGGACTCTTCATGTCTTTAGCATCTTGCAGGTGAGTGTGTGGTGTGAGGAAACTCCAAGGCCAGGGAAAGAACCACCTGAATGGAGTAAAGGTGACAGTGCTTGCCAGTGACCCAGAGCTGAAAATAGCCCCTTTCCCCATGATTCACAGGGCATCAGGTGGAGCTCACTGAAGTGTCTTTATCAAGAATAGGAAATAATTAGTTTTAAACACTTCTCTGGTCTTGCTTAACAAATCTTAAAAGCAAGTTCAAACAGTATCCAAGTAAACTAGCTGCGGCTCAGAACAAAGCTCAAAAATATATAGGACAATACAAAAATGTCAGCATTTAACAAAGTAAATTCATAATGCCTGGTATGCAATAAAAAAATCATCAACTAGGCAAAATAATAGAAAAATATAACTCATGATGAAGGGGAAAAGATCAATCAGTTGAGAACCAGAGCTGAAAGAGATGTTAGAATTAGCAAATAAAAAATATTAAAATAGTTATCATAGCTCTATTTTATATGTTTAAATGTTAAGTATAGACATGGAAGATATAAAACAGACAAAAATTGCATTTCTGTAAATGCAAACTAAAATGTTCAAAATGAATAATACACTGGTTGGGATTAATGACAAATGCAACATTGAAGATGTAAAATTAGTAAGCATGAAGATTTCGGGATAGAAACTATGAAAATGAAACACACAGATGAAGGATAATTTTTTTTCAAAAATGAACAGAAAATCCATGAACTATGAAACAACAAAATCTGAGACTTGAAAAGTGGCTAGCTAATATACTGGTAGTCAAAGTGGCCAAAGAAAGGGGACAAGGACAGAAAAAAAAATTGATGAAATAAAGTCTAACAGATTTTCAAATTCGATGACATCTATGAACCCACAGATCCAAGAATCTCAATAAATCTCAAGCCCAAGATACAAAGAAATCAACTGTAAGTCACATCATGACCCAATGGTTAAGAACTAGTAATGAAGAGAAAATTCTTAAAATCATGGATAGGAAAACTTGTATCCAGAATATGCAAAAACCTCCTAAAACTCAATAAACACAACTCATTTTTTAATTTATTTTTATTTTTATTGTTTAATGTTTATTTTTTGAGAGAGAAAGAGAGAGAGAGAGAGAGAGAGAGAGAGAGGAAGGGCCAGAGAGTGAGGGAGACACAGAATCCAAAGCAGCCTCCAGGCTCCAAGCTGTCAGCACAGAGCCCGACGTGGGGCTCGAACTCACAGACTGCGAGATCATCACCTGAGCCGCAGTTAGACGCTTAACCGACTGAGCCACCCAGGCGCCCCAACTCATTTTTTTTAATGAGCAAAAATTTGAATAGACAAAAAAAGATATACTACTGTGGCTAATATGCAAATGAAACAATATACCACTCCATCTATCATTAAAGAAATGCAAATTAAAACAGCAATGAGATACCACCACACAACTAGGAGAATGGCTAAAATTGAAAGGACTGAGCATCCTATGTGGCAGGTGTCTCTCATTGACTGCTGATGATAATTAAAAAAAAAAAGAATATAAAAGCATTTAATGCAGCCACTTTGGAAAAGAGTTCAGCAGTTTCTTAAAAAGTCGCACATAACCCTATGACCTAGCCACTCCATGGCTAGATATTTACTCAAGAGAACTAAAAGTCCGCGTCCATAAAAATACTTGTCCAGGGCTGTTCAGAGAAGCTTTATGGTTAATTGTCAAAATCTCTGAAGAAATCAAATACCCAAAAACAGATGAATGGATAAGCAAACGGTTAGATTTTACACATGTAGACAATGTTATTATTCTATGCAAAAGTTATATAAGGGAATACTGTTCACCAATAAAAATGAATGAACTAGTGATATTCTACAGTATGAGTTAATCTTCTAATAATTTTGCTGAATGAATGAAGCAAGTAAAAATAGAGTATGTACTCAATATGATTCTATTTCTGTCAAATTCTAGGATACAAACCAATCCCTAGTGACAGATTAATCTGTATTCTGTAGTGACAGACTAATTCAGGTAGAGAGTGTGTGGGCGGAATCAGGAGAGGCCAGAGACAGGATTTTTAAAAGGTACAAGGAAACCTGTGTGGGTGATGGAAATGTTCATTACCCTGATTGTATTAATATTTGTATGGGTGTGTACATATGTCAAAACTCATCAAATTATGCATGTTAAACATGCAGTGTTTGTTGTGTGTTAATTTTACATCAATAAAGCTGTTTAAAAAAATGAGTACACTTAGGAATGCAGACCTTTCTCTCTCTCGCCACCCTTGTTAACACTCTGGCTTGGAGTGTGCTGCCTTAAAAGACGAAGGACAGTTTCACAGTGGCAAAATTAAAATATATATATATATATATATATGTGTGTGTGTGTGTGTGTGTGTGTGTGTGTGTGTGTATTTTTCATTGACATTACTGTTATTTTATTCCATGATACAAATTGTTGACCAAATATCTCTGCATATAAATATTTTAATCACTTTGGAAACCTCTTTAATGGAATGTTTCTTACGGGACTGCTGTTTTGCCAATAACTAGATATGTTGTTCCTCCTCATCTCAGCCCTGGAAACCAATAGAAGAAAAACCTTCTCTGTGGTGACTCACCTACTGACATATCATTGTGCAACTAACTCTTCAGCATAGAAATCATTCAATCCATGCTCTTACCAAAGAAATTATTCTTCAATTTGGGAAGTTTAAAACTTTTCATGGAAAAAATATTTTTCTCATGAAAAAAGCAATCCATATTTCTTACAGAAAAATTTAGAAAATGCAAAAAAAAGAATGTTTTATGTATACTATATAGTTATAATTGCTATTAATATTTGGCATAATTTACCTGCACTTTTTAATGAAAAATCTTATTTACTTGTCAGAATACAATGTAAAATCATGTATCTTGTTTTTTCCACTTGATATTACAGAAGACATTTTTGTACTAAACTCTGATTTTTATGGCTGTCATAAATTCAATCATTTAGACCTACCATAGTTTATCACCCATCTGTTGTTAGACATTTACATAGTTTTAAATGGCTTACTATTATAAATAATATTGAAGCATTCACCTTTTGCATAAAACTAGTTTCTTGGGGAAGTTTCTCTAGAATGAAATTACACTTGAGCCTTGAACAACACAGGGGTTAGGCATGCCAGCCCTGCACAGTCAAAAATCCACACATAACTTTTGATTCCCCCAAAACTTAACTTGTTTGTGTTATGTGTGTTCTGCCTGAGGGCTTCTTTCATACTTTGGGTTTGTGTGTTTTCCCAGTGTCCTCCACAGCAGTCAGTTTAACTTCAACCAGACATTCATGTGCTAAATAATAACCAACTCTTGGTATGGCTGGAATAGAAATGACTGTATGTCTACCTTGCTGCTCTTAATGATGGTTTCTGAGATGAAACCAAATTTAAAATTTGAGCTTGTTAATGTTAGTATGCAAAGAAAGCCTCCCTTCCTCTCTCTCTCTCTCTCTCTCTCTCTCTCTCTCTCTCTCTCTGTGTGTGTGTGTGTGTGTGTACATATGTATGTGTATATATGTGTACATATATATGAGAATATCATAAAATAATAATGGTGTCAGTAGCTTTTATGTTTAAAATGTGCATAGAAATTTTCTTCCACAAAGTTCAGATCTTATAAAAAAAAAAACTTAATGGGAAAATATGCTATTGGAAATATTTGAGAAATCAGTAGTGTTGGTGGGTAGGGAAGTAGGAAGCACTTAGCAAAAGATCAAAGTGAGAGTAGCCAGAGGCAAATTAAAATCTTGGCTGAACAAACACATTATGGATAATAAAGTTATATTGATGTCAATGAAAAGGCAAATAAAACTTACATTGAGCACTCTTTGGTTCACTACTGTGAAATGTTTTAAAATGATTAAAAAATGGATTATTAACTCTGAATGGGATAACACTGTGGACATGATGGAGCTAAGGAAAAAATCCTGGAACTTGTTCTGTACTAGAGTAAAGGCTCAGAATTATCTAGGTGGAGAGACCTAAGACCACCTAATATTCAGTGTCCAGAATGCAGCTGGAAGCTACATACTAAGGGGCCATTAATACTATTAGTAATTTTTTTTTAATTTGAGTATATTGACACAATGTTACGTTAGTTTCAGGTATACAACACAGTGATTCGATAAATCTGTTATGCTCTACTCACCTAAAGTGTAACTACCATCACTCACCATGAAACAATAACTTAACACTGTTAAGTATTTTCCCTATGCTGTACCTTTAATCCTTGTGACTTATTCATTCCATAACTGGAAACCTCTATCTCCCACTCCCCTTCACCCATTTTGACTATCCCCTACCCCTCTTCCCTCTGGCAACCATCGGTTTATTTTCTGGATTTATGGGTCTGATTTTGTTTTCTGTTTCTTCATTTGCTTTGTTTTTCAGATTTCATATATAAATGAAATCATATGGAATTTGTCTTTTCTCTGACTTATTTCACTTAGCATAATATCCATTAGGTCCATCTGTATTGTCTCAAATGGTAAAATCGCACTTTTTTATGTCTGAGTAATATCCCATTGTGTGTGTGTATATGCCACATCTTTCTTATCCATTCACCTGTCAGTGGACACTTGGGCTGTTTCCATATCTTGGCTATTGTAAATAATGCTGCAATTAACATTGGGGTACATATATCTTTTCAAATTAGTGTTTTCATTTTCTTTGGGTAAATACCCAGTAGCGAAATTAATGGATCATAAGGTATTTCTATTTTTAATTTTTTGAGGAAACTGCATACTGTTTTGCATAGTGGCTGCACCAGTTTGCATTCCCACCAACAGTGCACGAGGATCCCTTTTTTCCCACATCCTTGCCAATACTTGTTATTTTTTGTCTTTTTGATCCTAGCCATTCTGACTGGTGTGAGGTGGTATCTCATTGTAGTTTTTTAAAGCAGCTGAGAAAAAGGACAGAAAGGATTAGCAAATAGAAGAGTTATGCTGCCACTTACTGTCCTGAGTGCCCTAGCAGGCATTTTCAATCAATGGCGGCTTTCTTTCCCGTTAAGCCTCAACATGAGCTTGGAATCCTTCTTGAACACCATGTATGTTCAATACCAACAGATGGGCTTCAAAGATCTTAAACATGACTTCCAAATCTAAGATATATGGATAGTTCAGTTTTTTTCATTACCTGCTTATTTTATAGAATTGTGGTGAAGAGTGCATAAAATAGTTCATGTTAAAGTATGTTGTTAATAAAATGGTGGCAATTATTAAATGCAAAAATAACAGCTAAGTTAATTATTTGCCTATGTTTATGAAAATGTGGCTAACTGAATAACAGGTTAAATTCCTTTACCTACAGCCTAGTAGTCCTTACTGTATGCAGATTTGTTAGTCACAATAGACTCTATTGTATATATGTCTCCCATTAGATTTTCTGCTTCCTGGGGACAGGACATGTGTATTTTATCCTTGTATTTCTGGCACTTGATGTAATATTAGGAATTATTATTATTATTATTATTATTATTAGGATACAGAATATATCCAATACTTGTTGAAACAAAATTAGAATACAAATCGGGATAACTGTCTGTTTCTTAAACTTCACTTTTATCACAATTTCAATTAAGGCTAGTAGTTCATAACTTTACCTTCCATCTACATTAGGTATTTCCCAGTCACTGTGAATATGCATTTCATATAGTTTAGTCTGGATGTTTGTTTGTTTGTGTCCAATTCTGTAGTGATGTTTGTAAATCAACACATAAGATATTCGTCTAAATTATGTAATAATGTCCCTGCATTTCACTGGAGATGGCTCCTGAAAGGAAACTATTAATCCAACCACAAATATGTTTGTGTTTTGGATTCAAGAACCTAAAATAGTGATAGAGTCTTTGATTTTATCTCTGTGTTCATTCTTGCTACCAACTGCCAACTTGTTTTGAGATTCCAAAGGAAAATCTTTTCATATGTGCCTTCTTGAGCATCGTACACTCTATTTCTTAAGAATTTAGGATTCAACTTGCTCTGCTCTGAGGGTGGGGTGTTTTAGTTTATAGACATATTGAGACAGCAATGCATCAGCAAATTTGTATTGGGAGGAGAGATGAATATTTCAAAGCTTATATTCATACTGCCTTGGGAGGAATTTGTAATCTGGATCCCACAGCTGTTGCTAAGTGAACCAGTGGGGTGGTTTTCCTCTGGCTAAGCTAGTAGGGTGTTCCCAATGCCTGTCTCTACCACAAGATGCTCTCTGCATTTTTATTACTTTCTGTAACCTTAATGACTGCATTTGGAAATGCATGATTTTTTAAAAATCCCCTTATAAATTATGTATGTCTCTATTGACTTGAAAACATGCTCATTCATAGGTTCTGCATTCAGGAGAAAACAAAAAGCATTTGTATGGAGCTAGATTCCTAAAATATTTGTCAGGAGAGGGAGCTAAATGGAAAAGCTAATTTATCTGAATATTCTAAGAGAGGGTTTGGGGAATGATTTCATAAAATCTGGTGTGTGTGTGTGTGTGTGTGTGTGTGTGTGTGTGTGTATGTGCACGTGCGCTCCTGAGTGTTAGGACAGGATCCATCTTTTTTACCTACCTCTCCCTTGGTAGCATTGTGGTGATTCAAAAATTGAATCTAAATCTCAGGGCTGTAAGGCTCTGGGATAATGTAAGGCTGTCAGCCAGAAGAGAGAAGGGCATCATATTTTCAGGGAAAGAATTTTCTAAAAGTAGACAAACAGGGAGGGGCAGGCAGTTGGTATCAAATTTTTATACCACTATGTACCTCAGAGCAAAACAGTGCTTTGCACATAGTAGCTTCTCAGCAAATTTTGTCAGTCTGATATTATATTCTCTATTTTTACATGGAGGAATTCTTTGGGTCTGTTTAATCATTATACTTTTGGATAAAAAACACATAAACATATATTAGCAATATATGATTCACATAATATTAGTATACCAGCCTCTGAAAACACTTGCTGCTTGTTTTAATAGAATTTGCTTTAATGAAAAAAAAATTGTTCCCAAGATTTCCCCCGATATTAATGTTCTTATTTTAAGAGATTCTCACTTCACTCTGAGAGGAGGCATTGAGTCCTTTGAGCCACACTGTTCTCATCCTTGAACTACTTGATCCCTAAAGTTGATTTCTTGTTTTTAAAATGCATATTACATTATATGTCTGTGTGAATAATGGCACGAGAATGAACCCATGGTGAAAAATTACTTGTGATTTGGAAAGGTTGGTTTTTACAGCCTTTAAGTGCACAATACAGAGTTGATGTACATAATGAGTCATTTTTTTCCCATTCAACAGCAATATGTTTCTTTCCCTGAGCTTTGAATGGGTCTTATGAAGAGGATTTTCAAGTGGCTCCTGGGAGAGCAAGGCAGCGATTACTGACTTTACAAAAGCTACTGTGGATATATGTTGCCGTATCACCAACATTTCTGGTGATTTAAATTCAGCACTAAATTGGCTCTGATAATGTTAACCAACAAATTGGATGCAATTCCAGTAGCACATATTCTGACATCTTATCTAGGGGAATCTCAGCTGTTCTCCTGCAGAAATAAGTTTGGAGCAGAGCTGCAACGCAACCTTAATTACAGGGCAGATGGACCAGCTACAAATGGATGTTCTGCTGCTAGATGTTCTGTTCCAGAGAAGGATGCAATCAGTTCAAGCTGTTTTTGACTGATGCTTCAGATTGTGGTCTTGTAAACAGGTCTGAAAATAGCCACTTTTTAAAGACTGAAAATTCCTGTAATTAGGACATGCCTTAAAAATTAACCCTAAAAAGAATGCGGGTTGGAGGATGGAGTAGCTTTTAGTTTTGAATTACTAGCTGGATGGCTGTAGCACTCTGTTCTTAAAAGAGGAAGAAGCAGGTCATTAGAGGAGATGCTTGTAAAGCTGTGTGTCAGAAATGAAAGGAAAATGGAGTTTCCTTGGTGCTAGAGAACTGTGTAATTAGCTGGGATAACAAGCATGGATATTTATTGTTGTGGAATGCAAGGAAGAAACTGAAAAACAAAACTCCTGGTGTCTCTGCTCCACATCTGCCGAACTAATTTGGGGGTAATTTTATCATTTTAATCTGCGTGATGCTCTTCCCCAGTTGCTAAAGTACCCTGGTGTTTACCAGATGTCAGACATTTAATGAGGCCTCAGAGGCTCAGGATGGGTTTGACTGCAGGTGTTTAATGCCTACCGGGCCTTTAGACATAGCCACAAGCTGGTGTTTCCTGGTATGCCTTGATTCTCAGTACTTAAACCCTTCAGAAAATGTTAGTGGCCACTCTAGCCACTAGGAGGAGCTGGAGGCTACTCCATCCACTCAGCTCCGCTTCGCCCAAGACTGGTTCAGATGGAAGGGCAGAACCCTTCAAGTGCGAGGGTATCAAGGACACGGAATTAGAGCTCTCACTCTAAAGAGATGTTTGAAGTAGTATAAAATGATTAAGAATATATGATTCCCAGAGTCTAGGATTTAAGTCCTGGCAACATACTGATTTTCTGTAAACCTGTTTCCTCAACTTCAATGTAAGGATAATGTTAATATTTCTCCTTTAGATTTGTTGTAAGTAAAACACAAAATAATCCAGATAAAGCATGTAGCCTAATGTCTGGTACAGTGTTAAGATTGCTCCATAAATGGTTTTTATGATGTGATTCATTGAGTGTTCAGTTAATCTTGGGAATCCTCTTCTATGGAGCTTGGCCTCCAACTTAGATAGTGACTTAGGTCACCTAGGCTATAATCATTGGTTCCCCTTCTCAAAGTAGTTTAGCTCTGTTGCTTGAAGCACTTGGTCTAGAGTCATGCAGACCTGGGCTATGACACTTAGTGACTCGGTGACCTTAGGAAGTTTAGTTAACCTTTTTAAACCTCAGTTCTAATAATTATTTTTTTCCACCGTTACTGGAATATAATTGACATATAACATTGTATAAGTTTAAAGTGTAAAACATGATGATTTGCTACGCAAATATATTACAAAATGATCACAGTAGGGTTTGTTAACCCTTTGCTCACCTCACATAATTCCTCTTTTGAATGATGAGAACATTTAAGATATACTCTGTTAGCAACTTTCAAATATGTAATATAATATTGTTAATATAGTCATCATGCTGTACATAAATCCCCAGAACTTATTCATCTTATACCTTGAAGTTTGTACCCTTTGACCATCTCCCCCATTTGCAGAGCCCCCAGCCCCTGAGAAACACCATTCTATTCTCTGTTTCTATGATTCAGGCTTTTCAGATTCCACATATAAGTGATCATACGGTTTTTATGTTTCTCTAATTTCTCACACAACATAATATTCTCAAGGTCCATTCACAGTCACACAAATGGCGGGATTTTCTTCTTTCTCATGACAGAATAATATTCTAATATTCCGTGGAATATTATTCATGTATATGTATAATGGAATATTATGTATATGTATAATAGAATATTATACATAATATATAAAGGAATATTATAAATATACATACCATGGCATCCTTTTTCTATCTATTTATTCATTGATGGACACTCAGGTGGTTTCCATACCTTGACTGTTGTGAATAGTGCTGGAATAACCACAGTTTTATGATTTTTATCCCTGTTAAACTTACTTTGTTTTTGTTTCCCTAATTTCATTGAATTGTCTATCTGTATTTTCTTATAGCTCATTAAGCGTCCTTAAATTTTTTTGAATGTTTATTTATTTTTGAGAGAGAGAGAGAGAGCGCGCGAGCATGTGTGGGGGAGGGGCAGAGAGAGAGGGAGACACAGAATCCAAAGCAGGCTCCAGGCTTGAGCTGTCAGCACAGAGCCCCACACAGGGCTTGAACTCACCAACTGTGAAATCATGACCTGAGCTGAGGTTGGACTCCCAACCCGCTGGGCCACCCACGTGCCCCTCATTAAGCATCCTTAGAACAACTGCTTTGAATTATTTATCAGGTAAATTGCACATCTCCATGTCTTTGGGGTTGGTTACTGGGAAATTATTGTGATACTATACTAGTGTCATGTTTCCTTGATTTTTCACATTCCTTGAAGTCTTGCATTGCTGTCCTTGCATTTGAAGTAGCTGTCACCTCCTCCAGTCTTTACTGATTAGCTTCAGGAGAAAAATATCTTTTTCAGCCTTGCTAGGGATTCTGAGGCTTTCTCAAACCTTCTATGGATATACCTGCTCCACACTTTTTGTTCCCTCTTGAATGCCTTCTCTAGATCCTGCAAAGCACCAGGCTGAATGCTGACAGCCTCCCTCTCGGTTTCCCAAGGTTGGTGCTAAATGCTCAGGTTTGTGTTGTCTCCCAGGCCCACTGAATCAGTGGCTTTCTGAGCATGCCTACTAGCTGTCTGAAGCATCTTGCTCTTGCTACGATTGGGAGCATGCACAAGGAGCCTGCCATGGGGTTGATGGGGTTGGTGTGTGTGTGTGTGTGTGTGTGTGTGTGTGTGTGTGTGTGTGTGTAGGTGAGGCACTTGGGGTTCTGGAGGTGTCGTGTAGGCCAGTTGGGAGGATCTGAAGGTGACCCAGTGGCTTGTGGGCAGACCTCCCCATGGAGTCTGTAATGTGGTTAGAAGGCTCTGCATCCCTTTGATTCTTTCATTTCAAACCCTGGCTGCCACTCTCCCTGTCCTTCCCTGCCCCTTACCCTAGCCCCATCATGTAGCTCATGACTTGTACTCTGAATGAGGAACAAGGCAAATGGGCCTCTTTGGCAGCATTCTGCACAGCTGAGAAAGCCAGGTGTTTCCTCACATCCTCTCACTATTCTTCCGAGGAGAAATCATGGGCCTGAGAAGCACTGTCTTGGTCTTAAACTGTATGGCCTTGGGGGAGGGGTGACCTGGGAGAGTCCAACGATTCCCTCTGACTCCAATGTGTCCAATCTCAGGTTATGTTCCTCTAGTGGTGTGCTGGAACTTCTCTGCTGGACTTTCACAAAGGCTCTTTTATCTGTGAGTAGCTGTCTAGAACAGTGTTTTCCAGAGGCTCCCAGACCATGGCCAAAAGGTCCTGGAGGTGGTTCCAGGCCACTTCAGGGTCCACAGCTGGGACCAAAATCTGGAGTGTGTGAAGATGCTTCCAGGACCCTTGGTGCATGGTGCTGGATCCCACAGATCCTCAAAGGGACTTTTGTCCATAGACAGATGCCAAATTGTTGCTGTTGAGAAGGGATATCGTGAAGGACATCTTATGTGGCCATCTTGCTGATATCATTCTCATGACCTTTAAATGAGTAAAATAATACCTTAATCACATAGTTGTTACTAGGATTACAGATGAAACAATTCATCCGTGCTTAGCATAGTCTCTGGTACATGGTAAGAACTAAATACATGCTTAGTGGTATTATTAGTCCTTAGTCCTCATGTATATTTACTTTTTAAAATTTCTATCCTTTTTTATTATGTTTTATTTTCATTGTTGTTTGTTAAACAAATTTCAGAAATCACTGGTCATAGGAGATTTTTTTTATTGGACAAGAGGATCTTCCTATTTCCCCTGAACTCATACTCCACCTACTTACAGCTTTGATTCTGATGGTAAATCTACCTCACTCATTTTAAAATTCTGGACGTTTGGCTCAAAATGTATGGTCATCATTCTCTTAGTCTTAGATGTCTCATTCTCCTAACTAAGAATGTATGGATTTGAAGACCAGCTAGAGGTGATATTCTGAGAAAGAGATTCTTTTGGCATGAATTTCCTCATCCTTAAAATGGGTATAAAAATATATAACTCATGGTACTGTATTTTAAAATAAGCTTACAGATAAAACACAGTGCTTGGCACATGGTGGGGTCTCAACAAATGAGCCAGACTGCTGGGGAAGGTGGGAGGGTAGAGGAAGAAAGAGGGGATCAGACAATCCAATGTAGCTTGGCTCTAGGATCTAGGACTTACCTTATCAGAAGATGGATTGTAAATGTTCACATACATATGTGAACTTTCTCCCTTCCTTTAGCATCAACCCTTTGTCCATTCTTATTTCTCCTTTTCTATGCCACTAGACCCAACTCCAAACCAACCAGGCAGTAAATATGTGGATGTAAGTTGGTGCCCTTGTATTGGTAACTGATGCTTTGGTATTTTGCCTCCTGATGGAGAAGAAACAACAATGGCTAAATTCATTGCTTAGATTCTGGAGAAAATCAAGCATGAGGGTATTGCCAAGCTAAGAAGGTAATCTATGGACACTTTATGGATCAAAGGGCAAGGGCTGATGGGCAGGGCCAAACGAAAAGATGCCTGAGGCATCAACATGGAAGTGACTCTAAAACAACTACAGTGAATTGAATACAAAGTGTCATTTAATTCAAGTTTCTGCACACAACTCTGTTTGTAGTTGGCTTCTTTCTCGTAGTTTAGCTGCTGCCAAATTGAACCTCATCTTGGAGTAAAACTAAAACAAAACAAAACACTCCTTGCCACCACTGATGGATTTCTGTTGAGATTTTTTTCAACAGGTGACAACATTCTGAGAACAGCCAATTGACAGCTGCCTAAAGTCAGCAGTTAGAGCTGAAATTGAAAAATGCATGAGATAGTGCATTTAGTGAGAACTAGTCATTTTTCCCCTAAACTTTAAACTGTTTAATATGCCTACTGAGGTGTTTTCTGACTTAGAAAATTCCAAAAGAAACTAAAAAATGAGGAAGAACTAATGAGAAGGTGAAATTTTTTTTGCTGACATAAAGGACAAAAAAAGAGAAAACTGTCAATGATATTCTGAACAGGACTTTGTAATGTATCTTTATAAGTTACCTCTATATCTGTGTATGTAAACTGTGAGTGAGGAAAACTACAGAAGAAAAGAAGATTCCAAATTAAGTTGGAATATTACATTGCACCCAGGGTATGTGATTGAATTGTCTTAACTATAATGACAGAGGCATAAAGAGACATTTTCCTTTCTTTTTTTTTTTAAATTTTTTCATGTTTACTTATTTTCAAAATAGAGAGAGAGAGAGAGAGAGAGAGAGAGAGAGAGAGAGAATATGGGTGGGGGAGGAGCAGAGAGAGAAGGAGACAGAGAATCTGAAGCAGGCTCCAGGCTCTGAGCTGTCAGCACAGAGCCCAACATGGGACTCGAACTCACAAACCACGAGATCATGATCTGAGCTGAAGTCAGACGCTTAACTAACTGAGCCACCCAGGCACTTTTCCCTTTCAATAAATTATTCTTGGGCAGATATTTTTTGAAATATTGTTTTAAATGTACATGAAATTATTAGTCCAACTCATCCATATGTCTAGGTGTGACTTTTCAGGGAGTTCGTGATATCCTGTCATGGGGTTGTATAAACTGTCTCTGCTTTTATTCTTAAGTTTGATAATAAATAAACTATTTTAGGTGTCTAATAACATAGATGATGTTAATAGTCCATCTTGGATAAAAGGAAATGGGAACTTAAATGAAAATATTAGCAAAATTGCACTCCACAAAGTTCATTTTGCATATGTCCCTTTCCATAAATGTGGATTCATCATCTCTAACAAATTCTGTAAATTTGGTGAAAATCCTTGTGTCTTTTTTTTGACGGATGTAATCACAGACGGAAATTTTATTTTATTTGCTTTAAGTAACCAATTGAACAAATGTGTTCTGAGTTACGGACACTGTACTTTTGTGGATTCATGGAGTGACGGGTGTGAAGAATAAAATTCAATCAGTGAAAATAATTGCAGTTGGAAGGAGATGACATTTGACTTACAACATGGAAGATAAGAAGACCAAACATGAGGCTCTAGAGAAGAAGAAACAGCAGATGCAAAGTCTTGAAGGTGGGAGTGAACTTGCTCTCTGGTTCCATTGAAAAAGAAAAAGAAGGGTACATGAGTGGCCCATTAGTTAAGCGTCCAACTCTTCATTTCACCTCAGGTCATGATCTCATGGTCATGATCTCACGGTTGTGAGATTGAGCCCCATGTTGGGCTGTGCTGAGCGTGGAGTCTTATTCCAACCCACCCCACCCTTGCAAAAAAGCAATTTTCTTTAGGAATTATTTTCCACAAGCCTGGATTCAGAGTATGGAATCCTCTTGTATGGCTCCCCAAATACTAAATCAATAAATCCTTTTAAAGTGGTTATGGCTGGCAATGCCCTGGGCACCTAGCAGAAGTAAACATAAATTTTCTCTGAACAGAGAGGCCTCGAAGTCCTGTCACGGTTAAGTTCCCTTAAACACAAAAGGAAACAAGCCACCATCAGTGACAGACAGCAGAAACTATAGTCTACAGAATCAAAGGCCCAAAGACAGCAAGTGCTAGGATGATCAGAATCAGAATTTGAAATTAACATGTTTAACATGTTTAGAAAAATGAGAGAGAGTATTTAATGTTTCTCTTTACCAATAGACATGTATATATTCAACACCTTTTTGTGTGCCAGGCAGTTTCCTAAGGGAAGATCTTAAATTTCATAACATCTCTATTCGTGTTCATTAATTGTTCCAAGTACGTGGCTGTAGCTCTGGATGTGTCTCTGTATCCCTCCTTCTCCTATATACTTCTTCTGGGTTGCATTTAAGGTTAGTTTACCTTATTTTTCTAAATGCATGTACTCTACCGTTTGGTTGTGTGTTGTGGAGTGTGTTGCAGGCTCCCTTCCAAGGGCACACCTGTCTTCTACTCTGCTTGTGACCTAAAATGACAAAAGTGTGCCTGTTTTCTACTCTGCTTGTAACCTAAAATAAAAAAATGCAGTGGGCTTGCGCATTGTGCAGATTTGAGAAACGATGATCAATTCAATGGCCAATGCACATAATAAACACTGAATTTATGAATGAGAATTATAAACGGTTTGAATTATTTGGAGAGGTTGGTGAAAGGTGAAGGGCTCTAACACACACACACACACACACACACACACACACACAGAGAGAGAGAGAGAGAGAAAAAAGAGGGAGAAAGAACATTGCTACATTAACATTTAAATTTAGCTCTTTCATGGTTACTATAACTGATTATACTCAATCTATCCTAGAAATGACTAAAAATGTAGGTATGATCTGGTGGCATTGATTACAATAAAATAAAAGTGTTTTAAATATGGATGAAAGAGGTTGATCAGATATAAGAATCTTAATTTTTTTGAGAAATATAATGGCCTCATTTTTTGGATATTCTTAAAAAAGAAATTATGGGTTTCCTATATTTTTGAAACTGTAAAACTTCCTCTGCTGGCTAAGTAAAACTCTGCTTAACAAAAGAGAGAAGCATGTGAATGACCTATTAAACGTGGCTTTCAAAATTCTGGTTTTATATTATCATCTCACTTAAGCGATCCCTTCCTAAATTCTCTGGCTCTAATCTGGATTAAAATAAATTGTGTGCTTGTATATATATATATATATATATATATATATATATATGTGTGTGTGTGTGTGTGTGTGTGTGTGTGTGTGTGTGTGTGTGTTTATATTTACATATATTCACATACATGTTTTTGAAGAGAGCACCATTGAAAGCATATGCACTCTTCCCTTCTTGATAGGACCAGCTAATTATAATAGAAATAATAACAATAACAATAGAAATCCACCACTCCAGTTTTAAAAAAAAGGTGATGGAAGAGCATGAAACTTTAATCATATTAATAACAAAAATATTTAATAACAGTTTTAGTAGTGTTTTATCTTCTAACAAGCCCTATTTCCCTTTGAGTCTCACAACTGTGTTTAACAGATAGTTTTCATCCTGCCCTAATTAGAAATTGTTTGGTAGCAGGAGACCTGACTTACTCAAGTAGGTTAAGTAAAGGGAGATTTATTACAAGGGGAAAGGAAATCTAACAAAACTGAGAGGCAGGATGAATGGTGAGGTCTTATAATGTACTGAAATGGCAACAGGAAAGCCCTTGGTAACCCAAGCATCTCTCCACTGCTTTGCATGGCTTTTCTTTTTCTTTTTTTTTTAATATGAAATTTATTGTCAAATTGGTTTCCATACAACACCCAGTGCTCATCCCAACAGGTGCCCTCCTCAATGCCCATCACCCACTTTCCCCTCCCTCCCACCCCCATCAACCCTCAGTTTATTCTCAGTTTTTAAGAGTCTCTTATGGTTTGCCTCCCTCCCTCTCTAACTTTTTTTCCCCCTTCCACTTCCCCATGGTCTTCTATTAAGTTTCTCAATCAATGTGATACATCATATTAATAAAAGAAAATATAAGAACCATATGATCCTGTCAATCGATGCAGAAAAAGCATTTGACAAAATTCAGCATCCTTTCTTAATAAAAACCCTAAAGAAAGTTGGGATAGAAGGAACGTACTTAAACATCAGAAAAGCAATTTATGAAAAGTCCACAACTAATAACATCCTCAATGGGGAAAAACTGAGAGCTTTCCCCCTGAGATCAGGAACACAACAGGGATGTCCACTCTCACCGCTGTTGTTTAACATAGTGTTGGAAGTTCTAGCATCAGCAATCAGACAACAAAAGGAAATCAAAGGCATCAAAATTGGTAAAGATGAAGTCATGCTTTCACTTTTTGCAGATGACATGATATTATACATGGAAAACCCGATAGACTCCATCAAAAGTCTGCTAGAACTGATACATGAATTCAGCAAAGTCGCAGGATACAAAATTAATGTACAGAAATCAGTTGTGTTCTTATACACTAATAATGAAGCAACAGAAGGACAAATAAAGAAACTGATCCCATTCACAATTGCACCAAGAAGCATAAAATACCTAGGAATAAACCTAACCAAAGATGTAAAAGATCTGTATGCTGAAAACTATAGAAAGCTTATGAAGGAAATTGAAGATACAAATAAATGGAAAAACATTCCGTGCTCACAGATTAGAAGAATGAATATTGTTAAAATGTCAATGCTACCCAAAGCAATCTACACATTCAATGCAATCCCAATCAGAATTGCGCCAGCATTCTTCTCGAAGCATGGCTTTTCTATCTCTCGCCCTCCAGGTCCCCTCTCTCTCCCACTTTGTCTCTCTCCTGAATTTTACTTCTGACGGTTCTAGTGAATTACTGGTCTTGTACTCCAATTTAAAATCCATAGGCATAAATGGGATGGATGGGAGTGAGGAACAGAGAAAGTGAAAGCGTATTTACTCATCCCTGTAAGGATGAAATGGAACAAGAGGTGGAGCCATGAGTTCAATAGTTCTGTAAGAGTAACTCACAGGAGAGGGGGGTGACTTAAGGGGCTGGACACCCAGCCCCAAGTGAGTCAAAATATATTCCCTTTACAAATGAGGAAATAAGTCTCTGTTTTCTTTACTACCCAGCATCTGACTGCAATCCGAAAGCCCTCAGTGTGACAATTTGAAATGAAAGCGATAGTAATCATTTAAATACATTTGGCAAAACTGATCAATGTGCTGAGGACTGCTTTGATACTCTCTGAAATATTAGATTTTTTCAAAAGGTATTTTCCTCATTTTTTTGTGCATCTGTTTTCTTATTCTCTAAACACATAAATTAGGACACAGACAAATTCTTTACCACTGAGAAGAAAATTCCACGCCAGACTGAAGGTTGGAAAATACAGGGACTGACATTGAAGGCCTTTGCAGTTTCCTGAACATAAACTTCGTCTTAGAAGGGCTTTTGTGAATTAGGAGACATTCTTTTCTGGTGGTGTATAATAAATTGGGACTTTTTGTTTACTTATACGTAATGCCCAGAAAAGCGTATTTACTCAGAAAATATAGCATGCTTTGTAATCCATTCTAAAGGCATTCAAACACAGATTTATTTCTTTGTATTCTTTGAAAATTGAAGGGTAATTTTTGTTGCTTAGATAACAGAAAACAGGTTTCTGCAAATAACCTGCACAATTTGTCAACTTGAATGACAAAAGGTGAGTCTTATCCTTGTATGATGACCCCGAGCCTTCCGACAGGTCCTTGTCCAGCTAACTTGTCAGTTTTCAACAGTGGAGCTCTTGGAGCAAAGTGGACAGGGAGTAGATGATGCAAGCTCTTCCTTGCTTTCCCAATCTGTCCATTAAACAGACAATCCTAGGCCATGCCCAAGAGTGAGAGGGGACCAGGATTCCCATTTGTTGTCTCAGTCTCTATTATGTCTCAGCGCCTCCCCCAGAGTAGCTGCTTAATTATTATTTTAATGAATTAATTTTTCACCTTGAGATTTCATCTGAAATCAGACATTTAATTGGAAATTCCCATCACTGGCAAGTATTCAAATTAGATGCAGTAGTCCAGGTTTGAAAATAATCTGTAAGATGAACTGGAAACTAACCCAGAATGAACACAATTCTGAGTGACCCAGAAATCATCCAATATTCACCATGACCATTTCTCTGGGATGTTCTGGAAACTAATAAATTATTCCATACTCCATCAAGCCTGAAATAATTCTAAGCCAATACTGCTTATATTTGGCCAGAATATAGGATATAGAGTATGGAATAAAATAGTTTCAACTCTGCCTCTGTGTTCTTATTCCCCTTTCTCTTCATTTCTGTTCCTTCATAAGATATTTAATAATGCTGACTGTGTTGTAGGCCGGGGAAACATGGCCACCTTCAAAAATCTTTCAGTCTGAAAAAGACAAGGGGAATTAATAAACAGTAATGAAATATTACAAATGTGCTAAGAGCATGTAGTGAGTACTGTGGTTGTAAAAAAGTAACCATTGTCCTCTTGAGATTTGGGGATTGGCATCATGATGTTTTTTCATAGAGTTTAAATATGAATGATAATTTCTTATGTATTTCTTAAAGTTTATATTGTTTCATTTTGGAAGATAAAGAAAAGAAAATCAGGTATTAACCTGTAAATGGGAACTTTCTAAAAAAATATTTTTAAGGTTATCTCCTTTTGAAAGAATAGTACATGTTATACTCACTTCCAGCGAGCCATTCTGCTGAAGAAGGTTATCAAGCAGACTATGAGGTACCAGGGTATTCCCAGACACAGAGAAGGGAGTCAGTATGTTGTGCTTGGTGAATGTAGCTGTCCACTATGGAGCTCAAGGTGGGGGCATAGTTGATGCTAGAGATATATCTCTCATTTTTTGATATGAAAGTTCATGGTTTTCTTTTGTCAAATATCCTTACTGCATATCTGATTCTGGATTTGAATTTGGAAAGTTTCTGAAGATAATTTAATGGTCATTTTCTAAGTATCTATATAAAAGTTTAATAAGGGCAGATAGCGCAAAGAGGAAAGAGTAGGATCACAAAATGGTAAAGAAAAAAATCAGGTATATATTTACTAGATCTAGGTGCTGTTTTCTAAATCCTAAAATTTCTCATGGGGTTTCAGACCATATGGATTTAATTATTTTCTTTTTCTAGCAGATGTTCAAAGACAATTTTCACTTGCCAGAGACTACGAAATGTCCAACCAAAAGGATACTGGAGTGGTAAATCTGACAGGCTTTTGGTAATGAATGTATTAAAATAACAAATACAATTTACATACTTAGATGCCTATTTTTATTGCAAAATCCTTTGGAGAAAATATTTAAACCACTATTTAAGGTCTCTAACATCATAAATGCCTACTAATTGGCCTGTATCTACCCTTGCCTATCATTTCAACTCAGCCTGTTGTATAAACACTACATTTCCTAAATCCATTTCATGAAGTCTAAAAATTGAATAATGTTCAAATGAAAAAATGGAAAGGGAAGACAGAAAGCCTTCTAGAATGGGTTTCCCAAACACTTTTTTTACATTCTAGTGGTTATTTTTTTCACCTTTAGAGATCCAGTAACTCAATGACATAACCATAGTTCATTGATCATAATAAATATTAACTCATATTAACCAAATTTAAGTAAACCAGATGCCTATTTCACTAATGAAGCCTGAGGGATTTTCATTTCCAGCAACTAGGATATCCTTCTTCTACCCAAGTCAATTCCTCCCCAGTGACAGAGTCTGAGGTTGTTGAATTGGCATTTAGGATGTTTTTCAGTAGACATAGAACCAGAGAAAGAGAAATAAAATGTCTTGTGGATGGTTTTCCTGAACCAGGGTGATGCCCTACAAACTTTCCTTGGTTCATAGCACATTCCACTTCTCCAGTGAGTAAGAACTGTTTTTCTCAGATTTTTTACCTGTTTTCTTTAGAAAGTGCTGAAAATATACTGCCAAAATCCCTTTCTGTTTTCCATTTTCTTATGGCCCATGATGATATTTCCACCTCTGTTACTACATTCTTTCTTTAGGAAGAGTTTTATCACCCATACTTAGAAGACACTTAGCATCACTTCCACAGTTGAGACAATTACAAAGGTCTGCCCTTGTTCCCTGGGAGGGAACATAGATGTCACCACTCAATGGGAGGAGCATCAGGATGGCACTGTAAGAAGACCACGTGGGATAAGAGATACTGATGATAACCATCTTTGCAAAATGCAGTCTGCCACAGTCTACCATCTGGCCATAACAATTCACATAGTTCTCACATGCAAATTACATCACCTCTGGATTTCCAAAATTTCCAAAGTTTCATCCCATGACAGCATCTGCTCAGGTCCAGTATTATATCATTTAAATTGGGTTTAGTCTCCTCATGTACAGCAACTCGCTACAGTTTGATCTAAAGAGTTATGAATTAAAAGGGATGCATTATGTCCTCCAGCTCCCTCTCCCCCAAACGTACAATTGTGGTATAAGAATAAGATTAATTGTACAAAAGTGGGGATATGAAAAGCACACAGTATCCACTGGCTCCCAGCACTTCTGAAATCCAGCAAGAAACATTTTGCCAGTTCTTTTATTAGGGCTCAGTCTTACCCTATAGGGGTTCTCAAGATCTCCTAGTCCTGTTCCCTAAGTTCTTTCTTTTTCACAAATCTTCTTCACTTATTCTTGCCTATAAAATGATGTTGGTACAGAGTTTCTTTTCATTTTGTACTGTCTTTGCCCTCTTGAATCTATGATGGCAACGGTTGTGCCAAAACAATTCTTTTTAAAATCTTGTGACTTTTCTATAATTCTTGAGGTTGCATCTAGTACACAAAAGCCACAAGTACAAGTGTCTTTAAGGCTGGTTCTTTTATACCTTGGGCTGCCTAAAAAGAAACTAAATGACCAAACACTTAATTTATATTCTTACAAGCCCCATTTTTTGGTGAAATCCACAAGACATTCTCTTAAGGTAGTTAAAGTGACCTTGTTTGTCTGAACTTTTTTTATTATTTAAATCCAAGTTAGTTAACATATAGTGTAGTATTGGTTTCAGGAGTAGAATTTAGTGATTCATCACTTACATATAACACCCAGTGCTCATCCCAACAAGTGCCCTCCTTAATGCCCGTCACCCATTGATCCCATCCCCCACCCACCTCCACTCCAGCAACCTTCAGTTTGTTCTCTGTATTTAAGGCTCTTATGGTTTGCCTCCTTCTCTGTTTTTATCTTATTTTTCCTTCCTTTCCCCTATATTCATCTGTTTTTGTCTCTTAAATTCCACATATGAGTGAAATCAGATGATATTTGTCTTCACCAAACTGACTTATTTCGCTTAACATAATATACTCTAGTTTTATCCACATTGTTGCAAATGGCAAGATTTCATTCTTTATGATCTCCAAGTAGTATTCTATTACACACACACACACACACACACACACCCCACATCTTCTTTATCTATTTATCAGTCAGTGGACATTTGGGTTCTTTCCATAGTTTGGCTATTGTTGATAGTGCTGCTATAAACATTGGGGTGCATGTGCCCCTTCAAATCAGCATTTTTGTATTCTTTGGATAAACAGCTAGTAGTACAATTATTGGACCATGGGGTAACTTTTTTTTTTTTAAATATAAGACTTTATATTAGAACTTTCTGAAGGCAACAGAAAAGCTTATAGTTCCATCCAGGATTTGATCTTTGCTGTGATACTTAATTTGATAATCATTTGCCATCTGGAGAGACTGGGAATGAGAAATAATTTTATTTTTGAGCCCAGCAAGTCCTGAATCTTAGATATTTAACAGGTTTTTTTCTTTAGCTCAACTTGTTCTTTTTATATTTTATCAAAGACTAGGAGAAGAAGCCAGGTGGTAATTTTAATATTTTGCCTGGAAATCCCCTTAGCTAGAGCATTATGCTCATAGGGTACATTTTCTATTTTTTCACATTATAGTGGGCAGTAGTGTTGCTAAGCTTTCTGCCTCTACATAACAAGGAACCCATTTCTGTAGTTTCTAATAACATTTCATTCTTATTCATTCATAACATTTTTATTTTCTTTTAAGCCCTCACCAATAATGTTTGTGCTTTGAGGTCCTTTATGTACCTGTTAACACTCTCCTCAAGTCCCTTTAAGATCTCACTAAGTCTTATCAAGCTCCTTCCAGCTCCTATGCCCTGCCTCAGCCCCAAGCCAATACCACATACTTTAAGGTTTTGTTATGGCAGCACCCATTTCCAGATATCAAGTTAGATATCAGCTACTTATTGCTGCATAACAAATTACTCCAAATCATAGTAGCTTAAAACAACAACAATCATTTATGTTATTCACAACTCTACTAGGGTGGGGCTTTGTGGGGATAGCTTATCTTTGCTCTATGCAGCATTGAACAGGACAGGTTGATTGTGGCCTGAGGGATCCATTTTCATGAAGATTTACTCAGTCAAGGCTATTGACCCAGAGGTGGCAGCCAGGGGCCTTAATTCCTCTTCATGTAGGTCTTTCTGGGTTTTTCTGTAGGTCTTTCTCCTCTTCATGTGTGTTTCTGGGACTTCCTCACAGCATGGTGGCTGGGTTCCAAGGCTGAGCATTCCAAGGAAGCAAGGTGGAAATGCATGGCATTCTTATGACCTAGCCTCAGAAGTCACGTAACATTGCTTGAGGAACATCAGCGTCATATTGTTGGAAGAGTATGTCGAATGGGAGATGCTGTTACAGCTATTCTTGGAACAAACAGCCTACTACAACTAGTATTGTTGAAAAAAAATCTTCCTGTTTATGGGCCCTTTATAAGTTATTTATTGCCTTTTAAGAAATCTTCATATTTGACTTCTTCTTGATTTGTATATGTGCTTTGTATATTGAGAGTATTAGCCTATTATCTACCATATCCACTGCCAATGTTTTTTTTCCCCTAGAATATTCCTTTTGTGTGGATTTTCAGTGGGCCACACTGAGGTAGCCATCCCCAGCACATGTGCAAGAAGTGTGCTGTGGCTAAGGTACATGGGCAGACTCAAGTCCTTTGGGCTTTCATTGTCACACATAGGAGAGTAAATAATAAAAGAGATCAAAGAATATATCAAGCAAAAATAAGGACATTATATTTGCCCCGCCAAGGGTGTGGGGAATAATACTGTTCTGGTGAAGCATTTAAAGGGAAGAACTTCTAGGAGTAAGTAATTCTTACATGCAAACATTGGAAAGTGCCTGGCATATAATAAGTGCTTGTTTAAATGCTTGATGAACTAGTTTTCATTAGTGATAGTCTAAGTTTGGGTTCTCCCAAAAGCAGTCTCTGAGAGGATGTGGGCCTAATAGCTTATTTGGGAAGGGATTCCAACAAGCAGAGTGAGATAGTTTGAAAGTGGGACACAGAAGGGAAGATGGTGCTACAGTGAGGTTACCAATGTGGACAAGTGGATCTCACTTTATCTGGTGTTCTTTAAAGGGCTCTAAAAAACACATCTCAGAATATTCCCACCAAGAGATGAGGAGGCCGGGGTATCGGGCCATGAAGTCAAGCCCCCCCCAGGGATGAGTGTTACTTCTGATGGCATTAACCCTCTGGCTCTTCCAGCCTTCCCTGAATGCAGGGGCTTGAGATAAGAAGCCATTGGCATGTATAGGACCTGCACACCTCTGTGGTGGGTGAAGGTACAGAGGCAAGGCTCTGGTGGCATCCACTACAGTGACATATTGGATAAAGAGAAAAGAAAAGAAAAACTAGAAAGATGGAATAACATAACATAAATGGAGCAAGAAACAAAGGAAATCCATTTGTGGAGGAAAAATTAATTCTTTGACAACTCCCAAGGATTCTGGAAAGCCAGCTACACTTATTATAACTTTGGGGGTCAAAGAATATAATTTAGAACTTCATATTTCATATTTAATTATTTGAATTGAATGTGTGAAGTGGCGTATTTCTGAGTTAGAAGTAACAGACTTTGGCTAAGAGTTATCTACTTAAAAGCTGCCTTTTTGAATGAAAGAGACAAGGTACTGGAAAAGAGAGTGCTAGTTTAGTCCAGAAAACGAGATGTGAGAGTTCTGACCAAATTAAAAAATAGAAATTCACCCTCCTTCCTTCACTCTCTTCCTCTCCCCTTGCTTCCTTTCTTAAAATGTACAACTTAAAGAAAATGCGTGGTAAAATATACATGACCAAACACAGATTTAGCCTTCAGTACCTTGTCTTTACCTTTTATGTCACCCTGGAACTTCGTAAGGTAATGACATGCTTGTGATTAATTGTTGCTTATCATTTCATATCTATTTGGCCCTTACAAACTGTATACTCTTTATATTAGCTACAAGCTGTCACAGTCTGATTACCATTCAGTACTGATCTCCCAGTGAATGATAACAGAATTAACTTAACAAACATACAGAGTAAAATGAAATGTCAACTTTTATTACATACTTTTCTTCCATCTGCCAGAGTGATTTTAAATGCCAGTTTTAAAAAGTAGAGAGACAACCAGCCGGCCTTTCAGTGGGGTTTGCATATGGCTGCCTATGGCGTATGGCATTTGGGTGTTCTCCTGCATGCCGGCTTGGAGCACTGCTGAGCCCTGACCTGGTGGTGGCATTGGGCTGCACATGGCAGTAATCCCCTGTCCATCTGTGTCCTTTCTCTGCCTGGGATAAGCTGTTATGGTTGAACAGCTCTGTTTGGTCCTTTTTTCTGAAAATGTCTTCAATTTTGAATCTTGGCTGTTGCATTGGCAAGAGTTCTACTTTCCTCTTTCAAGAGAGATGCTACATCTTCTCTTTCTTTCCAGTCTGCTATCCTAGTTGATTGTGATCCAACAATATGCATCACTATGTTTGGGGTTTTGGTGGTAATTGTCTGATAAAAATATGGCAGCTTATGAGATAGACTGTGGGTGATATGAAGAGTCTAATTATTAAGGTCCCTGGCTAAGTCAAACAGCCTAACTGGGATATTAGCAACCCACCCAGAATAAATGAAGTACTTCAGTTACATTCTACTATAGCGTTGTGTACGTCTCCTTCATATTGCTCATCAATACTTATTTTTTTATTCCCACATCTTATTTTTTTAAATTTTTTAAATGTTTTTATTTATTTTTGAGACAGAGAGAGACAGAGCATGAGCAGGGGAGGGGCAAGAGAGAGGGAGACACAGAATCCGAAGCAGGCTCCAGGCTCTGAGCTGTCAGCACAGAGCCCAACGCGAGGCTTGAACTCACGGACTGTGAGATCATGACCTGAGCTGAAGTCAGACGCTTAACTGACTGAGCCACCCAGGCACCCCCAACTTATTTATCTTCTATAGTCCCATTAGTATGCAAGTTCTGAGGCGCCTGGGTGGCTCAGTCGGTTGAGTGTCCAGCTTTGGCTCAGGTCATGATCTCACGGTTCATGGGTTCGGGCCCCACGTCAGGCTCTGTGCTGACAGCTCAGAGCCTGGAGCCTGCTTCGGATTCTGTGTCTCCCTCTCTCTCTGACCCTCCCCTGCTTGCACTGTCTCTCTTTTGATGGTAAATAAACACTTAAAAATTTTTTTTTAAAGAATGCAAGTTCTAAGAACAGGAACTGTATTATTTCTATGCAAATATAATTTCAGCTTACCTGGTACATAGTAGGTGCTCAATAGATACATTTTGAATAAATGAGTGACTGTCATCTTGCTGCCTACTGAATCTATCCATTTTAAAGTGCATTGAGTTAAGAATCAGTAAAATGGGTAAAAACTGAACTTACTTCCTAACAAGATGCTCCCTGGAAGGGGCAGTTGCAAATTTACCTCAAGGAAGTTCTTCCCTTGTCACTGTAGCATGTAGCGAGTGAAAAATGAACAGATCAGAAGCACCAAACTATCTAATTTCCTGTTTCTGGCAGATAGCACCCAAGTTAATCTGAGTTTTAGTCTGGGAGGTACAAGGTCACATTGCTTTAAGGTCCCATGTTTATGACTGGAAATTCCAACATAATGGATAAGAGACTCCAGAAAGTAGTGAGACTGGTATGAATGGAAATGCAGAAAAGGCAAGATGCCAGTATGAGAAACTGTGAGCACTGGTGAAGGGGTGATCGGAGGGATAATCTGGGTGCTGAGGTAGCTTCCAAGCTCATCAAATGAAGTGATAAGATGAGAGGTAAATTTCCAGGTGGCAGCAGGTCCCAGACAGGTGTGTATGTATATGTGTGTGTGTGGTGTGTGTGTGTGTGTGTGTGTGTGTGTGTGTGTTATATATATATATATATATATATATATATATATATATATATTCTTGCTGCCGTTAAAGAGTAATAACACAGGACTTCCCAGGCAGCCTTGCTGGGGATCATTCCTCTTCTTAAAAACTTGCTCCTTCCACAGTGATATGGCTCTCTGTTGGAGTGTTGGTCCAGTCATCTTTGAAATGCTTCAGTCCCTTCTGCAAGGTTGCCATGGTGTCCAAACACCAACATTGCTTGTTTTTTAACAGAGTCAAATTCATCTTTGTATAGCTCTGGTTATTACAAAATGGTCTGTCTTTTAAAAATATTTGTTTCTCTGTGTTTTATCTTCAGTTTTAATTCTCTTCCTCAGGGATTTGTTACTTTTTCACGTGACTAGCTTCTCAGAATACTTGAAGGTAGTCATTATTCCCTGTATTAGAGTAATTAACTCTAGTGACCATATCAGAGGAACCCTGAAATCTCAGTGGCTTATCACAGTAAAGCCTTACTTCTTTCTCATTTGGGTCAGAATGCCTTTCTGAATTTCGTGAACTATGCTTTCTGGAATATGTGGTCCTCATGATCACTTTGATGGAGGGAAAAAGAGATGGGAACAACAAATCATCTGTTGTTAATTGCCTCGTACTTGGAAGTGACACACACGTCGTCACTTGATCCAGTGGCCAGAATTAGTCATGTGACCATAACCTAACTGCAGGAGACCCTGGGAAATTTCGAAGAGTGCATGGAAACTTGGTCAACTCTAATTGTGTTGTCCGCTATGTGCTACTCCCACAGTATTTTTTTCAACTGCTTGAATTCCCCGAAACTGTGACCCTTTTCTCTGCTTTTCTAACCTTTCAGTTATCTCTTATAGGATGGAATTTGCAGTACCCTCACCTCCCAAAACCTTGAATGGCAGCCATATAGTTCATTAACTGTGCTACATTTCCTGTACAGTCGTTTTCTCCTATCAGCTGTTACAAGGAGGCACCTGCAAAGCTTAGAGACTAGTGGGCAGGTAAATTGAAAATTAAAATAGGATATTAGAAGTGTACTGTTCATGCCAGTTATAGCCACACAGAGAAGGAATCCTTCTAAATGAAAAGGTACCTGATCCAAGGTCTGAGAAATTATTCAGAGTCAACCTGGTTGGAGGAGAACTGAGGGTAGATGTGTCAGGGCAGAGAGAACGGCATGAGAGAAGCCAATGGCCCAAGTACAACAGTAAGCATGGTGCATTCAGAGACTCAGGAACTCATTTCTACCAGAGGCTGGGATGTGAATGGGCACTGAATAGGGATGAGCTGAGAGGTAGGCAATGCCCAGATCATTCAGAGCCCTATAAAATATATTCATGGTTTTGACTTTATTATGAAAGCAATGGGATTCATCAAAGCTTTTAAGCAGGGGGATTTAAGAATCAGACACATTTTAGAAAGATCGTTTTGGCTTCAATGTGGAAAGATCAGATTCAGTTGGGAAAAGGATTAATTCAGAATCAGAAATCAATCAGTGACTATCACCATAAACACAATGGGAATGTATAGTAGTCTGTCAGAGGGTAATATCAGAAATATTACAAAGCTCAGAAGATGGATTTTCAAGATTTTTTCTACCTGCTCCATCTAGAACTTGTCTCCACTGGCATTCTGACTCAACAAAGGAGCCACATCCAGCTAAGCATTTCCAACCCACCAATGTTACAAATTACCAAACTTCCAGTTTGGGTTTAAATAAGGCATAGAGAGATGTGCATTTATCTTTCTTTCAGCTAAAATTTGAACTTAATTGGGAGAATCACATTTTGTACTTCATTTTATTTTTATTTTGAATTCTATGTCTTCAATAGATACTTTAAGAAAACTAGGTAGAGCATAACATAAAATTTTTAAAAAATTGAAATCATCATTATAACAAGCACATCTACTGTCTCTCATATTATCTATTTAGTAATTCCCTGGTCTTTCAAAGCTGCTTTGGAGTATATTTACAATTGAATGTCTTTACTTACCAGCAGGAAGAAAAATAACAAAAATATGGATTAAGTGGATGAAGGGGCCCCCCAACAGTGATTTTGATTGGAGGAAGATTCCCATGTGATTTTCTCTGTATGCTATTAATCTGGCACGAAAAATATTCACAATAATTAGGTTCATTCTTTGAAGATGGATTAAAAGTATTCACATTTGAAAGTAAGTGAAGCACATTTATCACAGGAAACACTGTAAGTAGTACAGTGTCTTTTTGATATGAATACAGAAAGAGAACAAAGGTTTGTTCTGATCCTTAGACTTTATGGTATAAGATGCCAATATCTAAAGAGAAGATATTACTTACTCCACCTTTACTACAAACATGGAGCTTTCTTACCCATAGTTGGAGTATGAGTGTGGATACATATGTAGGAAGATATTTGTTAAAATTGCAAATATATGTGCCATGTTATCAAAGTAGCCTCTTTGCAGATGAGATATACCTGCAGATGAGGTACATTCACCATCTGCCCCAGATGGAGACACGTTGTGCTGGCTTGGTCGAAGCTGATCACTCTGGCAAAGAAACGAACATCTCAGTGGGAGCTGAGCACCACCACAGAGTTGAAATTCTTGTTAAATTAAGATTATCCAACCCCCCTGAGGAAAATAATCCATTTACATATTTACACCCCAAGCTCTTAATTTTCTAGACAGGCCTTAACAAGGACTATACTCTGAACAAGAAAACAGGGAAATTAAATGTTTATTGTATTCCTTTCTTTTCTCCTCTTAAATCATATAATAAGTAACAGAACTATGTGGTTCATTGGCTTCCATTTCCTAAGTGGTTCACTTTGAATATTTAAGTTTATGTGGGTAAGGATCTGTATAGTTTTAGTCTTTGTTATACTCTTACCACATACCAAAAAAGGTGTTTTCACGTAGGGAGTGAATATATGAATGAATGGTTTACATTGATCCCATTTTTTGTCTCCTAGACAGCTCTATAGCTAATTTTATGAGGCTTCTATTCTAATTGGGACTAGGTTTATAAAATAAACATTATGTTTCATTGTCAACAGAGTACAAGCAATTATTTTACTTATGAAATAATAAAGTCAGTTAAAAAAACAGTACATATTTGCATACATTTCTTCTTTTTTAATTCTTTGAGTATAGTTGACATAGAATGTTAACATTAATTTCAGGTGTACAACATAGTGATTCATCATATCTGTACTTTATGCTGTGCTCCCCCATTTTATTTTTATTTTATTTTTATTTTTTATTTAAATTCCAGTTAGTTAACATGCATTTAGTTAATGCATGCAGTTAGTTAATATTAGTTTCAGGTGCACAATATAGTGATTCAACACTCCCATACATCACCTGATGCTCATCACAACAAGTGCATGGATACATTTTTAATAATGTTAAATCATTCAAAGTGACTCTTCAGAGTTTAAGGAAATATGTTCAAGGAAAGTGTTATTATTAGTTATTGTTGTTGCTGCTGCTGCTGCTGCTGCTATTGTTACTACTGATTCATACTTTGGCTAGTGACAAAATAATAATCCTAATAATCGTCACCATAATTTAAAACACGTCCATCGGAGTTTTAAAGATTATAAAGAGATCTCCTTTGATCTTCACAGAGTCTGAGCTTGCATTGCAATCTTTACTTTTAGGAGCCTGCAAGGACAGGAGTGTGGCATTTGTAGTTACAGGTACTGATTGAAGGAAAGTCCCAATTCAGCACAGCCAACTCAGCATTTTAAATTGTCTGCCTAAAACTTCATCTTGCCAACAACCCCCCATCAGTGATTATGTAGCTAATTGGTATTAACTTTGTACCTTTCCTTAAGTATTAGAAAAGGAAACAAACATCTTAGCTATCAACATAAGTAGTCTCTTTTGAAAAGTTAAACTCATGAAAATAAGCATGGAGATTAAGTGTATAGGATATAATGTTAAGTGGAATGTATGTTATGTAAAAAATATAGATGCAAATAGATAAAGATTAGAAGCTAATTAGCAAAAACTAGAATAGATAGATTTCAGAGTTATAAATAGCTATTTTTCCTTTTACAAAATGACATACAAAACTGGTGTAGCATTATTGTTTTTCTTTTTTAAATGGTGAGATAATATAGTCTGGTGCCATTAAAAGACAAAAAGATTATCTTGGAAATGTGAACACACAGTTTGGGATTACTTTACAAGAATGGATATGACATCGTTGGAATCGCTCCAGTATTCTGTGTTCCTTGTGTAGGCATTCGGTCATTCAGTTCATACTACATTTATCGTCTTGTTAAAAAAAAAAATCTCCATTCATTCATGTTATGACAAAGTATTAAATCCAGGCAAGTGTAATTTTTAACAATTATAAACAAAAATGAGGTATAGATTGTAGATATTCAGACATGCTACAAGACTGAAAAGGACTAAAAGAGAAATAATTATCAATACAAAGGAAAAAAGAAATAGTCACAATCAGATCTATTAATCTAAGTAAATACTGAATGATGCTTTGAAGTTATTTAAAAAATATTCTCTACATCTTATTTTTCATTTTAGAAACCTACATTTTAAAATGTTACCACTCACTATATACTTATTAATTTGTGACATGTATATAAATAGTAATGTTGTGTTGTTATAATTCTTGAACTCATGCTGTGTGGTTCAGTGCATACCTATTAGTTATTTGCAACAGAGAGGAAAACTAATAATAGATAAATTACTTATTCCATGAGTGGAATAAAACTATTTTTTCTTCAAATTATACTTTTCTAAAGCAATATGAAACAGTTATAAATGAGAAAGAAATGAAAGGTTACACACATAGTGGCCTTGTCATTTTCTCTGCAGCCCTGTCATCATCTAGAACACAAAATTGCCCTTAACTTTCATTCTCAAGAAAATTTGCAAATCACCTTTATACCAAAAATGAGAAATGTGAAATAATTCCTTGCATCCACACCACCAAAAGAACATCATACGTTAAAATTTCTATGTCAGTGATCAAATGAGGGATATTGTAACTTAGTGCTTACACAAAGAATAGAGAGACAAGACAACTGAGTTTGATGTATGACTGCTTAACCTGGAGAAACTAGGTCCTGCAAAAAGAAGAGTCCTTTTGTCAGAAATACACAATCAGAAGAAAATGTTGATATTATTAAATACATGAGGGTGCCAAATCTGCTCATGTGTACTAAGCATCAAAATAACATTCTGAGCATAAAAGATTTAGAAAGAAAAAGAACCATGGCTCTGGAATGAGCAGTCAATAATATGACAACTGTAAAAGGCTTACTTTGGAATTCAGAGATCAAAAAGGAGCTGTAGTCTTTGCAGCTCCATTAGGAATTAGACCCAAACCACGTTTTTGTGGTTTTTTTTTTATGACAGTATTCAACTGTGCACTTTAGATCTTCCCAACAGAAAGTCTAATGAGCCCTGTGGAGGCCATACTACCTGCCAAGAAAATAATCCATCCTCTAAAAGCCCCAGCAACAATATTCCTCAATGTTCAGAAAAAGTGCTGAAATGTTGTCATTCCAAAGACTCTACAATTCTCTCTGGCAATCCTAGAGAATCTAATGAGTGAAAAGCCAAAGGATATACAAAAGAATCATCATTTCCAGATTTAGAAAGAAAAAAAAAAGCAAGCACTATAAGTCAGAAAATTAACTACTGACTGTCAAAAATGACCTTCCTGGAGTGTCAAACAATGCCTGTCATGACTTCTCAAATTACCTCAGCAGGAAGGCCCAGTAACTGAGGAGAGGCCACAGTACACTGATTCACTGCCCTCTTAATGTGCAACCTGTTCTTAGCATTCTTATTTCCATTTCATTTTGGAAATACATTTTAAGACTAAATAATTCTCAAGCTAGTGAGTGAGCAAATCTGGTAATAAGGGCATCATAAAGGAGAAAGTTTTCTTAAAAAAATTTTTTTCTACTCTTCTCTCCCATCTTTTTATACCACACATTGGCTTTTTTTTTTCCTTCTTTTCTGATCAAACATCAAAATTATTTTTGATAGGATGCCCTCTGAGGTATATAGAAATCAACATTTCTGACCCTCAGGTAAGTTCTTCACAGAGGTTTGGTAGAAAAACGAAAAAAGGCATGCAACCATGAATAAGGCACCATATCTTCCCTCAAAGAGTTTGTATTATAGTTATTATTCAGACAAGTATGTTTCAGTTACAATACACATTATTAACTACTGTAATAAGACAACAACAAAGACTTATATAGTATCTGAAGTGTATACCAAATTTAGTCTTGGAGAATTGGGGAATCTGTCTGTAGAAAATTATGATTCAACTGAAACCTGAAAAATATGAAGGAGTTATCCTCCGAATGTGCTACGTTTTGATTATACAAGAAAGAATTTAGAAGACCAAAGTTGTGATTTTAGCTAGCAACTCACTTAGGCTATGTATATCTTGATCGTCTCTTCTCTGAGACTAGTTTTGCCAATCTGCATTATTGTGAAGATGAGAATGTGTCAAACCAACTAGTTAAAAATGGGTACACAATGACAAAATGTTGCTCTGTGCTTTATTAATTAAAAAAGCTTTCACGGAGTAGTAGGCAATCTTTAAGATGGCTCCTAAAGATTCCCACCTCCTGGTATTCACTTCCTTGTGTAATCCTCTTCTCCTTAAGTATGGCCTGGACTTATTGATTCTGTTGTAAAGATAGAATATGGCAGAAGTTATGAGCTATCATTTCTGAAATTAAGTGATAAAATGATTGGGTCTTTTATATTGGAAGTCAGTTCTCACTCCCATTCTTCCTTGGATTTATGACCCTAGGGGAAGCGAGCTGCCATGTGATGAGGCAGCCAAGGTCAACAATAACCATAGAAGTGAGTTTGAAAATGGGTGACACTCCTGCACCCACCCAGTTGAAACTTCAGATGAGACCACAGCTCTGTCCAAAAGCCACCTCATTAGAGACCATGAGCCAGAATTAATCTGCTAAAGTGTGCCTATATTCCTGACAGGCTTGTCAAACACCTTGGGATTTCCACTGAACCTACAGAAAGGTCACAGATTTAGAAGAAAAGAACAGACCAGAACTAAGGGATTCATCATAAGATTAAGGCAAGACTCAACTTCTCCCGAGCAATGTATAAAGTGAGCCTCCATAAAATCATTATTTTTTATTTACTTTTTCAATTTGTCTGTGTTCTCAATTTTCTAAAATAATAGTGTGCTTATTTTATTATCAGCCAAAAATTCATTAAATATTTAGAAGTCATTATTTTTAAAAATTATTTCTCTTGTGCAAAAGCTTGATTGAAATATCATGAATATAAATGCTTATGAGTATGAAACAGTTAAGACCATAAAAGAGGAGAAATAAACAGGATTAAAAATACAAGTGTGCATTAATACATTTAGAAGGTACATATATAATCAATTGGAATTTTGACTTTGGCAAGGTGGAGACTAAAATCCATAGCAATGAAAAATTATCATTACAATATCCTCCAAGGTCAAATGAGAGAGTGTGTTGCAAAGTAAAAATCTAGATAAAAATGCAGCATTATTTTTTAACTAAGCATCAAGATTATTCATTATAATTTATAAAAGAATATGTGTTCTGATTCTAGGTGAGAAATATATTAGCCAGATACTACCTGGCACTTTGATTCAGAGAATGAGGGCGTGCAAGGGCGTGATCTGTTGATAATAATCAGTATTCAAAAATTTTGACCTTTACTAATCAAAACTGAATTCCACCTGGAATTTGTGGACATGGAAATCATTGAAACCAAATGTTTCTCAGCTTCTAAGTGGATCTCCTTCTTCATGCTACCTGTAAGAGAATATGATCTGCTAAAATAAATATTTGGTGGAATCTATGTACAAGAGCAGTATATTTTTACATGAGTGAAGAAGAAAAGCACATGATTGCAACATTGTACTAAAACATTTTTGAGTAGTACACACATCTGAATAATAATATGAGTACCGACTTGAAGGTTTATAACTGAGGACTTCCCCCCCCCCACTTTAGTCGCTTTTTTTGGTTTTTGTGTTTTGTTATTTTTGGTTTTGTTTTGTTCAGTGGGATATGCCTATAAGGAGAGTGGAATGACTAAGGAGAGTAGAATGACTAAATTGTTACTGAAATAATGTGTATGTCACTGAAATAATGTGTATGTCACAAATGACAGATTCTCACTACCATTTTTAAATGCATGCAGATTATTTGAGGGGATAGAGTCATGGATGCCTAGTTTCTCCCTGCTTGCTCATACTCTCTGAGTCAGCATGAACTTTACAGATGTGTGTTAGAAAATTCTTTTTAAAAAAATGTTTATTTATTTTTGAGAGAGAGAGAGAGAGAAAAAAAAACACAAGTGGAGGAGGGGCACAGAGAGGGGAACAGTGGATCCGAAATGGGCTCTGCACTCACAGTAATGAGCCCAATGTGGGGCTTGAACTCATGAACTGCAAGATCATGACCTGAGCTGAAGTCAGATGCTCAACTGATTGAACCACCCAGGTGCCTCATGTGTTAGAAATTTCTAAGTGAAGTCTTATCAACCAAACTGAGAGATATAAGAATAGAATGTTATAATACTCAACTTATATATTGCAGAATCATAAAGTATCCAAACCAGCAGTATCTATCTTCTAGCTCTTCAACCTTCTATGTTTCCCAGTGAAGAAAGAGACCCAGAGAAGTGAATGATTTGGCCAATGTTTTATACCCAGAAAACCAGGATAGAATCTTGGTCTCACTTGACACCCAGCTCAAATTCATTAAAAAAAAATCAGTTAATCAAATAACTTGTTTTGGGGGGATGCCTTATAGTTTACAAAGTATTTTCTATTTTATCTTATGTAATCCCTTAAGGTAAGATAGAGGTATTGTTTTTATTTTACAGGCAACCTGATGCTCAGACTCTTTCTAAACAAACTTACTGGGAGATCCAGTGCATAGACTCAGGTCAATATTCAATTTGTCTACTGAGCAATTAACATGGAGTAGGCATTGCAATAGGTAAGTAGTTTCACCTCCTACTACCTGTCAGAATCACCTAAGGAGACTTTCAAGCTTATCCATACCTTAACCACACCCTAGATAGTCAGGTTTAGTTTGATAATCAATATTTTTAGAAAGGTCCCCAGAGGATTCTATGTGGAACCAGATTGAGAACCATTGTACTATAAGAAAAAAGTATGTTTGTTCATCAACAAACATTTATTGTATGGCTATTACATGTCAAGAATTATTCTAAATGCTAAACACACAACAGTAAATACCACAAAAATATCTGTTCTCATTGTATTTACATGCTGGTGGGAGAAACAGATAATAAGCAAATATAATATTGAAGATGGTGGGGGCACCTGGGTGGCTCAGTCAGTTGAGCAACTGACCTTGGCTCAGGTCATGATCTCAGGGTTTGTGGGCTCGAGCCCCGCATTGGGCTCTGTGCTGACAGCTTGGAGCTCAGAGCTCAGAGCCTGGAGCCTGCTTCAGATTCTTTGTCTCCATCTCTCTGCCCCTCTCCCACTTGTGCTCTGTCTCTCTATCTCAAAAATAAATAAAATGTAAAAAAAATTTTTTTTCAAGATGGTGATAAGTGAAATTGAAAAAAACAAAAATAAACCGAGGAAGAATAGAAAAGGAGATAAAAATCCATTTTAAATAGGATGTATTTTGAATAACGACCTGAAGGAGATGGGAGAGAGAGAGAGACAGAGAAGGAGTGTATCATGCTGATATTTTTGAATAGAGCCCTCTGGGCAGAAAGAAAATCAAATACAAAAGCTTTGAAGCAGGACCATGCCTGGTGTACTCTAGGAAGAGCAAGCAGTTGGTAGGAGCCCATGTAGTGAGAGGAAAAGTAATAGGAGATGAAGTAGGAATAGGGAACAGATCATATAGGACTTTATGGGTCATTGTAAGAAATTTGGATTTTATATAAGACAGATGGAAAACCAATGGAATAATTTGAGCAGGGAAGTAACAAGGTCTGATTTTATTTTTAAAAACACCATTGAGTATAGGAAAAAATGATAGGGTGGATAGAAACTGAGGGCCCGATAAGAGGTTTTGCAACGATTAGGGATACCATGATTTAGACCACCGTGATAACAGTGAAGGGGATGAGAAACAGTTGGATTCTGGATATATTTTGAAGCCAGAACAACAGAATTGACAATACTTGGATGTATAAAGAATCTCAATCTAACATGGAACCAGTGGATGAAAAAATCTTAGCACATGTGCCCTCAGAAAAACAGCTTAAGAACTGAGAAACAGATGTCCTGTATATGCCTGATTTACAGAAAACTGGTAATATTTGGAATTTTCTTAAATGATAAGGAAATGCCTCAGGTAAACCTTAGAAAGTTTGGGTTATGGTTTACAGAGGCAAGAGGAAGAAACAACCCAGGTCGGTTTGGTCTCCCAAAACAAGCTGAACTGAACTTTTGCTTGTATGACTGTACTAGTTTTGTCTGCTTGGGAAATTTTTAAAGCTGGTTTCCGTTTGTTTTTATTATAACAGACTCTACTGAATTTTCCCCTCTTTACATTCCCTGCCCATAAAAACAGCCTAGCCCAAAACTTTAGCAGACTTATGTATACCTTGCTACAGTTTGCATGTCCCAAATTTCAGTTCCTCTGCTATTCCCGAATAAGTTCATCTTTTTGAGCTTGCCTAAGTTTACCTCCTTTTTTAGGTTGACAGATGTGTGGTATGACATAATGATATTAGCCCAAGTGACTCCAGATTTGGGGTCTGAGGGACTGGGATTTCAGAGCACCTAATAGTAAAACCTCAACATACATGAACAAAGTTGATCAAATTGAAAGACAAATCCACAATTACAGATAGAGACTTAACATTCTTCTAACAACAGAAGAGCTCTAACTGATAGAGCAAGTAGACCAAAAAAAAAAAATCTTTAGGGACATAGAGGACTTTAGCAACTTAACCTGATTAATATCTTTAGAACATTACAGAAAATTGCAGAATACAGTTTGTCTAATGTAAGTGGAATAGGTACCAAGATAGATGGTTTGCTGGACTATAAAATAAGTCTGAATAAAGTTCAAAGGATTTAAATCCTACCAGATGTGTTTTCTAACTTCAATGGAATTAAAATCAATAATGGTAAGAATATAGAAAGCCCCTAAATACTTAAAAATTGAAGCACTAATTTCTAAATAATTTATGAATTAACTATTTTAATATTCCCCATAGAAATATATGTAAAACTTCTTAATTAGAAAATTAAATTCATCAAAGTTTACAAGAGGTGGATATATCAAGAAAAAGTGGCGCTTATTCCAGGAATACAGGGTTAGATTACGTTCAAAAGCCAATCAGTGTAATTCTTCATATTAACAGAATAAATGAGAAAAATCTTATGATCATTTTAATGGATGCAGGAAAATAATTTTGAAGAATTTAATACATATTCATGATTTTTAAAAAATTCTCAGCAAGCCAGGAATAGAAGGAAATTTTCTTAACCTGATAAAGAACATCTATGAAAACTCTATAATTAACATTATATTTAATGAAAAACTATAAAATGCTTTCCCCCTATAGTTGGGAACAGTGCACTTTTATTCAACATTATACTGGAGGTTCCTAGCCAGTGCAATATGACACCAAAAGGAAATACAACTATAAAGATTGGAAACAAATAAGGAATGATATGCTATCTTTATTCACAGGCAATACAATTGGTTATATAAATAATCCTAAACTGCATTTCTCACACAAACACACACACACACACACACACACACCAATAAGTGTGGCCAATTTATGAAAATACATTTTATTACTGTATACTAGCAGTAATCAATGATAAAATGAGATATAAAAACACCATTTCCAATAGTGTGTAACAACATAGAATACATAGGGATAACTTTAACAAAAGAAATGCAAGTCTTATATGTTGGAAACTATAAAACTTTGCTGTGAGACATTAAAGAAGAATTAGATGGAAAGATTGTGTTCATGGAATAGAAGACTCAATATTGTTTAGATGTCAATTCTCCCAATTGATCCACAGAGTCACTGTAATACCAAACAACATCTCAAAATTATTTTGCATAGAATTCGATGAGATTCTAAATTTTATATGAAAATGAATGACTTAGCATAGCCAAAAAAATCCTGCAAAAGAACAGATTTGGAAGACTCATCCTATATGACTTCAAAGTTTACTATAGATCAGTGTTTTTTGACATTTTAAAAAATTATTATTCCCCTCTTCCAGAAGAAAGTTAAATTAAAATTCTCCATAATAAGATAAATTACATCTTAAGTAATAAAACTTTTTCAGATTAGGTTGAAATTTAGGGTGTCATTCACCGTTGTAATATCCAAGATTTTTTTCATCCATTACCAAGAACCAATTTTCACCCTTTGGAGATGATACCTCTATTGAGAACACATATTAATGAGCTATAATAATATGGACAGTATGAGTCTACTTATAGAAGCTCTAGAACAGACAAAATTAATCTGTATAATAATAGACAAAACAGTGGTTAACTGTGGTTGGTAGGGTTTGACCCAAAAAGGGCACAGGTAACTTTCTGGAGTGGTTGAAATATTCTGTATCATTATTGGTCTGTAATTATGAGGTATGTCCCACTTGTCATAGCTCATCAAATTTTCCACATAAAATCACTGTATGTAAATTTTATCCCAGTTAAAATAAAAGATTCATATGGAGATCATAGTTTAATTTAAATGAATATACCCTTATATTTGTCATCCAATAAATATGCAAATAAATTAGACAATAAATACATCTTGGGAAGTTACATATTATATATTACATATTACTTTATTTATATCCAGTAATAAGCAAAATATTTTCATTTGCATTTCTAAAAATTATATGAATATTAAATTCAAAAAAGAAAAGCGTGGTATGATGAAAGTAAATTTTAATATATGCCACCCTATTGTTCTACCTTTGTAAATTGCCGTAAATCTTTTCAGGAAAAGACATCTTCCGTTTACAAGTGTTACATAACAAGGCACCCCAAAACTTCCCATATCAAAATAACTATTTTCTTTTTGCTCATAATTTTTCTGTGGGTCAGGAATTTGAGAAGGACTCATCAGGCAATTCTTGCTTGGTGAGTCTCATGTGATTGCAGTCAGATGTTGCTGGGACTACAGTCATCTGAAAGACCAACTGAGCAATGTCTAGTGTCTAATATGGCTCACTCAAGTGAGTGTGAATTGCTGAGGCCTCATTGGGCTGTTGACTAAAGTGACTACACGTGGCCTCTCTAGCATAATGGTCTGGGAGAAATAGGACTTCTTATATAGCAGTTCCAAACCCTAAGCACAGGTATACCAGTAAACAAGACAGAAGCTATGTTATCTTTTCTGATCCAGCCTTGGATGTCTTGCAGAATCATTTCTACATTCTGTTAGTTATAACTGAGCCACAAATTTACCCAGATTCAAGGAGAGGGGACATAGAGCAGACTCCTCTATGGGAGCAGTATCAAAGAATTTTCATTCATTTAAAAAAAAAAAAACTGCCACCGATGAAAAGAAAATAAATGAATGAAATATTTTTGTTTTGTTTTTGTTTTGACATGAAGAGTTGAGATCCAGCTATTTCTAGCCTGACCAGAAAATATTTTTCAGAGCTTAATATTTCATATAGAAGTTGAGATCAATGTTATTATATTCACATAATCTCTCTTAATAGTTTCACCTAACCAGCATCCCTATCAATGGAGTGTTAAAGTCCCCTGCAATTACCACATTCTTATCAATAAGGTTGTTTATGTTTGTGAGTAATTGTTTTATATATTTGGGGGCTCCGGTATTCGGCGCATAGACATTTATAATTGTTAGCTCTTCCTGATGGATAGACCCTGTGATTATTATATAATGCCCTTCTTCATCTCTGTTACAGACTTTAATTTAAAGTCTAATTTGTCTGATATAAGTATGGCTACTCCAGCTTTCTTTTGACTTCCAGTGGCATGATAAATAGTTCTCCATCCCCTCACTTTCAATCTGAAGGTGTCCTCAGGTCTAAAATGAGTCTCTTGTAGACAGCAAATAGATGGGTCTTGTTTTTTTATCCATTCTGATACCCTATGTCTTCTGGTTGGCACATTTAGTCCATTTACATTCAGTGTTATTATAGAAAGATATGGGTTTAGAGTCATTGTGATGTCTGTGGGTTTCATGCTTGTAGCGATGTCTCTGGTACTTTGTCTCACAGGATCCCCCTTAGGATCTCTTGTAGGGCTGGTTTCATGGTGACGAATTCCTTCAGTTTTTGTTTGTTTGGGAAGACCTTTATCTCTCCTTCTATTCTAAATGACAGACTTGCTGGATAAAGGATTCTCGGCTGCATATTTTTTCTGTTCATCACATGGAAGATCTCCTGCCATTCCTTTCTGGCCTGCCAAGTTTCAGTAGAGGGATCGGTCACAAGTCTTATAGGTCTCCCTTTATATGTTAGAGCACGTTTATCTCTAGCTGCTTTCAGAATTTTCTCTTTATCCTTGTATTTTGCCAGTTTCACTATGATATGTCATGCAGAAGATCGATTCAAGTTACGTCTGAAGGGAGTTCTCTGTGCCTCTTGGATTTCAATGCCTTTTTCCTTCCCCAGATCAGGAAAGTTCTCAGCTATTGTTTCTTCAAGTACACCTTCAGCACCTTTCCCTCTCTCTTCCTCCTCTGGAGTACCAATTATGCGTAGATTATTTCTCTTTATGCATCACTTAGTTATCTAATTTTCCCCTCATTCTCCTGGATTTTTTTATCTCTCTTTTTCTCAGCTGCTTCTTTTTCCATAATTTTATCTTCTAGTTCACCTATTCTCTCCTCTGCCTCTTCAGTCTGAGCTGTGGTTGTCTCCATCTTATTTTGCAGCTCATTGATAGCATTTTTTCGCTCCTCCTGGCTGTTCCTGAGTCCCTTGATCTCTGTAGTGGTAGATTCTCTGCTGTCCTTTATACTGTTTTCAAGCCCAGTGATTAATTTATGACTGTTATTCTAAATTCACTTTCTGTTATATTGTTTAAATTCTTTTTGATCAGTTCGTTAGCTGTCGTTATTTCCTGGAGGTTTTTTTGAGGGGAATTCTTCCGTTTCCTCATTTTGGATAGTCCCTGGAGTGGTGGGGAACTGCGAGGCACTTCCCCTGTGCTGTCTTGAATAAGTTGCGTTGGTGGGCGGGGCCGCAGTCAGACCTGATGTCTTTCCCAGCCCACCGCTGGGGCCACAGTCAGACTGGTGTGTGCCTTCTCTTCCCCTCTCCTAGGGGCGGGATTCACTGTGGGGTGGCATGGCCCATCTGGGCTACGTGCACACTGCCAGGCTTGTGGTGCTGGGGATCTGGCGTATTAGCTGGGGTGGGTAGGCAAGGTGCACAGGGGCGGGAGGGGCAGGCTCAGCTCGATTTTCCTTCCGAGATCTGCTTCAGGAGGGGCCCTGCTACACCGGGAGGGAGTCAGACCCGCCGGAGGGATGGATCCACAGAAGCACAGCGTTGGGTGTTTGCGTGGTGCAAGCAAGTTCTCTGGCAGGAACTGGTTCCCTTTGGGATTTTGGCTGGGGGATGGGTGAGGAAGATGGTGCTGGCGAGTGCCTTTGTTCCCTGCCAAGCTGCGCTCTGTCCTCCGGAGCTCAACAATTCTCCCTCCCGTTGTCCTCCAGCCCTCCTGTTCTCTGAGCAGAGCTGTTAGCTTATAACCTTCCAGATGTCAAGTCCCACTCGCTGTCAGAACACACTCCGTCCGGCCCCTCCGCTTTTGCCAGCCAGACTCGGGGCCTCTGCTTGGCCGGCAGGCTGCCCCTCCGCCCCAGCTCCCTCCCTCCAGTCCGTGGGGCGCTCACCGCCTCTCCGCCCTTCCTACCTTCTTCCATGGGCCTCTCATATGCGCTTGGCTCCGGAGACTCCATTCTGCTAGTCTTCTGGTGGTTTTCTGGGTTATTTAGGCAGGTATAGGTGGAATCTAAGTGATCAGCAGGACGCACGGTGAGCCCAGCGTCCTCCTACACTGCCATCTTCTCAGGATCCTCAGCATCCCTATCAATGGTGTAGTTGGGGTAAGGTGGTAAGGATTTGGGAGCAATTAAGTACAAATATGTCCTTTTGGATTCAGCAACTTCTCAGTGATGGAGCTCTCGGTTATGTGTTAGTTCATTTTTAGGCAAGAACATAGAGCTATTGAGGATTCTAAATTCAGAGGACTTAAGAAGAAGATTCTTTTTTTAAACTTTTTTTTTAAGTTGAGTATAGTTGACACATAATGTTACATTAGTTTCAGGTGTGCAATATAATGATTCAACTTGTCTATATGTTATGCTATGCTCACCACAAATGTAGCTACCATCACCATAAGACGCTATTACAACACAACACTATTACAATACCATTTAAAAATTTTTTTTTATTTTGACCCAAGTTAGTTAACATATAATGTAATAATGGTTTCAGGAGTAGAATTTAGTGATTCATCACTTACATATAACACCCAGTGTTCATCCCAACAAGTGCCCTTCTTAATGCCCCTTGCCCATTTAGCCCATCCCCCTACCCAACACCCTTCCACCAACCCTCAGTTTGATCTCTGCATTTGAATCTCTTATGGTCTGCCTCCCTCTCTGTTTTTATATTGTTTTGCTTCCCTTCCCCTATGTTCATCTGTTTTGTTTCTTAAATTACACATATGAGTAAAATGAAATTTCTTTCTAGATTTACATTCTAGTCACATCCACATTGTTGCAAATGTCAAGATTTCATTCTTTGTGATCACCGAGTAATATTCCATTGTGTGTGTGTGTGTGTGTGTGTGTGTGTGTGTGTGTGTGTGTATGCCATATATATATATGCCATATACCACATCTTCTTTATCCATTCATCAGTCAGTGGACATTTGGGCTTTCCATAATTTGGCTATTGTTGATAGTGCTACTATAAACATTGGGGTGCATATGCCCCTTCGAATCAGCAATTTTGTATTCTTTGGATAAATACCTAGTAGTGCAATTGCTGGGTCATAGGGTAGCTCTATTTTTAACTTTTTGAGGAACTTCCATACTGTTCTCCAAAGTGGCTGCACCAGTTTGCATTCCTACCAGCAGTGCAAAAGGGTTTCCCTTTTACTGCAAACTTGCCAACATTTGTTGTTTCCTGAGTTGTTTATTTTAGCTATTCTGACAGGTGTGAGGTGGTATCTTGTTGTGTTTTTTATTTGTATATCCGTGGTGATGAGTGTTGTTGAGCATCTTTTCATGTGTCTGTTAGCAAAGTGTCTGTTCATGTCTTTTACCCATTTCTTCACTGGATTATTTGTTTTTTGGGTGTTGAGTTTTATACATTTTTTTATATATTTTGGATACTAACCCTTTATCCAATATGTCATTTGCAAATATGTTCTCCCATTCTGTTGGTTGCCTTTTAGTTTTGTTGATTATTTCCTTTGTTGTGAGAAGTTTTTATCTCAATGAAGTCCCAATGGTTCATTTTTGCTTTACTTTCCCTTGCCTCTAGAGAAATGTCTAGTAAGAAATCGCTGTGATCGAGGTCAAAGAGGTTGTTGCCTGTTTTCTCCTCTAGAATTTTGATGATTTCCTTTCTTACACTTAGATCTTTCATCCATTTTGAGTTTATTTTTGTGTATGGAATAAGAAAGTGGTTTGGGTTCATTCTTTTGCAAGTCACTGTCCAATTTTCCCAACACCATTTGCTAAAGAGACTGTTTTTTTTTTTTCCATTGGATAATCTTTCCTGCTTTGTCAAAGAGTAGTTGGCCATAAGTTTGTAGGTCCCTTTCTGGGTCCTCTACTCTGTTCCATTGAGGTGTGTGTTTGTTTATGTGCCAGCACCATACTCTCTTAATCACTACAGCTTTGTAACACAGCTTGAAGTCTGGAATTGTGATGCTTCCGACTTTGGTTTTCTTTTTCAGGATTGCTTTAGCTATTCAGGTTTTTTTCTGTTTCCATACACAATTTAGAATTGTTTGTTCTAGCTCTGTGAAGGATGCTTGTGTTATTTTGATAGGGATTTCATTGAATATGTAGACTGCTTTGGGTAGTATTGACATTTTAACAATATGTGTTCTTCCTATCCAGGAGCATGGAATCTTTTTCCATTTCTTTGTGTCTTCTTCAATTTTTTTCATAAGCTTTCTACAGTTTTCAGCGTACAGATCTTTTACCTCTTTGGTTAGGTTTACTCCTAGGTATTTTATGGTTTTTGGCGCAATTGTAAATGGGATCGATCCTTGATTTCTCCTTCTGCTGCTTTATTATTGGTGGATAGAAATGCAACCAATTTCTGTACGTTGATTTTATATCCTGTGATTTTTCTGAATTCATGTATCAGTTTTAGCAAATTTTTGGTGGAGTCTTTTGGGTTTTCCACATAGAGTATCATGTCATCTGTGAAGAGTGAAAGTATGACTTCCTCCTTGCTGATTTGGATGCCTTTTATTTCTTTGTGTTGTCTGATTGCTAAGGCTAGGACTTCCAACACTATGTTGAATAACAGTGGTGAGAATGGACATCTTGTCATGTTCCTGACCTTAGGGAAAGCTTCTAGTTCTTCCCCATTGAGGATCATATTATCAGTGGGTCTTTCATATATGGCTTTTATGATATTGATGTATGATCCTTCTATCCCTACTTTCTTGAGGGTTTTTATGAAGAAAGAATGCTGTATTTTGCCAAATGCTTTCTCTGCATCTATTGAAAGGATCATGTGGTTCTTATCCTTCCTTTATTAAATGTGATGTATCACATTGATTGATTTGCAGATATTGAACCAGGCCTGCATCCCAGAAATAAATCCCACTCAATCATGGTGGATAATTACTTAATGTATTGTTAGATCCAGTTTGTTAGTATCTTGTTGAGAATTTTTGCATCCATGTTCATCAGGGAAATTGATCTGTAGTTCTCCTTTTTAGTGGGGTCTTTATCTGGTTTTGGAATCAAGATAATTCTGGCCTCATAGAATGAGTTTGTAAGTTTTTCTTCCACTTCTGTTTTCTTGAACAGCTTCAAAAGAGTAAGTATTAACTCTTTAGAATTTGGTAGAATTCCCATGGGAAGCCATCCAACCCTGGACTCATTTGTTGGTAAAAATAAAAGTTAAAAATTAAAAGCAAAACAAATCAAAGAAAGGAAGCTAGATCCTTGGTATATGTCAGTCTGCTTGTTGAGAGAAACCTGATAGAAAAGAGAAAAAAGAGAAAGGAAAAAAAAGTTTAAAAAATTTAAAACTTTTTAAGTAATAAAAGTTACTCTTACCGACCCACAATCAAGCACCCCTCCTTTGTCTAGGCCTCTGTCTGTTTCCTGCCTCTGCCTTGTCCATGTCCAAGCTGTCTGCTTGCCAGGTGGCACCTCCCTCCAGAATTTTATCTCAGATGGGGCAATGTTTCAAAACCTCACACTTCAGAGACCCCTGCAGCTTGGACCCACACTGACTCTCTGGGGGAGGGTCTTGCCAAGCAATGGCCAGGTGCTGGCTTGTCCCAGAAAACGTGCATGTAGTCGTGCAGCAGCAGAGGCCCAGAGTATATGGCAAATCACAACACACAGCCGACGCCGAGTTTTGCTGCCCTCTGGTGTCTTTGTTCCAGTATCAGTAAACATGGCTGCTCTCTGTGGTCCGCCAGGACTTTTGCCCATGGAGAGGCCTTAAGGCCTTTACCAAATGTACCCCAGTCAGGAGAACCACTTGTCCCTGTGTGGCACACACACCCCTCAGACCATGCTGCCTGCTGCTGGGGATTTGCCTTGCTTCTTCACCAGAGCACCACCAGATGCTGAGTTCTGAAACTTCAGACTCTGCGCCACTGTTTATAGAATCCTGGTAGCACTGAAACCCTCTTCTTTCTCCCCATCATTGGTTTTGGGGAACAGATTTTTTTGTCCAGTCCCCTGCGAGTGTTTTCACTCTCACTCTCTCTTTCTCTCCAGCTGCTTTTCTTGTGCACTCTCTGATATGCTGCACTCCCCCCTTTCTCTTTCTCTCTCTGTCCTCTCTCTGAGAAAATGGCTCCCTACCCTCCATGGCTGCACAGCTTTTCTCTCCCCCAATTCACCTGTCTGCACTACGTACCTGCCAAGTTCTCTGGCTCCAATTATGCAGAGTGTTGCATTAATCCTCAGATCAATTTCCTAGGTGTTCAAAATGGCTTGCACTGCTCTGAGTTTCAGGGACGAAACAAGCTTAAGGTCCTCATACTATTCCACCATCTTAACTCCTCTCTCCTAGGTAATCACTATTATGATACCAATAACTATACTTCTTGTGCTGTACTTTTATTCCCATGACTTATTAATTCCATAACTGAAAGCCTGTACCTCCCCAAAATATGGAATACTTCACAAATTTATATGTCATCCTCATAGGGGCCATGCAAATCTTTGTCTTGTTCCAATTTTAATTGGAAGTGAGGACAGGAAGATTGTTTTCTATCCATTCTTACAGGTATTCCTAATGAATTCATTCATTTATCAGTAACCTTTCATTCCTTTCTTTTGGGAGCAAGAGGAAGTTGTATAACCTGGAATGGCCAGACTCTAGTTCTCTGATTTCAACTCCCTGTTGTGAGAAATTCTTGGAAAGGGATATCAAGACACTTTTGCAGAAAGGAAAGCAGCTTTGAGGCCTGGATGGTGGTGATGAAGGTGAATGATGGGACAAAGGACCCAATAATTTAGTGCCAACCAGTCATATGTAAGAGGAAAAGCTGAGCTCTGTGACATATTTGCAAATTTTCTTTCAACTCTGCCAAACCCCTTTCATCTCATAACAGGACATGGGCTGAGTGCCCATGGAGATAATGAGTGCTACAGATGTGTAGTTTTCATACAATTTATTTACTTCAGCTTCTTGAAACGTGTTGAATTGAGGTAGGTGATAGGGTATCTATACGTTTAGTCTTTACATCAAACTTCACTATTGATTTTGGAATAAAACCTGGGAAAATGCTTACTTATGACCATCTGAATTCCTTCATTCAAGATTAATTTTACAGTAGAATAACTATTTGTTAGTTTTCTTGGCTCCAACATGATAACGCATTTGGCAAACATGAAGCCATATTACTCTACTGTGCAAGAAAAAAATGATATAATATGAAATGGTTCTTCTCAGGTTCATTTTTAAAACAGGTCTCCTGGTTTAGTTGGGAAATAATGGCTTACACACTGACAATGTGTAGGAAAACTGTTACTTTATGATTGTGTGCAAAAGTGAATGAGATGTCAGTTAAGCCAATCAGTCAACTCTGTAAAGCGTCATCTATTCTCAGTAATGGATAGTTTCTCTGAACATTTGGTTAATTTTTCTTGCTGTGATATAAAAAGTCTTTCTTGAAGCTAAACTACAGAATGATATATGGAAGTGGGGATCACTTACAGTAATATCACCTTGCTGTTCTGTCTGGCTTTGAAGTTGAGTTTGGGGTACTATATGCTTTTTAAAAGTTCCTGCTTCAGTGATTATTTTACCACAAGCTGGTGTTTCTTCTTTTGTGTTTCTGGACCATAAATGTGTCTGGGGAACCTCAGACTGCTGGACCAACCCTAGGTTGAAAGAGGTGCCTCTTCTTTATGTCACTGAACTGGGAGCCCCAGCACTAGAATGGCCAAGAGGCTCAGAATACTGGAGGAAAAGACAGATTTGAGTCATTGAATTTAAAACTTCTATTTTACCTCTCAGGTAATAGAGGCCAAGGGTGAACACATGATTTTTCCAAAGTCACATATTATATGTCTCCCAGAATCAGTAACCAGTTCTCCTTCCACTGAGCTCTTCTCTTGTGTAAAAATTAAAGCAATTTGGAAAGTCAACACTAAAAAGTTGTGATGACGATGAAACTATTATACTCCTCTTTCTATTCCTTTTAGTTTCTAGTCTCTAGAAACTAAATATTTTTAATATTTGGAGCTCTTGGGATAAATTACTGGTTAAAGCTCTCCTGACTGTGATAATCTCTTTCATTTATTTTGTTTTGCCTTTTACTACTGGACAGAGGATTCATTCTTAGACCTTAAATACTCTTCCTTGTAATTTATAAACTATCATGTAGATTTTCCCTTTTGGTAAAAGGTCTTCTTTTTCTTGCCATGGAAATGGCCTTTCACTAACTGCTTGGGCCCATTTAGGTAGGCCCCTGCTTTATTGCCCAAACCTGTATCTTCCTAAATACACAAGGCTTTAGTCATATAAGAGACAAACAGCATTAGATAAATTGGACTCGTCTCATTTGACCTAGCAAATAAAACAGCTAGCCATTTGATGCAACTTCTAAAACATTATCTCCTATAAGCAACTGCATCACTATCATTATTTTTGATACACCAATTTTCATGTATTAGTAGCAACCTTTTTGTACTAAATTATAGTGCTCATATTTTTCTTTGATGAACTTTAATGGAATATTTAAATAGCTTTAGAACTTCAATCAATACTGAATATTTTAAGAAGACCCTACCATTAAATATGAAAATATTCTGTAAAGCAAAGGCAGCACATAGAAATTTCATGTGTTCTCTGAGTATCATTTGACCCACAGCCCTAATATTTGCTGATAAAATTATCGATATCTTTTTTAAAAAATAACTACTCATAGAGAATAACATTTTGAATAATACAAATGAGGAAACATTTCAGCCATAGCAAGTATATGCTACACTGTGATTTCATCACTAATTATGGATATTTAAAAAGGAAAAAACTCTACATTGTTAAATTATGCAATTTTAAAAATTTACCCATGAAATAAGAGTAAACTCTGCCCTTCTGTTATGAAGACATAATTTTAATAAAAAATTAACACAATGAATTATTTTCAAATTGAATCCAAGCCTATTTAAGTCCTCTAGGAAAGCATTTTCTGTTGACTGCCTTTAATATGGAACAGTTGGCTCACAGATAAATTAATGCTGGTCGGTGCACAATTCCCTTTGGGTAGCTTTTTTCCCCCAGCCGGAGACCAGCCATCAACCATTTGGTTGGGTTTATTAGTTCTGAGAAAATGCTTTCACAACCTGGAAAGTTTCTTACATATCTCTGCTCTATGCGTTGTATCTCCATGTATGGCATTTTCAGCATCGGAATTTGAAAACTCTTACTGTGCAGCAGAAAATTGTGCAGTAGTGCTGCTGACCTAGCTAGTTTTGGGCAAAAGATCTTCTGAAAAGCTAAGTGCTGCTACTGAATGCTACTTTTGTTTTACTGATCTTTTATTAAGCAAAATAACAAAAAGCAGAAAGCTCAATCATACCTCATAAGATCAGGCCCAACACACTCCAGCCATTTGTGTTTGCTGAAGAATGATTGCACCAAGTAATTATATTCTAGCTCATGTACAGCCTCAAACTATCAGGGATGAGTGGAAGTAAAACTACATCAAAACTCTTCAACCTTAAGCTTAAATTCTTTCATTAGACTATCACTCTGGAGTCCTATCATAGTAATCAATTCCTGTAGGATTTAACAGTATTTCCCCATCACTCTTTTTTCTTTCCTGCCTGTACCACCAAGTAGGAGTTTCTACTGTTTATTATATGACAGACAGTAGGTTTAAAAGTGCTCAGAACTCCAGAGTTCTAATATGGAGCCTTGAGAATGTCTGGTTTCACACCCAGACCATATTCTATACTTCCTCCTCACCCTGGGATCATTCCATCTTGTCACTGTGCATAGACATAGCTCTGTGACAGTTGCAGCAAAGCTGCATCTCCCACTTTCATTGTATGAGTTGCTGGGAGTTCTTCTGGGCCAGAGACTACATTTTCTAGACTTTTCCCATCCAGGTCAAATGATTTTCATCAATGAGACATGAGCTGAAGTGGGATGGTCCCTCTTGGATCTGGGTTTTTGAAAAGTAGTTATGCTTCTCCAACATCTCTTATACTCTCTCCCTTTTCTTTTTTGCTGGCTGGAGGCAGAGGACACTGGGGTCCTAATGGAATCCAGAGCCACAGGCAGAAGGAGTCTAGTTCCCTGAATCACCGCATAAAGGAAAGATACACCTGCCAAACAGGAACAGCCACCTTGGACTTTTGCTTGAGTAGGTGGTAAACTTCTATTGAGGTAAGCCATGGGAATTTGGTGGTTTATTAGTTACAGTATCTGGCATTTTCTAACCATAATAGTTTCATACGCTTTTTTGAATTTACTAAGAAGTAAAACTTGTTCACTTTTGACACTTATTATATTTTCAACTCCTACGCAGTGTCTGGCACAGTGTTTTTATATTCAATGGGTAACAACAAAACTATCTCTTATTGAATTCTTGCTATGTGGTCATCACTATGCTAAGAGATTTTCATATATTAACACAATCATCTTTACATCCTATTACAAAATCATTACAAGAGAACATGAACAAACATAACCTCTCCAAGAACACAGACAGATTGCGTAGGTTGCTCAAGGTCATATGGTTAGTAAGAGTTTAAACCCATAATATATAATTTTAACACATCATTCTTTTACACTAAATTAAGCCATTATCTTTGCAAATTTCATCTCCTGAGGGCTTTCTCTGGGCCATGTATATATGTTGCAAAAATTCATCTCATTTAATCTTCAAGCATATGCGGAAGATACTTAATGGAAGAGATGAGACTATTTTATAGCTTGTGTGCACTTAAGCATTTTTCTGAACACTTGCACAGTGAACAGTTTTATGATATATGAAACACAAAGCTAGTAGGTTGATCTACTATTTTACAGAGCAGTTAGGTAGTCAAATGCTGACATAAACACAACTGAAGAACTTACGCAAGTCATATAGAACATTAAAATAAAGATAGCTGATAACTTGGATATTCAAGACATAACTGGAAAGATACTATATCAGTATGTTAGGGCTTGACAACTGGGTGGCTTAAACAGCAGAAATCTATTATATCACAGTTCTGGAGGCTTAAATCTGAGATGAAGATCTCAGCAAGCCTGTGAGAGATAATCTATTCCATGCCTCTCGCCCAGATTCTAGTGGCTGGCTGGCAATTTTTGCTATTCCTTGGATTGTAGAACTTCACCTTGATCTCCACCTTCATCAATACATGCTGTTCTTCCTGTGTGCATATCATTCTCCTAATTTACCATTTTTAGAAGGATTCCTGTCGTATTGGATTAAAGCCTACTCTTATGACCTCATTATAGCGTGATTACCTTTCTAAAGAGTCTGTCAGCAAATAAGGTCACACTCTGAGTTATTTGGGGTTAGGACTTCACACATGGGTTTGGGGTGGCAGGGACATAATTCAAACTATAACAGGTATTCATGTGTTCCCTTAATGAATATATAACTACTAAGCATCTACTGGGTGCCAAGCACTGTTTTAGGTGGCAGGAAAGTAAGCAATGAATGGAGAAGATAAGGTCCTGCTCGAAAGTCATGTTGCCTCACTGGCACCTTTTGTGCATTGCACCCCGCTGGAGTCTTATGAATTTTCTGGATAAATTATTAAAACATTTTTTTAATGTATATTCATTTTTTTTGAGAGAGAGAGAAAGAGAGAGAGAGACAGTGTGCGAGTGGGGAAGGACAGAGACAGAGAGAGACACAGAATCAAAAGCAGGCTCCAGGCTCTGAACTGTTAGCACAGAGCCAGATGCAGGTCTCAAACCCATGAACCGTGAGTCCATGACTTGAGCCAAAGTCGGACACTTAACTGACTGAGACACCCAGGCTCTCCTCTTGATAAATTATTTTAACGTCTTAACCCCATATTTTATTTTATTTTTTTTAATTTTTTTTAATGTTTTTATTTATTTATTTTTGAGACAGAGAGAGACAGATCATGAGCAGGGGAGAGGCAGAGAGAAAGGGAGACACAGAACCAGGCTCCAGGCTCTGAGCTGTCAGCACAGAGCCTGACGTGGGGCTCAAACTCATGGACTGTGAGATCATGACCTGAACCGAAGTCAGACGCTTAACTGACTGAGCCACCCAGGTGCCCCAACCCCATATTTTAAACAGCTAAAAGAGTGTACCTATCTCCCATTTTCCAAACCCTGCACAATAAATAAATTCTGCAGCTATATTTAATAAATTAATTTATTCTACCTAGGGGTAAATTTTGCATGTTAGAAAAGCAACTGATTTTTTCTTTTCTTAAGTCCCCAGCATGACCCTTAGTGAATTAATTTGGACTGTTTGTTACATACAACATACAACATGGTAAACCAATGAACTGTTATTTAACATAACATTGCTTTGCATTAATTTTGCATTTCTAAGCTGTTAAAATGCTTTATACGTTCTAGGCCTGATACATCTGGAGTTAAGAAATTTGCAAAGTGGTGTAGTAATGACATTTTAAGATGTTCTTATCACATCTGTTCTTTCCAGGGCAGGGAAACTGGCAAGATTCAGGGAAGGGTATCCTCATGGACAAGAGCTAAAAGTCTGAAAAGATAAGTGTGTTTTAGCAGTTCTCCTAGAAGGAATCAGGAAACTCATTTTAGGTATGAAGTGAACAAATTAACATTTGATATCAGAAAGTTCTAGTGATTTCTTGAGAAAAGAAAAATAAGGAAAGAAAAACAAAATCTTTCTACTCAGGTGGCCTCCTGGAAAGACCAGTAAGATGCAACACTGTCCCATTGGCATCTGAGTAGCATCTGTTGAATAGTAAATGTGTTACCCAGTGTTGGGGGAGAAGGCAGTTCTGCCCTATTGAAACATTCTTGGAAACCTATTCCCAGCCTGCTTTATTTATTCTTCCTGAAACATCTTCTCCACTCCCATCTCCCATTTGCTGGACTAATTTTCTCAGCTACAGTTGACATATCTGAATTATCGCTTTTGAGAAGTCCTCCCTGATGTCCCCAATCGTATATTAGTGTCCCTTGTTCTCTGCTCCTCTGACCCAGTATTTACCCCTATAATAGCCCCCACCAACCGTAAGGGCAAATACCAAGCTACCATGTTGTCTCTTCTACACAATGAACATCTTGAGGATAGGAATTTCATCTTTTTCACTGTTGTAGACCTGGTGCCTGGAAAATATATATATATATAATATATATATAATATATATTATATATATATATATATCAGAAGAAAAAGTTATATATATATAATTATATAATATGT
>NW_026057585.1:21801709-21905646 GCF_023721935.1 Panthera uncia | reverse complement strand
CCTAATCGCCAACACTTTCCTTGTCTTCCTGATAAAGCGATTAGAAGAGAATTTCCCAGTTCTTGCCACTTCACTTCTAAATACTCTGTGTTACTCTAAGTCCATATTTTACTCTGTGTCCATTTTCTCTTGAAGTCAATAGTCAGGCTTTCACCCACAACATTCCCCTTCTGCTAATCTTTTCCAGGTCACCAGCTGACTTACACGTTCTAAATCAAAGATCAATTCACAGTTGTCATCTTACTTGACCTACAACTAGAAGTTAACAAATTCGGTCATCTCTCCTCCTTGAAACACTTTCATTTGACTTCCAGAACATCAAATTCTTGGTTTTCCTGCCATGCCATTGGCCATCTCTTGGAGGTTTTTAATGATTCTTTCTCATCTATCTGGACGCTTAATGTTAGGGTGCTTCAGGGATAAGTCTTAACTCTACTAGTGATCTCAGCATGCAAGCATATAGTGTAGAATTTATTTCAGATATAAATTATTTTATATGTTTCTAAAATATATATCCTAATTGCAACCTTTGCCTTGAATAGCAGAGTCATTTCTAGTGGACATTTCTAAATGGATAATAGGCATCTAAAGTGAGTATCTGTGATCAAAACTCAGCTTACACTATTTGCTCTCCAAACTTGTTTCTCTTCCCATCTTCCCCATTTCAGTTAATGGCAGTTCCATCTTTTTGCATACTCAGGCAAAAATCTCACATTAATTCTTGACTTCTCTCTTTCTTTTCATATTTACCTTTATTTACTTAATACTAAATACTAATCATACTAATATCAATATATTAATACTAAATATGTATGAATACATGCATACTTTATATACTTTATTTGTCACAAATTCTGTTGTCTATATTTTCAAACATATTCAGAACCTGACCAAGTCTCACACCTTGTTACCACCCACATCATGCCATGTGGTTGTATGTAATAACCACCTAACTGCTCTCCTTGTTTCTGGCCTTGCCTTCTCCCCTTTGTCTATTTTTTTTAACTTTTTAAAAATGTTTATTTATTTCTGAGAAAGACAGAGACAGAGTGAGAGTGGGGAAGAGGGAAAGAGAGAGAGAGGGAGACGCAGAATGAGAAGCAGGCTCTAGGCTCTGAGCTGTCAGCACAGAGCCCGACATGAGGCTCAAACTCAGGAATGGTGAGTTCAAGACCTGAGCCAAAGTCGGATACCTAACCAAATAAGCCACCCAGGCGCCCCAGCCCCTTTGTCTGTTCTTAAACAACAGTCAGATGAATTCAAAATATTTCATAATTTCCAAATTAATTCCTTGAGCCATAGCTTATTTGGAAGTGTGGTAATTAATTTTCGTATATTAGGAGATTTCTACTTTTCCAAATTGATTTCTAGTTTAAATCCCATTGTTTTTAAGGAACATTCTCTGTCTTTTAAACCTATTAAGGCTCATTTTTATAGCCCAGCATATGATCTGTTTTGATGAATTTCCCGTCTACATTTGAAAGTAATATATTTTATGCAGTTGTTGGGCATAGTGCACTGTAAATGTCAATTAGATCAAGTGTTAGTGGTGTTCTTCCAGTCTTTTGTATCCTTACTGAATTTCTTGTCTGATTTATGTTTTAATTACTGGGAGAAAAATGTGAAAATCTCTACGTGGGATTGTGGACTTGCCTATTTTTTTCTTTTCCTTTTTTCCTCATGTTTTCAGGTATTTTGAAACTGTGCTATTCACTTAAATATATTTAAGATTATTGTATCTTCCTAATAAATTGACACTTTTGTCATTAGGAATTCTCCCTCTTTATCTATGTTAATACACATTGACTTTGAACCATACCACATAATTTTCTTTGTTTCATCATATCTGTGTCCTTATACCTAAAATAGATCCCTTATGAACAGCATTTAGTTGAGTCTTGTTTCCAACCTTGCAAGTCTTTAAAAAATGTTTTTTTTAAGTTTACTTATTTATTTTGAGAGAGAGAGAGCAGAGAGGGAAAGAGGGACAGAAAGAAAGAGAGAGAATCCCAAGCAGACTTCCTGTGGTCAGTGCAGAGCCCGATGTGACTCTCGATCTCACAAACTGTGAGATCATGACCTGAGCAGAGATCAGTCCGGTGCTTAACCAACTGAGCCACCCAAGCCCCCCTGGCAAGTCTTTTAAATAGAGTGGTTGAGTCTACCTAGAGTTATTGTAATTATTGATATGGTTGTGTTCAAACTTACTATCTTGCTCTTTGCATCTGTTACATGTTCTTTTGGGAAAAAAAAATTAAATTTAACCTTTTATATTTGCCCTCATATTTACCACCTTCGGTGATCTTCATTACTTCCTATAGGTCCAGACTTTATCTAGGAACATTTCTCTTTAACCCAAGAACTTCCTTTTTATTTGTGTGGTGTGACTTTGCTAATGTCGAAGGCATTAAGCACCTGTTTATCTGAAACATCTTTATTTTGCTTTCATTTTTGGATACATATTTTTGCTGGATATATGATTCTAAGTCCTTGAATATGTCAATAAAGATGTCATTCCATTTTCTTTTGGCTTCCATTTCTTTCTGATGAGAAGAGAGCATCATATTTATTGGTGTACTCATGAATATAATATGTTTTTTGTCCCTTGCTGGTTTTAAGATTTTCTTCTTTGTCTTTGATATGCTTAAGTTTCACTCTGATGTGCCCCAGTGTGGTTTTTATATTTATTCATTCTCCTGGAATTTGCTGTACTTCTTGAATTTGTGGATTGATATTTTTAATCACATGTAGATAATTTTTGGCCATTATCTTTTCAAATATTTTCTGTTTTGCTCCATATTCTGTCTCAACTCCATTTGGACTGTAGTTGCATGTATGTTAAACTGTCTGAAATTAGTCCACATGTATGGAAACTTTGGCCTGCATTTTTCGTTCTTTTATATTTCCTCTCTGGGTCATATTAGATAGTTTGTATAGATTGAAATCACTGACTTTGGGATTATGAAAATTTCTGCTTTCTCAAGTCCATTAAATATTTCAATAAATCCTTTGTTTTGGAGAGACTTTCTTTTCAATTCTAAAATTTCCAGTCAGTCCTCTTCTAGAGTTTCAACTTTTTGCTGAAACTCTCTATCTGTTCATACATTTTGCCCATATTTTCTACTAAAAATTTTGCCATATTTATAACAGCTCTTCCGATTCCTTCACTGCTAATTTCAACATTTGAATCATTTATGAATCTTTTATTGGCCAACTTTCTGTTGAAATGGGTCTCACAGGTCATCTTGCTTTTTGCATATCTGGTAGAGCTTCTAGGTGATGTCATTTTCCTGTGAAGAGGGGGTTTTGTCCTGAAATAAAGTTAAATTCGTGGCAGATCCCTTTGCTTTCATTTGCTGTTAGTCCTAGCACGTTGCAAGAATAAGGATCTTAGGCTGCGGTCCTAAATCCTAAGGCATAGGCTTTCTGAGTTCTCAACTGAATGCTCAAGTTGTTCATCAGCATATCTCCATCTGGCTGGGATGGGAATGCCAATGTTTCCCCCGCACTCCGCGGCTCTGAAATCTCTGTTCACCTCTCAGTCCCCCAGCAGCTGTTCTTTGCTTATCCTCACAGACTCATGCCCTGCACAAGCACAGCTTAGAATCTGGCCAACGACTAGAGGGGAATCTCTATGCTAATTTCTCAGGCTTCCTCTCAGTGGTTTCATCTCTCCAGAGCCTGCCCTAACAATTACAGATGCCTTAGAATCCCCAAAGCCTAATAACCATTTCTTTTACCCACTTACTTTTTACTCCCTCCAGCCAGATAGCAATTCTTTGCTTCTTCAATTTTCTCAGAAATGATTTGGAAATCTCTCCCGACAACAAGCCAGCATGAATGGGAAATTGACCTCATGTGCCTTCCTTCTTTCGAGGGTCACAGCCTTATACTGTCCATGTTTCAATGTTTGAAATCAGTTTGCTCTTCTCCCGTTGCATAGTTTTCTATTACATGAGGGTAAATCTAATACTAGCTCCTCGATCATGAACTGAATCATGATTTTGTTATTTTTAAATATTTTCAATAGAGTTTTAATTTCTTCCCTAAGGAAAAAATTTTTAAATGGCATACTTTCTGTCTTAGAAAAATGTGTTGCAGAAATTGTGAATAATGAATTTAGTGAAACCACATTTTAAGTGTTGGTGGTGGTGGTAGTGTTGGGGTATGTACAGGTATAGAAGGTAAGTTCTAAAGTTGGCATTAAGACATCAACTGTATATTCTTCAAATTTTCATTGAGTGCTCCTTGGAATGGAGATTCACATACCACCTTTCAGAAAGCCCCAGAGTCAACTTCTTTGAGCACCAGATGAAAAAGTTGGTGGTTGTAAGAAAATTTGTATCTTTAAGCTCTGGGTCACACTTAGTGCTTTCACTGGGAGGGGAGACGGATGCCGCCTGAAGAAACATCAGATTCATATCTACTCTTATGCTCTCGTTGAAGGTTTACTCTTTGAACGAAGTGGTAAACTTGTTTTGTTTTGCTTTTTCTCCTTTTTTTGGTCTATAGGGTAGTGAATTTTATTTTCTCTCTTCCTTTTTCTTTCTCTTTCTCACCTGAGTGCATGGCTAAGGGCATTTTTCACAAGCTTAATGTGTGGGTTGGTCTCCAGCCGAGTATATGGCCAGAGGCCTGAGTATCTAAGTTGGTTATAGCATAGAGTTACCCTTTGTTCTTCTATAAGCTAGTTTCTTTTCCTTGGTTACCTGACCACAGACACCATTCTGACCCACATTATATATTATATTCAAGTGTTTCTGCATGATATCAATAGATGTTTGACCAGAGTCTGAAAGGTACAAGGGTCTGGCAAAGTCAGACAGGGATGAAAACAAGTGGTCTTTGAAGATTTGGGACTAAATATTAGATTGTTGGGGAGACTATTAAAAGATAGATAATTAGATATGAACATTTATCTGATTATGGTAAAACCACAGTCTTAGAATATTTATTTGGGCAACATTGTTAATGGCAAAATGGGCATGAAACTTAAAGTAAAGAAATAATTGGAAGCCTACTGAAATGGGTAAGAAGGAATGAAACTAACTAGAATTGATTTGGTAAAGGGGAAGAGCTGGATTTATGAGACAATTTTAACATATAATCTATAGTTCAGTTATTGAATATATAGTATGCTGTTCAAGTACAGTGAGTGGGCCAAATTAAAATAATGCATTAGAATACTAGTTAAGGAAGAATGCTAAAGGAAAAAAAATACACTTCATACATTAGGTTATTGAGAATCATTATCTGATGATATGACTGGGGTATACTGGTGGTTCAATGCCAATAAACTAAAAAGAAAGCAGGGAGGTCTGTAATAAAGAATAAACACAAAAAAACCCAATATAGAAAAGTGAATATGTAACTCAGAAGAAAAGCAAGGTTATTCTAATATTATTCAGTATTGTCAATTGCCAGGACTGCCTCAGGCATTTACATGAACTTGGAGAAAGGACGGTAATCATTATTAATCGAGGATGCCATGTGACATGTTGCTTCCCCCACAGTCTGGTAGAATAATGTGTCCTAACATAGATAGTTAAAGGTCTCAGAGAGCCAAAGGCTGCATGTGTCTTGAGAAAAACAACTAGAGAATCATTATCTTAGAGTCACAAACAACTGCTAGCATTGGATACACAAACATGCGTATATAGCCTAAAGTGGTTTAGAAGTTTTCTCATAAAAATCTGGATTTCTGGTTTCTCTTGAAATATTGGAAGATCCAGCGACTCAAGGTCAATGGCAATAACTGACAGGAACTGCACATTGCAGCCACCAGCCCTGTATCTAGGCATCCACCCCTCATTTATACCATGTAAATATATTGACACAAAGACCAAAGGATCATTCATTTTTATTATCTTCCTAGCCTTGTAGGCATTTGAGTTTGCAGTACTTGATTTTAGTTGCAAATAAAGTCACAAGTGCCAGAGTATTTCATATCTGGATCTAATAAAGGAAAAGCAATAGGACCCCTAAGAGAAGGCTAAAGGGCTTGGGATTATTTATTTTGAAAAGTACAATGACAGATTTCCAGAAATGTCTTCAGTATGAAGACTGTTATGTAGAAAAGAGGCTCTCAATTGCCTTAGATTAAGTAGATTTTATTATGAGGACCTATCTAAGGCAAAATTATCAAGTGATCAAATTTTATTTGGGGCCAAAAAAAGCCACATTTGCCATTTTCCTCTTCTTTCTCTTCAACATTGAACGATATCACCAGATTGTTTGATCTTTATAATATCCTCTATAAAATTTGCAAATGTGTGTATTTACATATTTATAAAATATCTTCGTAGTAGCTAAGAAGAATGGAATTTTATAATTATTCCCAGATTTAATTGTGAGGTACCATCTAGAGCTTGAGGTTTAGATTTATTATTTCACCAAATATTTATTTAGCTTCTGGGGACAAAGTAGGTTTGAGGTTCTTTCTTTCTTGAAGCTTAAATTTTAGTTGGGAAGACAAATAACATACATTATAAAAATAAACAAATAAATGATACTGCAAATTGGTAAGAGCTATGAAGCATCAGAGGGTGGTAGGGGGGGAGAGTGAGTAATGGCTGAGAAGTTGCTGTAGAGAGGCAGGTCAGAGAAGGCCTCCTGGGAGGGTGACACTTGACTAAAATTGAATGTTAAGGAGTCAGCCTGGAGTTTGTTATTTTCTGGACAATGAAAACAACAAATATAAAGGCAAGAAGGACCTTGATATGTTCTAAAAGCAGAGTGAAAGCAGACAGCAGCAAGTGATTATGACTGAGGTATATTTCTGATCTCAGATTTCTTATTGTAAGATGAGGGACATAATAGCTCTCTCACCTGGTTGTATTAGAATTAAATATAATCAAGGATTAAATATTCACCCCTAGGGGCCATTTCTGTGTGATTGTGGAGCTTCCTGGGAGAAAATTCATTTGGGCGGAAGGAATAAGTACACATGCTTCACCCAGTAACAAATGCCTCCTTGTATATGAGAGGAGAGAGGTTTCTCTTTTTTTTCCCCAGAGAGAGAAGGAGAGAGAATCTCAAACAGGCGCCACGCCCAGCCCTGAGCCCAACACAGGGCTCAATCCCACGACCCTGGGATCATGACCTGAGCCAAAGTTAAGAGTCAGATACTTAACCAACTGAGCCACCCAGGCATTCCAGAGGAGAGATTTCTGAACACAGAGTGGGAATAAGCCAAATTCAGTCCCATATCGAATTCATATCTGACTACTGTGAATTATGTGGAATTATGTTGGTGGTGGGCAATAGGACAGGGTGAATTGGAAGCAAAAAGTTTAAAGTGCTATTTACTTTCAACTTCCAACTCTTCAAGATATGGGAACACAAGCCAAATGTTTTGAGGTCCTATGAGAAAATGCAGATCTAAGAGGTTTGGAGAGTCTTTCTGTGTATTTCTGCAGAGAACACAGCTGGCTTAAATGCTTTTTTAAAAAATGTTTATTCATTTTTGAAAGATAGAGACAGAGCACAAACAGGGGAGGGGGACACAGAAAGAGAGGGGGACACCGAATCTGAAGCAGGCTCCAGGCTCTGAGCTGTCAGCACAGAGCCTGACACAGGGCTTGAACTCACGGACTATGAGATCATGATCTGAACCAAAGTCAGATGCTTAACTGACTGAGCCACCCAGGAACCCCTTCAATGCTTTGACTTAAGTAGCAACACAGCTGGCAGGAGACGACACTCCCGAGAGGCTTCGAAGTCAGGTGGATGAGATGGTTCCTGGTGGATGTGGCGCTCCTCAGCAGAGGTCACTGTAGCCCCTGGTGTCACTCAGCTGATACCTGTTGATGCCAGAGCCCCCTAAGGAACAGCATGGTACCCAGGAGATGATGTGGCAGCTGACCGGAGTGAGGTATCAACATTACTGCCTTGATGTTGTGGCCAGACCATCCTGTCAAAAGAGGAAAACAATGAAAAAGAGAGAGAGAGAGAGAGAGGGAAAGAGAGAGAGTGAGAGAGAAGACAACTGTCTTTTTATATAGTGTGATAGAGTAACTTTTAGCACATAAGAAATGCACCCTGGAGATTTGCAGGGAAACTTGGGAATTGCATAGTAAAGGGCTGGATATCTGAATACGGGTGTAAGAGACAGGAAAATGTGTGTTTAATACTAATGCTATGCCAGATATACAAGAGATGCCCCTATAGAGTTGCCAGATAAAATACAAGTTGCACAGTTAACTTTGATTTTCAGACAAACAATAAATTTTTTTTCTGTAAATATGTCCCAAATATGGCATAGGGCATACTTATACTAAAATTTATACATTGTCTGTCTGACATTCAAAGCCAGATGGGCATCTGTATTTTAGTTTCCTAAATCTGGTGACCTTATGCCCATAAAGCAGTATTTGTTTTAATGAGGCACTATAGCTTGAATAATTGCTCCTTACTATTTGGAAGCCATTATCCGTGTAGCAAACTTCCCAGCAAGCTTATTGTAGTTGCATTAAAAATTATTTACTTAAAACACAGTGCCACCTAGCTGGGACTTGCTATTTAACTATTTCATACCCCTGTTACATGTAAGGTTTATCCAAGCAGTCACAATCTGCCCCGTATTTCTATACAAAACCTCACAAGGTTCTAATTCATTACCTACTGGGAGGAACCCCTTGTATCTAATGGGCATTTTTTTCTTGGCCCTCCCAGCCCCCACCCCCCAATCAGACAGCCAGCCAGCATTTCTCAAGTACCTAAAATGAACTCAGGCTAAGAGCTTACTTTTGAAGGAACGACACAATTATTTATTAAGTTTTGAAGTGGAGCAAGTTGTTAGAAGAAACAAAAAATGCCAGGGAGGACCTGGTGAGGGACTCTAGGCAGCCTGGGTTGTGAAGAAACTAAAAGGGAGACATGGAAAGAAACTTGAATTTTTGTCTTCTGGGCAATTTTGTCTGATCAGTCCTGGCTATGGCTCAGGATATACTGGCTTTCTACGTCTGTCTCTAGAATTAAATTTTCCCCTCCCATAGTTGACGTAATGTCATCAGAGTAAATCACACTGCTGAGATTCTTGCTCCTCTGGTAATGGGGAGGAGAGATTCAGCGGATTCCTAGCCCTGAGAACATGGTCCCCTCCCTATCCACTCTGGGTTGCCAAGTTAAGCTTGCTTCTGAAGCTGCATCCTGGTTCAGTGAAAATGCATTTGGTGATGGATTAGCAAAGTCTGGGTTGGGGGAGGGGCTATAGATGGTGGGAGATAAAGTTTGGCAACTTGGACCAAGAGGGATTTATCATAATGCTACCTTTAAGGGTATTATCTTGACCTATTTGTTTAGGGCAAGAATAGCAAGAGATAGGCAAGTTTTCAGGCCAATGTCCCAGGACACTTGGCAGATCTTGGAGTAGGCTTATCTCACTGACAAAAGCAAATGGAAGTGAGAATTGGTAGCTCAGGGCAGAAGGGGCTTGGGTTCACTCTACAGATGTAAGGAGAACTCCCAGTCTATGTGCAGAAGAGCAGGTTTCCAGGGCTGGCAGAGGGTTGGTGAACTCATCCATTGTTTTCAGTGTACGTGTATGAGAATCACACAAATAGGTCCTTGCTAGGCTGTGCTAGAAAAAGAAGCCTCGAGGGGACATGGAGGCCAGATAGAGCATATAGTTCTCCAGTCCTCCCCTCAGCATCCTGGTCTACATTGCTGATCAATCACTGGATTCTTTCCCGCCTGCACAGCCTGGATACTGCTTCACAGCCTTCACTGAACAACACTGATAACAATTACTAAGAAATTGGGCTGGATTTGACTAATCTGGTCTGAGACCAGATTCTGAGATAGCACAATTTTGACACCGAGTTCAAAAGAGTGAGGCTAACAACCCAGCTCTGGGGCTGAAACAAAGATTGGAGAAGAGCTGAAGTTCAAGGACAAGGATACAAGAAGTCAGGGCACAGGCCATCTCCAGAGCTTCATGATTCTGTTCCCATTAATGCATCTTGAGACTATTAAAGATGTAATGCTCTGAATAAAATGCCTACATTTTTGATACTGGGTTAAAGGGGACCTTATACTATCTGACATTTTGAGCTCTTTAATTTTGGATCAGTTAATATTTTACTATTAAAATGCACCCCCCCCCCCAGGTCAAGGTATTGCTTGAGGACAAAAATCATTTTTTTTGGACTAGAGAATAATTGTGTACAAGTGTGCATTGTGTTTGAATTGTTCTCAAAATTCCTGCCATATAAAGGGACTTGTAAAATAGGCTATTTTACTTGCTATTGTATATATCTGACTTACATCACAGAGTTTGTTTAGTATCTTCTGCCTTTCACAGTCATCAGCAAGATTTTAAAGCAGATATTGATTTATATGATGTAAATGCCAAGGCCTTTTGTCCTATCCTCTCCACCCTCCAACACCTCCCTTCTGCACACCATGTCACCCTGTACACCCTTCTGACTTATTTTCACAAATGCTGACTGTATTGACTCCATAAAACATGCTTCTTACACTTACAAGTGGACCTGATTGCCTAAAACAGGCAACACGATTGCTTCAAAAATGAGCCCACTCTTTGATCTACTTTGTCAGGATCTGCCTGTGCCTAGCCTAGATTTTACACAGTGGTAAGAGCAGAGAATAAAGCTAGGGTTTGAGTTTCAGTATTGAACCTTAGTACCAGTGTTACCTAGAGTAAGGTATGAAATGTGTTACTTTCCTTATAACATGGGTGATAATATTAATAATAAAAGTGACTTGTAAGGGTAATCCATGCACAATGCTGGCACACAGTGATCAATAAATGTTAGCCATTTTGTTATTGTTTTCTCCATCCCCTCCTCAAAGATACCATAACCTTCTCAATCCCCCCCCACGTGCTCCATTCTCTGCTAAATTTAATTCCCTACAACCAGTCTTGATTTGGACAAGAGATATTTCAGATATTCAACCCAGACTTTTAGGGGCAGTGATCTGCTCCTTCTTCCTTCTCTCTTTCCTTTCCCTTCCTCTACCTCCCTTTCCATCTTTCCCTTGTTCTCCTCCCTCCCTTCCCTCTTACTCTGTTTTCCTCTCTTCCTCTCCTTTCCTTTCCTTTCTTCCTTACAAAACACATTTACTAATGGCCTATTATGATCCATGTTCCATCCCAGACATTGAGAATAAAATGGTAGTGAAAAGTTATCTTACTTTATAAAGATATAGTGAATTAATACTTTTGAAGTGCTTTAGAATAGCCTGACACGCAAGTGCTCTGTGTTTGTTAAATAAACCTGGGTTTCTGCTTCATGCCCGGTGTCTGATCCTAATCTTATATTTCCACTGGTAATCAAATTCTTGTCTTGATGCTCATGTTTTCATGCCTATTCACATCCAAGGAGAAGGATGTCAGAGGCACACTCCCAATATCCCACCTAGCTCAGTGGTTTCTGAACCATTGCCCTGATGATAGATTTACTCATTGGCAACTGCCTGTTCATATCTACCATAACAATTACTCTTGAATCCTGTTCTATTGGACTCTTCTGAGACAGACTAACATATTAGATTACCCCTTATTTTCTATTTCCCTGCTTTTGAGGGGTTACTGTATTATTACCTATCAGAATGGCATTCTATTTTGGACAAGCACTAGCCATTATGTCTGCTCCCTCAGCCCCCATACTTCAGTCAGATCCACCTTGTTGCAGCCCACCCAGTAAACTCTGTTCCTTTAAAGAAGCATGAAGCTTTTCCTCTTTTTAAAGAAATCAAATATCTCTAGTTCTTAATTGATATGTAGACTAATATACATAGAAAGGCTGCCAAGTGAACATTATTCATAATATGAATAACTTGGGGTGCCTGGCTGGTGTCTGACTTCATCTCAGGTCATGATCTCAGGGTTCATGAGTTCAAGCCCCAAGTCGGGCTCTGTGCTGACAGCTGGGAGCCTGGAGCCTGCTTCAGATTCTATGTCTCCTCTCTCTCTGCCCCTCCCCAACTCATGCTCTGTCTCTCTCTCTCTCTCTCTCTCTCTCTCTCAAAAATAAATAAACGTTAAAAAATAATTTGAATAACTAGTAATAGGCAATACATGAAGTCAAAGTCTAAATAGTATGGAATGTGGATTTCATCTTCTGTCTATGACTTTCAGTTAGTTCAGCAAAGAAGATGCACTGACTAATCTCTGAGAACAATTTAAAACAAAACAAAACATTATTTTTAAGTTTAAACTTCATTTCAGAATACCTAGGCTTACAGAAAAGCTGTGAAGATGGTACAGAGGGTTCCCATATACCCACACCCAATTTCCCCTATTATATTTTTTTAATTTTATTTTTATTATTTTTTATTAATTTTTTAATGTTTTGTTTTTTTTTTGAGAGAGAGAGAGAGAGAGAGAGAGAGAGAATAGGGAAAGGGACAGAGAGAGAGGCAGACACAGAAGCAGGCTTCAGGCTCCGAGCCCCGATGCAGGGCTGGAACTCATGAACCATGAGATCATGACCTGAGCCAAAGTCCAACGCTCATCCAACCAAGCCACCAAAGTGCCCCCAATTAATTAACATCTTTCATTAGTATGGCACATTTTCACACTTAAAGAACCAATAGTAATGCATTGTTAACTGAAGTCCATACTTTATTCTGATTTTCTTAGATCTTACATCATGTCCTTGTTCTGTTCCAGATCCCATCCAGAATACCATATTGCATTTACTTGTCCTACTTCTTAGACTCCTCTTGGCTTTCACTGTTTTCCACACTTATTTTGTTTTTGATATCTTGATAGCTTTGAGGAATACTCATTAAGCATTTTGTAGAATGTCTCTTGATGGACATCCGTTGATATTTTTCTCATGGTTAGAGTAGGTTAATGGATTTTGGAAGACCACAGAGGTAAAGTGCCATTTTCGTCACATCAAATCAAAGGTAAATACCATAAAATGATTTAGGACTGTTAATTTTGATCACCAGGCTGAGGTAATATTTGTCAACTTTCTTAACTGTAAAGTCACTCTTTTTCCACTTTTTCCATACTGTCTTCTTTGGATGAAAGTCATTTGGCTTAGTCCCCACTTAAGGAGTGTGGAGTTATGCTCTGTCTCCATGAGGGTGAAGTTTCTACCTACTGGGGTGTCATTTCTTCTAGGCATTCTCTTTAGCTACCAGAAATCCATAAGGGAGGTTGAGGTGAAGCAGAGCAGTTGCAATGAAGAAACGCATGGGTTATATATATACCAGTTGGTAGTGGAGTGTAAGGGAGGTGAGAAATTGGTTGGAACAAGTAGTAAATGGTAGAGTGGAAGTGGTAACCTGAAGTGGAGTCTCGATCATCCACCGAGGATCTTGGGCACATTTGTAGCTAAAGTCAAGAACCCAATGACAATGAAGAAATTCAAGACATTGGATGGGGACAGACAATTGATTAAGGAAACTAGATTATTTTATTTGGAGAGTATTGGTAAAGTGGCAGCATTTTGTTATGGTTTTCATTAGTATTCTCTGGGGAAACATGACAAATTAAAAATGTCAAAAGCAGTTATTCATAAGCCATTGAATAATTGTTTCTACCTTTATTTTTTGTAATCAAAGAGATTTTTGAAACATATAATGATAGAATTTATATGGTACACTTCAACTTCTTAAAGCACTATCACATTATGTCTCTCATTTTACTCTCAGAACTGTCCCATGAGGTAGGATAAATATTTACTTTCATTTTGCTAATAAGTAAATTGAGGGACAGAATTTACATGGCTAGCCTCAAGGTCAACATTTGAGTAGTGAAAATAAAATTAAAAGTTGGGTTTCTTAACAGTCAACTTTGTATTCTTCCCACTGCCTGTTTCAGATTTTCTTAACCTGGGTATTAATGACAGCTAATCCTCTGTTATGCGAGCTGTTCTGTAGCTGTTCTGTATGTTGTAAGATATTAAGCCATATCCCTAGCCTCTACTCATTGGATGTTAGCAGAATAATCCCCTTCCTTAAGTTGTGACGATGTTTCCAATTATTAGATTAGAGTGCATAGATATTAAGATTTCAGTCAAGATCAAATCCAATGAGTGGGGAATCATTGTTCTCCATGGCTTTTTTAATTATAATTTTGAATCTGTTATTTAAACAATACTTTAGAAGTACTTGTTAAACATTTGATAAAGGTAACAAAATGAATGAAGTACATTTTTTAATTAGTACAAATTTATGCATTCTAGATTTCACTTTTCCATGTTTTCTTTTAATCTTATGCATTTTTTACATATATGATTTTTACATCACATAATTATAGGGTATAATTTGCATCCTTTTAAAATTATATCATAAACATTTTTCCTATTGCTACATAATGTGCATAATTATCATTTTAATTACTACATAATATTCTATATAGTTGGTAAGTCATACTCCATTTAACCATTTCCCTATTGCTGCATATTCATGTTGTTTTTGATATCACAAATAACACTGCAATAATCATCTTTGTGATTATTAAATTATATTACTTTTGGAGACAGATTCATAGGAATGAAATTACTGAGTCAGGGTTATGAGCAATTTAGTGGATCATGAAATGCATTGCCAAATTGCTTTCCAAAGGAATTTATACTGCCAGCAGAAATGTATGCTTGTATCAGTTACATTGCATCCTTGCCAGAATTGGGCATTTTAATCCCTTTTCTGTGTTTTATAATTTAATAGTCACAAAATTCACTTTGAGTCTTCTGTTGTTGATGCCAATGATCTAGGGTGCTGGGGGAAAAGAAACATTTCTTGGGTGCCTATACTTGCTATGGACCATGCTAGGAAATTTGTACTCATTGCCTAAAATATCGACCTTACTTTTTACTCCAGTGTCTCTCAGTAAGCTTGCCCTCCTTCACTTTTCTTCGTAACATTTATAAGTATCTGAAATTGTATTACACATTTACCTTCTTCTTTATTTTACTAACTCCTCCAGTAAAATGAGAACTTGTTAAAGGTGGGGGTTTTTGTCTTGTGTGTTGCTCTCTGGAAAAGTGCCTGGCATACAGAACTCATTGTTGAATGAAAATATGAAGGATTTAATTAATCGTAGTTTATGATCATATCAACCCTGACACATGGCCATTGGGACTGTTTACAGATATTTGGTGCTGTTTCTTCTTTCTGAGTACTACTCCACTCTCTCATATTCAAACAATGGTTGATTTGCTTTTGCCAATGAAAAGTGAATAGAAGTGATGTGTGTCTTTTGGAGATAGACTGTTGAAAAGCCAGGCACACTCACCATTGGTTTCTTTCCCCTCTGCCAGAGTGAATACATATGTTCCAAATAAAATCTCCTCTGCCAGCCTGGGTCTTGCTTTAGGTTGGTTATTAAATAGATCGGAGCCTCCAAGTGACCCTTCAGTGGGCATGTATGAACCAGAAACAAACAGTAATTACTTCGGGCTGAGATTTGGGAGTTGACTGTTTGTGTAGTAAAATTTAGTATAACCTGACTGATACAGAGGTTAGTAGTTGATATAACATGGCCTAAATCATAGAACTGGCAATGGAAAAGCAAAGATTCAAGACTTTCTGTCTGCCTTGTCCACTACTGAAGAAAACCGCAGGCAGGAAATAGGGTATATTTGTTTTTTAGGGCTGTATACTACCAACTGGGTGGCATAAATAAAAGAAATTTATTGTCTCACAATTCTAGGGTCTAGAAATCGGAATCAAGATGTCAACAGACTTGGTTCTCTCTAACGGCTGCGAGTGAGAGTTTGTTCCATGACTCCTGCCCAGCTTCTGCCAATTTGGCGACAGCCTTGGAATTCGCTGGCATGGAGAAGCATCACCCCAGTTTCTGCCTTCATCTTCACATGGTATTGTTCTCTTCGTGTGTATTTGTGTCCAAATTTCCCCTTTGTATAAGGACATGAATCTTGTCAGATTGGAGGCCCACTCCCCTCCCATATGACTTCATCTTAAGTAATTATATCTGCAACTACTCTATTTTCAAATAAGTTTACATTCTGAGATACTCGGGATTAGGACCTCAGGAAGTTAATTTTAGAGGGACACAATTCAATCTAGAATAATCAGAACAGAAGTGCTTTCTTGGTCTATTATCCAAAATTAAATTATATACATACAATGTATATATACAGTAATCTTTATTATTATTATTATATTTAACATTTAATATTATTAGAGTAAATATTTTATGTTTCTGTACTTTATATGTATATGAATTATATATGTAATATATTATAATATATGCATCATTATATAATTGACACATGCTATTAATTTATTTCAGGGTATAAACAGTATACAACAATTCTGTAACTACATCTAGATTAACCTAGATAGAAGAGAAGTTAGCTTACTATTCTTCTGCTATCCTTCCAGTGTTCCTGGAAATCTGTTGAATTAGAAAGAGGCAGCAATAATGGAGGAAAAAAATGGAGTTGAAAAATAGCAATGCTATCTTTTTAAAATATATATTGTTAAAGTGAACAATGTTAGAGTCTCAATTGATGGTGGCCCAGCTGGTAAGTCCATATGTCTTCAGCATTTTGAGATTAAGACCAAGTATTCAGAACAAATATAAAAGCATCTGAAATGGTATGGATATGATCCCAGATGCTGTCACCATATGTCTTAAGAATTTCTCACTTAAAAATACCAGGTCTATATTATTTGGCTTATCTAGTCTAACATACAAGGTGATCTTCCTTAACACAAAGCACCAAATCACAAAGAAAGCAATCTGGCTAAAACAGCTTGAAATTTTCATAACATTGAAGTTTTACATTGAATCATTGCAATTTAGGATCTCAAAAGTTCAAATTTCATTTATAATCAAATTGTATTAACATTGAACCATGCACTAAAAGCATTCTCTAAGAGAGCAAATGTAATCATTTCACATCTATTTGGGTTCTTGCAGATCATGCCATAAGATAACATCTGGGAATCTCAGGTTATACTTTCTTACTTTCAGTAGTGGGGAAAAAGTACACTATTTTAAATACACTTACCCACAACAAATATAGAATCATGGCCCCACTTCTGATGACCAGATGAGTTTAGTTTGAACCATAGAAGACCATCTGAAATCAGTAGCACAGCAATTAAGTCAGAGTAGCAGCAGTGAAAACATTTATCACAAAGCCTATACATTTTATCTTATGAGAGAGGAGTAGAGGCCACTTCATCCTAATTGACTTAATTTTACATATAATAACACCCTTGTCATCTGCGTTCCATTGGCATCCTTCAGTTACTCAGTAGGACTTAACTATAGAAGATGAAATTTTAACGGAGTGGATAGCTGTTATGGACTGAATTTGTCTGTCCCCCAAATTCATATGTTGGAGCCCTGAACCCCAATGTGACTGTACTTGGAGATAGGGCCTCTTGGGACATAACTAAGGTTAAATGAGGTCCTAAGAGTGGGCTCTATTCTGATAGAACTAGTGTCTTTTTGAGAAGAGGAAGAGACACCAAAGCTGTTTTTCCTTGCGTGCACATAAAAGAAAGGCCATGTGAGGACACACAGAGAAGGCAGCTGTCTCCAATCCAAAGAGAGAATCCTCACCAAATACCACTTTGATCTTGGGCTTCTGGGTCTCAGAACTGTGAGAAAATTAATTTCTATGGTTTAAGCCACCCAGCCTGTGATCCTCTGTTGTAGCAGACTGACTTGACTAATACAATAGCAGACTGGAAGCAGGTCAGAAGGTTGTTAAGAGAGATTTCAAGACAAGAAATAATGAGAATAAACAGCAGAGGGCAGAGAAAATTATAAGAAGGTAAATAGGAAAAAAAATAAATAATCCTTAGATCAAGGAAACAAACCTATATAACTTCATAACTCTTCATAACTCCCAAGAGGTTTACTTTATTAGAGCACCAAAAAATGATTCATGCTCAAAAGGCTAAGTGGGTTAAATTATTTATATTTATGTACTAAGGCAGAATATATGCAATATAATTTGGAAAGATTACCTATAGTATTAAGCTTGAGTTCTTTAGAAAAAAATCACTTTTCCCCCACTCCCTTCTATTCCTTCTAATGAAGAGTCTGTATAGCTGAGATGGCACTCTAATACAAATACATTTCTATCCTTTCATAAGGCCAATATTTGTTAATTTGGCCATAGAAAGCAAGTGACCAAATAATTACAATAAAAAGAGATCTATATAGGGGCACCTGGGTGGCTCAGTCAGTTAAGCAACTGACTGGCTCAGGTCATGGTCTCATGTTTGAGGGTTCAAGTCCTGTGTCAGGCTCTGTGGTGACAGCTCAGAGCCTGGAGCCTGCTTCAGATTCTGTATCTCTTTCTCTCTCTCTCTCTCTCTCTCTCTCTCTCTCTCTCTCTCTCTCAAAAATAAACATTAAAAATTTTTAAAAAGAGATCTATATAATAATGAATACATATGAGACTATTATAATGTTGTGTATTAATATAAAGCATAGAAAACATTTCTTTCAAAAATAAAGCTTTAATATATATATTAGGGATTTTATACACACACACACACACACACACACACACACACAAAATATATATCCTGGGGCACCTGGGTGGCTCAGTCGGTTAAGTGACCAACTTCGGCTCATGATCTCTCAGTCCATGAGTTCGAGCCCCGCATTGGGCTTTGTGCTGATAGCTCAGAGCCTCAAGCCTGCTTCAGATTCTGTGTTTCCCCTCTCTCTCTCTCTCTGTGTCCCTCCCCACTCATGCTCTGTCTGTGTCTGTCTCAAAAATAAATAAACATTAAACAAAATTTTAAAAAATATATCCCTGTAAAGGTCTCTATATGCTTCTATATATAATATACAGCTTATATACGTATACATAAATGTATACATATGCATGTAGACAAGTAGTCTTTACTTTGTACAGAAGTGTGGGACCATAAAAAATAACCGTGCAACCTGAATTTGTGCAGAAATATTTTTTAAATGTTTATTTATTTATTTTGGGAGAGAAAGAGAGAGAGAGAGAGAGAGAGAGAGAGAGAGAGAGAATCGCAAGCAGGTTCTATGCTGTGAGTGCAGAGTCCGACATGGGGCTCGATCTCACAAATTATGAGATCATGACTTGAGCCAAATGCTTAACTGACTGAGCCACCCAAGAGCCCCTGTGCAAAGAGATCTTAATAAGCAATGGGAAAAGTTAAAATTTATCTTTTACCTTAAATTTTTTTGTCAAAACATTAAAAACTTTCTTACTGCCAATTTTGAATATATAAGAAATAAAAAATAACAAAACTAATATCTATTCAGTACACTGTAATTTAAAACATTAGAAACATTGAAAATAAATTTTTTATTTCTTTATTAAAAATTTATCCAGAACAGCTTGAACAGTGCTTGCCTTCTTCCTGTCATATTAACTTATGACATGGGAGTATTATTTTCTATGCCTTGGTTAATTGTCATATTCCTTTCTTAGCTTGGATCAGCTATCCTTTGCAGCTTTCAGTGTTGTGAAATATCTCCAAGAGTACCTTTTATGTGAAGTGGGGTGTTTTTGTCGAGTCGCTTCCTCTGAGACATCTTTATCTTTTACATCACAAATTCTTCTCATTTTCATTAATACACTCACTTTCCCTCAACTGTTCTGGCTGTTAAAGCGAACAGTGTTCAGTCTCAGTTGATGGTGGCCCAGCTGGTATGTCTACATGCCTTTAGCATTTCAGTAGCAAAACCAAGTATTCAGAATAAATGTAAAGGTTTCTGAAATGGTATGGATCTGATCCCTGATGATGGTGGTAGTGTCGACATTCCCGGTCAGCTAAGTCTTCTACAACCATATGTATGTTTGATGTGCATTTCATTTTCAGCATTATTGCCTTTTCTTCTTTGCTGCCTTTCCACCTTTGTTGGCTGCTTCCTTCTTTTAATTAAGCATTTAAAACTGTCACATGGAATTATCACAGGGAGACAAGGAATCAACACAGTTGCGTGCTTTGTTGTCTGTGCATGAACCAAATAACAAATTTGCAGTGACCATTGGAAGGCTCTAAAAATGCCACTGATGATCATCCATATGTGTACACATTGCGATCTGAGAACATCAGAATTAGCAGCAATACTTGTACTTTATGCAATAACTCATAGTTGTTATACCATGGTAACTAAAATTTGAACCCTGTTAATGGGGGAGTGGTGTTATTAAACTAAGCAATGTCTTAATTTGGGCTGCTGTAACAGAAGACCATAGACTGTGTGGCTTAAACAATAATCATTTATTGTTGCAGAACCTGAGAAGTCCAAGATCAAGGTGCTGCAGATCTGGTGTTTGAGGAAAGTCATCTTCCTGGTTTGCAGGTAGCTGTCTTCTCATATCTCTCTTCCTTAGAGAGAGAGGGGAAGACAGTTTTCTTGTGTCTTATGATAATGGCACCAATATTAAGAGGACTGTACCCTCATGACCTATGACTTCATGATCCAAAATCCCCATCTCAAAATAACATCATACTGGGGATCCAAGCTTCAACATACAAATTCTAGGTGACACAAATATTCAGTCCATAGCACCATGGTAACTGAAATTTGTGAAAATAAAAATTGCACAAAGTAGGTGCATACACAATACACATACACACAATCAATCACTCATAACCTGGTTTTCAATTTCACTTATTCTTTTTACTTCTTCAGGTTTTATTCTTTTGCTTCAACTTCTCTTTTATTCTTTCTGCTTATATGCTTTTCTTATTCTCTCTTCATTTTCTTATAAAATTATGACTACTTCCTTTATTACTGTCTACAGGAGAAGACCTAGAAAGTCTTTCTGGGAAAATCTAGAAAAGCTTCAGCAAGATCCCCATTGCTTTCAGTTAAAAACTGGGTGGGTAATTCTCTAGCCAGTTTATCACAAAGACATTTTTGGGGTGTAGTGGGTGATAGGTGACCAACAAATGGGTGACCATTTTTGCTCACATACAATGAGCTTGCTTTCTATTGTTATTTGGGGGTGTCTTGTGGGTATCTTGTTAGAAAAAAATCTTCCCTTAATAATTTCAAAAGCTCAGCTCAGGGGGGCACTGCTTAAACATTTTTAAGGTTTAGCTGTGTTAAGAGTTTATGGTATATTGAATGCTAAATGGCCCTTATTCTCCATCCATCTTTGTATCCGCCTCTTTGCAATGTGACTTGCCAGCTGCTCCTCCAATCCTTGTATATGGGCTGGTCTTTGGACTTCCTTGGCCAACTAAATGAGATGGAAGTGACAATGTGTCAGTGTCTGCATGCTTCTGCTCTGTCTTGGCCCCCTATGTGAAGGACCTTAGCTAGTCTGAGGCAGGTTGAGATACCACAGAGAGAAAAGTTCCGTTGTCTCAAATGAAGCCACCCTAGACCAGCCTACAGATGACCCCAATATATGTGAGAATATCTAGCCAAGGTCAGCAGAGCTACCAGTCTGGTCACGAATGCATGAATGAGCCCAGGTGAGATTAGAAAAAATGGACCCACTGAACCACAGATTTGTGAGGGGTAGCAAATGCTGATTATTATAGCACTTTACATTTTTTTTAATTCAGTAATAGTCAGGGGCGCCTGGGTGGCTCAGTCTGTTGAGCGACCGACTTTGGTTCAGGTCATGATCTTATGGTTTGTGAGTTCGAGCCCCACGTCGGGCTCTGTGCTGACAGCTTGGAGCCTGGAGCCTGCTTCGGATTCTGTGTCTCCTTCTCTCTCTGCCCCTCCCCCACTCATGCTCTGTCTCTGTCTCAGAAATAAACATAAAAATTTTTTTTTTTAATTTCAGTAATAGTCAAGTTATACAATGTTGTTTATGGAGGCAATTCTTTTTTTATTCACCTTAGCTGTTGCTGTAATCTATAAAAGTGTTCTTTGCTTAGTCCTGAGAGTAGGTAGCTGGCTAACCCCAAGGCAATTCTCCCATCCTAACTTTAAGCAGACCTCTTAGGGTAACATCAGTGTTGGTTCTGCTGAACTGTCCAATCTGAAGGAGCAGGGACCAGCAGGGACCAGGTCTGTCTTTCCAACCACTCTTTATTTGGCATATTGCCAAGTATCTGGTGTACAGAATCAGTCACTATTTCCTGAATGAAAGAAGGGTGAAAGGCCTTCTTGAGTAAGAGCAGTACCTCTAGAGAAGCTTGATTGATACTCAAAGTGTCTCACTAGTTGGGAAAGATATTTCTTTCTGTATCTAATATCAATTTTAAAATATATCTTTTTTATCCTCCTGGGAAGAAAGGTTTTTTTCCCTCTTTTGTACAAGTGAAAGTATTTCAGAGCAAAGTGAAAATGGACACACATTTATAAATGCAATAATATGAAGGTAAATAGGACACAGGATGGTGTTTGTGAGGGATAGCATCTTTGAGACGTGAACTTTGAGTTTTCATCTGAACACTAAAGGTGGTTGTGTGTCTACTCATCTTTATTTTCTTACCTGGAGGTCTTTGTGAGCAAGGCCACAGATCTGAAAATGTCAGTCTGAGTTTAGAACTTAAATCCTGTAACCATCCATGGCTCGTAAAGCTTGCCGTGGGGGGGAAGACATAATTTTTTTTTTATTAAACCTTGACTGTGTCCCAAGGTTTATCAGACTAAGAACCAGCTATAATCTAAAGTAAAGGGGATAGAGAACATAAATACTCTTATTTTTTCTTCTTAGATGAGAATCACTCACTTAAAATTGGAAGAAATTTCCTTCACTGATATTTTAAAAGAATCCAAAGTTCCAAAATTCATTTCAAAGCCTATGTCTGGCAAATTGTGAGAAGATTAATGTTTCTAAGGCATAAACAGAACCATCTGGCATATGTCCAGGGAAACTTTTTTAAAACATGCAATCAAAATTTAATAAATGGTGCCCTAGAGACAAGAATAAGATCATTTACATCTATTCTTTAGCAACCTACTTATACATAGGAGGCAGATTACATAGTAGATTGTATACCTGCTCAGTGTCCCAGATAGTTTCTAGCAGGTTCTGATTTGCAAATAAGGAAGTTGCTAAGAGAGCCCAGGATAGCCCACGAGATGCAGCTGCCCAGAGAACTGGTCTAATGTCAGCCATTGTTATCCCTTTGCAAACATTCTCCAGTCACTCTGACAGTCTGACTTCCATCACATTAATAACATCACATTCTTTATTCATATACCCTTAAGAAAGAATTTACAAAAAAAAAAACTTAATTTTTTTAATTTTTAAAATTTTATTTTAAAAATACAATACACAGCAGAGAATTATGTCTTCCCCTACTGCTCTTTCACAAAGGAAACTATGGTAAATGTAACTGTGATATTTGGCTAGGATAGATCCTGAGAAAAGAGAGGCCCAGTTAGAAGTGGAAAAGACAAAGTCTGTCAAAGAAGGTTCACCTCTCTTTTAACATAAAAGAGCCTTTTAAATGATCTTAGGAATCAGATAAAACATGTGCAGAATTTCTGCCATGCAAACAGAGACTACTAAAATTTTCAGGCTGACCAATTTATACTGACCTGGGCCCCAAGTAAGTAGAATAAAAAGATGTCTTTATCAGAAAAGTATGTGTTTGCCTACTTTTACTAAACTCCATATGTACATATTTACAAATTAATAGTTTCTTAAACATATTTTTCATTATTTTCAGTTATAGCATCATGGTTCAGGGCTCTTGGCCGGCTTTTGCCCTATGCATGTGTATCTTTTTATTCTCCCGGATTTCCTTCATGGCAGGATCATTCAATGTCCAATCTTGGGCCCATGACATTTAATATTAGAGATGATTTTACTCTGATCCTGGATAAAATCTGGGTTTCTGAGGAAATTATAACTCTTGCATTTGGACCAGGTTTAGCAAGGTGCAAAGACACAACATTTGCATATGAATATGTAGCTAAGGCTTCCAACAGGAAAAACATGCCAAATTGGCTACTTGAAAAACTGATTCCAGAACCCATAGAACTGATTTAACTCCAGAAATCTTACTGGTAATCCTGCCTCCAAAGACATTATAATCATCCTTTTCATATCCATTTCCTGTAAGTGAATTCCCCATTACTGTTATTGCCTAAAAAACCCGTTGAAGAGAATGAAGGCATTCTAACCGTTTTCGTGTTTTAAATTTCCAACAAAGTTGAATTTCTATAGAAGTCTGAATTTGGTAAAAATATTGATTTTTCTGCCTTTGGCCCTACAAAAGTGTTTTAATTCCCCTAGTGATGGAAAAGAGCAAGTAAAATCTATTTGGGGAATAATGGAGAAGTCTTTGGTTTTATTTATTTGCTGATTTCTGTTGAAATTACAGAGAAAATTTAAAGTTTATTTTCTTTAATACTGTCAAGGTTAGGAAGATTCATTTCAATCAATTAACTACTGCTTATATAAGACAAAGCTACCCAGGGTCACTTTAAAGATTGTGAAGTTATTGTAAAGGAGTACATTTAATGGTGTAATTCTAGCCCTGTCATCTTTCCTATATTGACGTGATCTCATCCTTCATTCCATATGCTCAGTGTGAGTATGTCCTCTGGGCCTCTCCTGTGGGCTGGGGTTTAGAGCACGGGGGTAAGGATCGCAGGAGAGATATCTGATTTAGGTTTTGATTTTACAAAGGACCTCACATCTAGATTCTTGACATTATTTTTAAAGAAAATTAAAACTAGGTTACCATATAATTGTGTATTTGAAAAGTGTTCATTCTTAAAACATAAATATTTAAAATACAACATAGCTCTTGTAACTATATTTTGGTATTTCTTCATTTTTTTTTAAACATAGGTAGTTGTCCAGGACTCTGAGAGGTTTTGATGTATCCAAAATGATACAATAGCTGTGGTATATTTGAAAAGAATATGAGTTCAGGGTCAGAAAACCTGAATTTAAGTTTTAACTGCCTCCTACTAGTTGTATGGAATTGGGCACATTATTTACCTTGCCTTGGCTTTATTTTTCTTATAAACTAAAGCGATTTTCAATGATTACACAGGGTTACTGTAAGGATTAAATAAAATTATAAATGTCAATGTACTTTGTAAACTATAAAGTACTATAAAAATGGAAAGTACAATGCGTTAACCACATTTCTGGAATTTATAGATTCTAAATTTCGTGTCAGAGTGTGGTTTCTTCCTGTTTTAAATTATGTGGAATCTTGACTAGTAAAAAGCCTAAGAATGGAGACTTTCACCCCTCTTGAGACGCTTTTATCAGTGGAAAATTGCTCAATATGAAGCAACCATTGCTGGATTTAGTCACTTAAAATATCCTAAATACTGCCTGCATTATTCAAAAGCTACAAGTCAACGATTAAACCACAACTGTCAGGAACAAAAGTCCAAATAAATAATTTTTAATTATGATACATTACTTATTACAGTAAAAATTGGCATTTTCCCCTTCAAAAGCAGAAGCACCAGTCTTAGAATGTATAGTATGAATGGTATTTTAAGTGAAATATAGCATAATATTATGTGCAAACATTATTTTAGTATAGAACATATTTTCTAAAAGTAACTTCACACACTGAAATCTGTTAGGATGGAAATAATGTCATGCTGAATAATAACATAAAACCCCCATGACTTTCAAAGTCCACTTCAAATGAAACGTGGTATACTGCTGAATAGGTATAAGAACTAAAAAAATTTAACTAGCCCCAAATGGAGGGATTTCTTATACAATATGATTTGTATAAAGGTTATTTTCACATAGTCTCAGTGATTCTGTGAGAAACTAAAGTGAATGTTTTATTTAAGAATTAATTTTTTCACTCGGTCATCACATTTTATTTAACACCTACTTTGTGCGAGGCTTTGTTGTAGGTGCTGGGGATACAGAGAAGACACAGCCCTGCCCTTGAGGAGCTCACAGTCTAGTGGGGGAAACAGATAAGTTGACACTGATTTTAAAATTATAAAAATTATTAGACAATTTTATAAACTTCTTTTGTAATCAAACAAACTTTGGGTGTTATGAATGGATGGTGAAAAGGGACGATGTCCAATGCAGTGACAAACCGTCTGCTTCAATATCATGTGACTTCTGCAAAGGCGGTGATGTGGTTCTGAAAAAGAAGGAATTACAAAATCAGAGTCCTGGGAAAGCTGGCTTTGTAAAAAATACAGTGCTCTTACAAACAATCATTAGCTTAATATAAAATTGCAGCCCGGATATGTTTAAGTTGCAGAAACATACATTTAAGTTCTATGTATTATTGTGTCCATGTAATTGCTAATTATATATTTTACTCAATATTCTTAACTAACCAAATAGATTAAGGTGTTATATTGAAAATTAACACTGAAATTTGGAGAGATAAAAATGGCAACCCCAGACACATTAATATTCTGCTCACTGTTAATGGAATTTTAATGCTGTATGTTGGAGGTTCAGATTAATTGCTCCCTGTGAGACAGATGGAATACAGCAAATTGGTGAAATGCTCAGACTGAAAGGCTTATGCTGGTTGACAAAGATCTCCTTAAATACTTCATTTTTTTTCTAGTTTTATTCTGGTGTTTTCTAGAAATAATTGGCATACATCACTGTATAAGTTTAAGGTGTATAGCATGATGGTTTGATTTACATGTTGTGAAACGATCACCACAATAGGCTTAGTTAACATCTACCTTCTCATATAGGTACAACCGAAAGAAAAAAAGAAAAATTTCCCTTGTGCTGAGAACTCTTAGGGTTTACTGTCTCAAGAACTTCCCTGTGTATCATACAGCCATGTTAGCCATAGTCAACATGTTGTGCATTTCATTCCCAGTACTTATTTACCTTACAGCTGGAAGTTTGTATCTTTTTACCACCTTCCTCCCATTCCCCCTCCCCCACACTCTTCACCTTGGATAGCCCAAATCTGATCTTTTTTTTTTCCTGTGTGTGAGTATAGTTTTTCTTTAATTTTTAAAAATTTTTTAGTTCTACATGTAAGTGAGATCATATGGTATTTGTCTTTCCTATCTGATTTATTTCATTTAGCATTATGCCTTTAAGTTCCATCCATGTTATCACATGGTAGGGTTTCTTCATTTCTAAAGGTGAATAATACTCCATTGTATGCATATACCACAAGTTGTTTACACATCCATCCATCAATGGGCACTTAGGGTTGTTTTCACGTCTTGGCTATTGTAAATAACGCTGCTATCGATGTGGGGTACAGATACCATTTTGAATTAGTGTTTTTGTTTCCTTTATACATATTCTCAAAAGGGGAATTGGTAGATGATGTGATAGTACTGTTTTGAATTTTTTGAGGATTCTCCATCTTGTTTTCTTTCCATAATGGCTGCAACAATTTACAATCCCATCAACGGTGCACAAGATGTCCCTTTTCTCCACATGCCAGCATCTCTTGTCTTTTTGATAACGGCCATTCTAACAGGCATGAGGTGGTATCTCGTTGTTTTAATTTGCATCTCCCTAATGACTAGTGATGTTGAGTATCTTTTCATATATCTGTTGGCCTTTTGTATATCTTCTTTGGAGAAATGTCTATTCATGTCCTTTGCCCATTTTTAAGTTAGATTATTTGTTTTTTGCTATTTAAGTTGTATCAGTTCTTTATATATTTTGAATATTAACCTCTTATCAGATATACGGCTTGAAATTTTTTCCCATTCCATAGGTTTTCTTTTCACTTTGTTGACAGTTTCTTTTGCTGTATGGAAGCTTTGTAGTTTGATGTAGTTCCACTTGCTTAATTTTGGTTTTGCTGCGTACACTTAAGGTGTCATATACAAAAAATCATTACCAAGACTCCTCAAGGAACTTTATTTTTATGTTTTCTTCTAGGATATTCATGGCTTCAAGTCTTACATTCAAGTCTTTAATCCATTTTAAGTTACCTTTTGTAAGTGGTGTAAGTATAGGTCCAGTTTCATTCTTTAACATGTGAACATCCATCATCATTTATTTAAAAAACTATCTGGGGTGCCTGGGTGGCTCAGTCGGTTAAGTGTTCAGCTCTTGATTTTGGCTCAGGTCTTGATCCCATGGGTTGCGAGATAGAGTCCCATGGTGGACCCAGTGATGTCAGGCTCTGTGCCAACAGCGTAGAGACTACTTAGGATTCTCTCTCTCCTCTCTGCCCCTCTCCTGCTCATGCTAGCACATGCGCATGCTCTCTTTCTCTCTCTCAAAATAAACTTAAAAAAAAAGACTATGTTTTCTCCATTGACTGTTCTTGTCTCCTTTGTCAAATACTAGTTGACTGTATACACTTGGGTTTATTTCTCAGCTCTTGGTTCTGTTCTATTGGTCTACTTGTTTTTTTGCCAGTCACATACTGTTTTGATGACTATTTCTTTATAGTATATCTTGAAATAAGGATGTGTGATGCCTCCTGCTTTTATCTTCTTTCTCAGTATTTCTTTGGCTATTTGGCGTCTTTTGTACTTCCATATAAATTTTAGAAGTGCTTTTCTAGTTCTGTATAAAATGCCATTGAAATCTTGATAGGGGTTGCACTGAATCTATAGATAGCTTTTGTTAGTAGTATTCACATTTTAATATTAATTCTTCTAATCCATGAACATGAGATACTTTACCATTTGTGTCTTTTTTGATTTATTTCATCATCTTGTAGCTTTCACAGTAGAGATCTTTCACCTTCTTAAATTTATTCCTAGGTATTTTATTATTATTTTTTGATGCTCTTATAAATGGGATTGATTTCTTTTTTAGAAAATTCATTGTCATTGTATAGAAATGCTACTGATTTTTATATGTTGATTTTGCATTCTGCAACTTTACTAAATTCATTGTTTACATCTAACAGTTTTTGGTTGAGTCTGTAGGGTTTTCTCTATATAAAATCATGTCATCTGTAAATAGAGTCAATTTTACTTCTTCCTTTCTAATTCTGATACTTTTTATATCTTTTTCTTGCTTAATTGCTCTAGCTAGAACTTCTAGGACTATGTTGAATGGGAATGGTGAGAGTGGGTATACTTGTCTCACTCCTGATGTTAGGGAAAAAGTGTTCAACATTTCTACACTGAGTTGACGTTAGCTGTGGGCTTGCAACATATGGCCTTTATTATGTTGAGATAGGTTCCTTCTATACCTAATGTATTAAGAATTTTATCATGAATGGATGCTGAATTTTGTCAAATCTTCTTCTGTGTCTATTAAAATGATCATATGATTCTTTTCTTTCATTCTATTAATATGATGTATCATTCAAGTTACAGATTGATTCACATATGTTGAATCATCCTTGCATCCCAAGGATAAATCCCACTTGATCACTGTGAATGATCCTTTTAATGCACTGCTGAATTCGGTTTGCTAGTACAAGCATACCTTGAAGATATTGTAGGTTTCATTCCAGACAACCACAACAAAGCAAATATCACAATAGAGTGAGTCAAATGATGTTTTTGGTTTCCCAGTACATATAAAAGTTATGTTTATACTTTACTGTAGACTATTAAGTGTGCAATAGCATAATGTCTAAAAAACAATGTACATACCTTAATTAAGAAATACTTTATTGCCAAAAATGCTAACCATCATCTGATCTTTCAGTGAGTCAATCACCAATTGCATATCACCATAATAAATGTAATTATAATGAAAAAGTTTGAAATATTGTGAGAATTATGAAAATGTGAGACATATATGCTGTTGGAAAAACAACACTAATAGACTTGCTCGATGCAGGGTTGCCAATAACCTTTAACTTGTAAAAATAAGCAAACAATCCCCCAAAAAACACAGTATCTTTAAACTGCAATTAAGAGAATCACAATAAGATGAAGTAGGCCTGTATTTTATTGACAATTTTAGCATGTATATACCTCAGGGATATTGGCCTGGAGTTGTCTCTTCCAGTAAATCCTTTTCTGGTTTTACTACCAGGATAATGTTCACCCCATAAAATGAGTTTGAATGTTTTTTCCTCTTCTTTGATCTTTTGATAGAATTTGAGGACTGCTGTTAATTCTTTAAATGTTTGGTAAAATTCACCAGTGAAATGACTTGGTCCTGGGCTCTTCACCATTGGGAGATTTTTGATCAATCTCCTTACTAATAATTGGTCTGTTCAGATTTTCTATTTCTCTCTGATTCAGTCTTGGCATACAGTTGTTCACAGTAGCTCTTATGATCCTTTAAATTTCCGTGGTATCCATCGTAATGTCTTCTTTTCATTTACAATTTTGTTGATTTGGGTCCTTTCTCTTTTTTCTTGGTTAGTTTAGCTAAGGACTGTCACGTTTCTTTATCTTTTCAAAGAACCAACTCTTAATTTGGCTAATACTTTCTATTGTTTTTCTGTTCTTTATTTCATTTATTTCTACTTTCATCTTGATTATTTCTGATCTGTAACTTTGAGCTGTTTGTCCTTGTTTTTCTAATTCCTTAAAGTGAGTTAGGTTGTTTATTTGGAATTTTTCTTAACTCTTAACGTAGGCATTTATTGCTGTGAACTTCCCTCTTAGAATTGATTTGCTGCATCCCACATATTCTGGTATGTTGCAGTTCCATTTTCTTTCGTGTCAAGAAACTTTTTTTACTTCTCCTTTAACTTTTTGTTTGATCCATTGGTTGTTCTGGAAAGTGTTGTTTAATTTCCATGTGTTCATGAATTCCAGTTTTCTTCTTGTTAGTGATTTCTGGTTACATGTCATTGTGGGTCAGAGAAGATACTTGGTATGATTTCAAGGTTCTTGAATTTTCTAAGACTTGTTTTGTGGCCAAAATATACAGTCTATGCTAGAAAATGTTCCACGTGCACTTGACAAGAATGTGTATTCTGCTATATTGTTGGATAGAATGCTCTGTATATGTCCGTTAGGTCCATTTGGTCTGTAGTATTAAAATCTGCTGTTTCCTTATTTATCTTGTGTCTGGAAGACTTATCCATTGTTGAGAGTGGAATATTTAAATCCCCAAATATTATTGCATTGCTGTTTATATATACTTTTAGCTTTTTTAAATTTTGCCTTATATATTTGGGTACTGCAATGTTGGATATATAAATACTTAAAATGTTTATATATTATTGATGTATTGATCACTTTATATAATGACCTTTTTTGTCTTTTTTAAGCATTTTTAGCTTAAAGTCTATTTTGTCTGATATAAACAGAACTACCTCTGCTCTTTTAAATTATCATTTGCTTGAAAAGTCTTTTCCCATCCCTTCACTCTCAGTCTGTGAGTGTCTCTTCTTTATTTATTTTGAGAAAGAGAGAGAGAGAAGCAGAGGGAGAGAGAGAGGGAGAGAGAGAATCCCAAGCAGGCTCTGTGCTGTCAGTGTGGAGCCTGATGTGGGGCTCAAACCCACGAACCATGAGATCATGACCTGAGACAAAATCAAGAGTTGGATGCTTAGTCAACTGAGCCACCCAGGTGCCCTAAGTGTCTTTGAGGCTAATGTGAGGCCCTTGTAAGCAGCCTATGTTTAGATATTTAAAAAAAAAAATCCACTCAGCCCTCCTGTGTCTTTTAATTGTAGAACTGAATCCACTTATACTTAAAGCGATTGTTTATAGGTAAAAACTTACCATTGCCATTTTGTTGATTGTTTTAAATAGATCCACTGTTCCTTGCTTTTACCTTGCTACCATTTTTGTGTTTTGACCTCTTTTGGTATCAGAATGCTTTAACTTCTTTGTTGCATTCCTTTGTGTAATTTCTACAGAACTTTCTCTTACAGTTACCTTGAGGCATGCAAACTTATAACTTATTTAAACTGATAACAAGTTAACTTGAATAGAATTTATAACCTTTATACCTTTATTTCTCCTCTCCTTCACATTTTAGGTTATTGCTATTACAAGTTATGTTTTATATTTTGTAATAAAAGATTATAGTTATGCTTATTTATACTCTGTTCTTTTTTTAACTTTTAAACTAGAGTTTTGAATACACCACTATTACCATATTGCAGAATCTAACTATGACTAGATTTAATTATAATATGTAGTACACTAACATTCTTAGGAGGATTATTCTCAATTCTTTGGCAGTTTGTAGATTTCCATTTCTTTAGAGTTATTTATTCAAACTTTATGAGTTTCCTTGGTGGTGTCATATATATACCTGATTTTTTGTGATCCTTGATTCCTGATGTTGGTATCTGCACATTTGAGTAACTGGGCTCCTCTTCCAGAATTTACAGGCTTGTTTTGGCAGAGACAGTTCTTCACCAGTCAGCTCAGTTTGGATTTCTGGTTCTGTCTGATGGTAGGCCTTTGGGCAGGTGGAGCTTGCTATTATGGTCTATCTGGGGGCAAGGCAATTGAGGACATGGATGGAGTGGTTATGCCACTGGCGAGAACAGCTGGGTAGGACTTCTGGCTTGGGTCCCTACCCAAGTGAGGCTGTGGGGTAGGCTCTGCTGGTCAGGCTTTCTAGATGGTTGGGACTGGGTACCATATTCAGTAGCTGATGGGGCTAAGAAGTAGCTTCCCACAGCCTACACAACTAATTGCTTGGGAACCTGAATCAGGCCAGAGTGTGCACTGAATTCTCTGGTCAGCTGAGACCACTAGTTTTGTTCTGCAGATGGGGCAAGCCACAGGCTGTGCTCTCTGTTCAAGTGCTCTGTGCACAAGGCTACTGAATAGGCTATGCAGCTTCCCATGTGCTGTGGTTAGGTTTCCTGGTTGGACAGACTAAAGGCTATATTCAGTGATGAGTGGGGTATGAATGAGATTCTCTGCCTGGGCACAGCAGGAGAAACAGCTCAAGCTGACCTGTACCCCCAAGTTCTCTGACCTAACACGCCAGTGGCTTTGCTCTGCAAACTATTGGCTCTCCCCACATGCTTCTTGGCCATAATGCTACTGGGCTGTACAGCTTCCAGGAGTTGTCTCTAGTCGTTCTGGGTAGACAGAACCAAAACACACCCTTCACAGCAGGTGAGGTTATTTTGCGGCTTCCTTGCCTACGTAGGAGGGGGAGGGACCATTGTAGGCTGCTCTTAATTTCTTAAACATGCTCTCTGGTTGTGAGGGACCAGGAGCAAGCTACCCTCAGTCTCGGCTGTGAATTAATCCCCCTGCCTATGCAGAGCACAGGAATCCTCCATGCTCAGTGCTGGTTTTGTGTCTGCTCTGCCTGCCCACCTCTCGGAGCAAGCACAGCCGGGCTGCTCTGCTTCCAGGAGTTGTCGCCGCCTTTCTGGACCAAGGGGGCTGGAAGAACTCTCTGTAATAGGTGATGCTATCACTTCGTTTCTCACCTGGCTGTGGAGAAACCAGGCTCCAGGGCTGGCAAAACTCCTCAACTGAGGATCTGTATCAGGCAGATCTGCACTGCCAAGTTCCCTAGTCAGAATGCGTCCTCGCTTTGGTTCTGTAGGTTAGTAAAACTGCTGTTTGGGATTACTACCTGGGCATTGCAGGTCTGAATTTGGTGTGCTAAGATCCGTGAGCTGGTTGTTACTGGTTGTTGCAAGCCCCCTGCCCCATCTCTAACACATGAAGACCCCCAGGGGTTGAATCTGATTCCCCTGCAATTTCCATGGTGTGAGATCAGAGTAGGGACCCCTGCAAAGCAGCCCACAGTGCTGGGGGTAGCTGGTTGTCCCTTTTGGGTTCTCTGCTCCCTGGGAGAACTGAAGGCTCAGGGGAGACCTCTCCAGGTGGTGCTGTGCTGGCCTGTAAAAGGAGCAGCGGGGCCAACATGCAGCTGCTTTTCTTACACTTGTAATGCAATCTATCTTGGTCTCTGTGGCAAAGCAGGGGTACTTCAGCCTCACCCCCATGTTCTGGGATTCTCTCAGTGGTGTCTTGTTCTTAAACGGTTGTTGGTTCTTCTTGGGGGAAGCAAGATCAGGAACAACCTGTGTTGTCATTCTGGTGATGTCACTCCAAATACTTCAGTTTTGATGCATGAGTCCAGACTATAGACTGCAATCTCTGTTGTTCACTTCAATCATAGAATTCCTTACAGGGCCTAGACTTCTTCCTCTTCCCCTTCCTTCTCCTCCTTCTCTTCTTCTGCCTCCTTCTCCTCCTCCTTTAAAGCAACAGAGCTATGTACAAAAAAAGCCTATGGAATGGCTAATATTTAAATGGATTCAAACATGTAGCAGGCCAAATCATGGCTGCTGTAATATGACAGTGGACAATTGATATGACATAATTATGCTACCTATAGGGTTATGTCAAGATGTAACATCCTGACAGTCCTAACCAATAACTGCAACATTTACAAAAGAATTTTATCATATTACCTGCTTTAAGTGTTTTTCATAGCAGTTTCTGTATTGACTCTTTATATGTGAAAGACATCATAAATAGAATTTCACGTAATGAATGCATGTCATGAGATTGCTTCCATGTATATGTAGTTCTTTTCAGGTTAGTGTCTAAACTAGCTAAAACATTTAGGAAATGTGTGTGAAGAAATTAAAATTTATCGTCACCAAATGTAGGCATATTAAACCAGAACTAGAAGGTTATCACTGACTAGTGCTTACAGCATTATGTTCTAGGTTTGACCCACTTAAGCCTAGAGAAAAATAGTATCAGTAGGAATCAGTCGTGAGCAGAACATGCTGCCTTTTCACTAACAAGAACACCATAGAAACTGTAATTTCTCATTTAAAAAATGCATTATGAAAATTTTGGGGAACTCAGCAGCTCCTCTCTGAGTTTTCTTGATTTTTTTTTCCTTACAAAAGTACAAGCATGACTTTAGGACAAAAAATATTGTCACAGTTTACATAATGTACTCTGATTGAATAAAAGCCATCAGAACTGTGGCAACAGTACATCGTAATTGTATTTCCAGTGGCCCCATGGGGACTTGAATCTTGGGAACTGATAAAAAACAATCTGATACACATGTTTTAGTATAAAACTGGCAGGATTGTCATACCTCTGGACAGGACCTAGCACATAGTAATTGCTGGAAAGATGTTAAGATATAAATTGAAGATTAACCACTCAATGGCAATGGTGGTAGGGAAGGAGTGAAAAAGTGACAGAAGTAAAGAAAAGGAGATAAAAGAGAGAGAATGGATGGTGTTCCGAAGGCCACTGGCCTAAGTGTCATTGTTCCCTTGACCTAGATAATCAAGTGTCTGCATGGCTCATTAAATTTGCTGAAGATGATCCTAAGTGAAGGAGACACCCATCACCTTGGAAGGTAGAACTGAAATATTAAAAGACCTTAATAAAACAAAGAAAGTATTGGAAATAAATCACTGATAATCAATGCAAGGCAGGACAGAGGCAGAGGAAAAACCAAGTGACAAGTACAAGCTGAAGAGAGTGACAAAGAGTGTGCAATGACTATCGGGCAACCTGTAAATTACCATCTAAACCCAGACATATTGAGGGAAAAGAGTTGCTAATAATACACAGGGAGCAGCAGGCTGAAACTGGGACTGCCCCAAACAGGGGCGTGAGAACATGTTAGAAATAAGGCATTGGATGTGTAACTCTAAGTGTGCTATGGAGAACTAGGAAATATTGGGTTCAGGGTGGGAGTTTAAAAATCATGTTTTGGTGGCCATGAGATTCTCTTTCATCCTTTGTCAAGTACAAACAATATTACCCTTTTCATTACGCTAAGTCATTACCAAGTTAAATTACAGTTTCCAGATGGACTACATTTTTAGATCCCAAGTCTCCTGCTTTTTTCCAATTAGCACCCTTTTAGCTTTACATCACACTTAAGTTTTAACTTTTGAGATGACTTTTTTTTTTCTATTTGACTGGAATTAGAAGGATTCTGCTTGGGGCTTATCATCTAAAGGTTGTCATTAGCACACAGATTAAACAGATGAAAATAAAACATTAAAGTGACTGTGCATAGGGAGGAGAAAATTAAGGGGAAATTTAATAACAGGTTCTAAGTACATGAAAGGAGTATACAGAGAGCATGGGGCCATCTGTTCATTAATTTCACTGTCTAAGAGCAAATGAACCCACACCATAGAATGAAGGAGATGGATTACTTATTTCAGTGAGATTTAAAAACTAAGATTAATTCTCTTCTAGCATAGGGGTGATTTCCCCTGAAGGAATCCAGAGAAAGAATAAGGGTAATTATTTAAGGTCCTTACCATCCATAAGACACTATGATTCTGTTATAAAAATTACATCCACAATGTATGTAAATGGGTAATTTGAAATATGCAAATGGAATAATTCCTATGCAGGAAGTTATGGCAGTGCTCGCTTTCCCTCAGCATCTTTCTTAGTAACATAAAAAGCCAGAATTGCATCTATTATTTTCAGGTTACCTGTCTTGAGAAATGGACTTCTTATGAGGCAAACTAGGTAACAATGGGTTTTCTCCTTTTAATCTGTTTGAATTCTTAATCTGCAATACTAAAATCCTACTAAGAGATAATACTGCAAACACATAGTACACAAACCAGAAACTCATGCATAGAAGTTGCATTCACAGTCACGCAAAGAAAGTGGTCATGTAACTGATCAGTGCAATTACTGCCTTTCACAACTACACATGCAGAGTAGAGATGGCAGAATTGGAGCCCAGAGAGTTGAAGATTAAAATGTGCTATATCCATTAGAAAGTGATCACTCAAGTCCACAGCAAATCAACGTGCCAAATACTGAATCCAGTCCTTGAGTGCAGAGGTCCCATGGAAAAACAAGCACTTATTCCTGAGAACAGTAGTTTTGGATTCTTCAATTTGGTAAATTCTAAAGTCTATAGAGTATGTCAAATTTTGAAGCTCTAAGTTCTACATAAAAATTTCTATTTTTTCTATTTATGCTATCCTTCCTTTTGTAGAAATTATACTGATTTTTTTTAACACCATTTAAAACAAATGATCATTTGCTTATGACAATGTGGCAATGACTTGTCACCTGACAAGATGTGCCACTCACCATTTCGCTTTGAAAAACTAGGGGAAAATGCCAAAAGAGCACTTCAGGTAAGAAAACAACCCAAAAAACCCCATTATTATTAAGGGCTATTTGGTTGAGGAATGTCAAATTCCCATGAAGTGAAAAATCAATTAAAAAATAAAATACATTTGAGGGGTAAAATAATAATAATAACAACAATCAAGTACCTAGAATTTTGGATGTACTAGAACCTGCACAGAAGGACATTTTTCTGTATTTGCCTTAGCTTTGCAACCCAACTCCAACACCAGTGCGCTGTAGCGCACATACGTTTATTGCCTTAATTGAAGATGTTCACAGTGGCTTATTCCCAGCATCCAGCTGAAGAGCCTTGCAAGACAGTCTTTAAAGGACCTTCCCTGTGAATTTTCTTCTTGACCATTCTCAATAGGTTGAATTCGGGACACCTACAAAATGTGTTTCATTCATTATTTAAATGTTTATCTAATATTGACTTATTTACTTGGACAGAGGACTAGTTTACTTAAAGTTCTGTGTTATATTATTGAACCAAATGCTGAGGTTAAATACTGTTCAGTTTTTCTTTCTTTCAAGGTGATTATAAACAGCTTTTGTGTTTTAATAGGAGGTTGTCAGCAGTCAGCTTAGGTTTTTAACCTAAACGTAAATTGAGGTTGCAACTTGAGATCTGTGCATACAGTGTCTTTAATTCAATGATTCCTGTCTTCAGATCTACTGGTAAGGAAGCTGTGAGGTACAGTGGATGCTGCAGTCAAGTAGTATGAATGTCAAGTGTTGAATGTGGGCTCCATAACATTGGAGGTTCTCACAAGCAATTTAACCTTTCAGAGACCCAGCTTTCTCATCTGTGAAAGAGAAATAATAATGCCTATTTGAGTGGATTCTTGTTAAGATTAAATGAGATTATATGCACAAAGGTCCTTGTCTCTACTCAAACATATATAATTGTCTATAAAAGCTAGGGCAACAAAAGAAAAAGAAAAAAGAGAAAGAAAAAATACAAAGGAAAAAATATACATGATAATTGGTTGGAATTTCACAGTGCTGTAGTCTACAGTTCTAATGTCCGCACAAACCAAGTGTTATCTTACAAGATTGGTGCAAACCAATGTGAATTGGTGGGCGAAACCAAATGTGAATTGCTGTGAGGTGATATATACTCTATGTTGTGCTACGGAAATATTTATCTTTGCTGCCCAAGACCCTGCTTGTGTAACTGAACACACAGTATTTTGCCCTAAAATAGAAAATATTTTGAATCCTGGAAAACATATCTCACCAAGGTTTAGGACAAAGAATCATGGTCCTATAATAATCAATGATTCTGAAGCTATATAGATGCAGCCTACATTTTATCAGGGGAAGGTAGGTGAATGCCAGCCCCTAAACATTGTATTTCGCTATTTGCGTCCTTTGTTTGTTCATTGTATCCCTTGAGGAAGGCAAAGTGGGCATAAAAGAGACGGAGGAAAAGGAGTAATGCTTGGAGTGTGTTCTCTAGAACCCTACTTGGTCACATTCAGTTTTCCTTCTGGTGGACTGGGAAGCTGCTATTTTTAGTAACAGAGAAATAATGTTAGGTCCGCCTGAGAAAAAAATCACTAGAGAATTACAAACTTAGGCCATGAAACAGATTGAAAAATTCATTTTAAACAATTTCATGTTTTAAGAAGTTGGGGTTATGAAGGCATAAAAGTTGAAATGTGATAAAACCAGAGTTCTCTTGGGAAAGAGGATTGTTTTGAACCATTTCTTCCTTTGCCATAGTTCTCTTTTCAGTTCAGGGTTTAACATGAGCTCAGAATTTTGTTTCTCTTCAGGAATTTCTTTTTTGTACTATTTGGAGACAGGGGCTAAAAGCTACTTTCTGAGAGAATCGTAACCCTCCAGAGAAAGGAGAACTCTCCAGGAGGCTTTCACTGATAAGCTAATTAAACCAGAGGCAGGCCAGGCTTTTACTGGAGCATTAGCTATAGATCATATGACGTATTTCCAAGTCCCGAGGAGCTAGGGAGTTTAAGTCTTTCCACAATGAATATTTAGGAGCATGGGTTCTCAATCTTAGCTGCATTCTGGAATCACCTGGGGGGCTTTAAGAAAAAATACTGATACCACACCAGAGACTTGGATTTAATTGGTCGGAGGTGTGGCCTGGTCAATGGTAGTTTTAAAGACTCTCCAGATGACTCTAATGTGTAGCTAATATTGAAAACTACTGTTTCAGAAGATTGGCAGGCCCAGCTGGATCCAGGCCAACACTGGGTCTGTATCCACATCACCTGAGGTGGCTGATACACTATAGATTCCCAGGCCCACATTTGCCCAGGCCTTCTGGGCATGCTTCCCAGAAATGTGCCCTTTCTGCAAATGCTGTAAGGTAAGGAATCTCTTTTATACCAGTCTGAGAACCACTGCCTAAAGTTGTAGAAAAGTGATTGGTTAGCAGTGTAAACACTGTTAAGTATATAAAAATTCTGTTTAAAAACATTACCATTTCTCTGGTAAAAAGTGCACTGCCTTTAAAAAAATAAAAAAAAGCAGTAATCCTGAATGATTTCCCCCAAAATAAAATCTTTGTATTCAAACACTTCTGGGAATAACTGCTCCCTATATTCCTTGCCTACAGCCTCACAGTACATAGAGGTGTTGAGATCTGCAGCAAAGACTCAGTTTCACTTGAACTCAATGTTTTCCAGCACAATGACATGAAACTCCAGGTGAGTCTATTAATGTTAATGGGTTTACGTACTTGGTGGATGTGGGTATCTGTGTTCTCTAGCTGAAGTTCCTTAACCTCCCTAACTCTAATGACCTGTCCACCATACTGTAGCATACACATTCACGACTATATTCCCAACCATCAACCACATCAGAAATGTAAAATCCCAATTTACCTCCTGTCCTACCTCCTTCATACTACAAAGTTTCTTTGGCCATTTTTGAAATTTCTCAACCATTAATCTGTCCATATGGCCCAGCCCACTTGCCCCTTCTTAATTCTATTTCTTTTACCCTTATTCTGGACCCCACCTGAACACTCTTTAACGGCACCCTCAAATTTCTTGCCTCTGTTCTTACCTCACCTGCCAAACAAAATCTTTGTGCAAGCTGATTCCTCTATTTGGAACATTCTTCTCATCTCTTCACTTAGCTAACAGTTCTTCAGATGTCCCCTTAGAAGACGCTGCAAGCGTTGCTATGTCTGGGTAGATCTCCCTTTATGTCCTCCTCCAGCATAGCCATCACCACCCTGTTCTGTATTTGCTTATAAGATTATCTATCCCCCCATTAGACTGTAAGCTCATGAATCCTGGGAAATGTACCATAATGCTTCTTATTTGACATTTGTTACATATTTCATATATTACAAATCTAATTGCAAATAAAATTTTACTATATATAACCGATGATGATTAAAAAAAGGTAACTCATCCATACATTGTACCCAGGCCTTATTTTACACTGGTATTTTAAGCTACCTAACTAATTGGATTCTTATTTATTTCATTTCTTTTTAACTTTTTAAAATGCTTTAGATTTGCTAAATAAGCAAATCTACTTGATGGAAGAATCAGAGGATGTGGGTAGTGGATGAAGTGTATGATAAATTCTTGTATAATCAGGATCTAATTAAAACTCCTCATTTTATTTATATATTTTTAATTTTTTAATGTTTATTTATTATGAAGAGACAGAGCGTGAATCGGGGAGGGGCAGAGAGAGAGGGAGACACAGAATCGGAAGCAGGTTCCAGGCTCTGAACTATCAGCACAGAACCCCACGTGGGGCTCGAACTCACAAACCACAAGATCATGACCTGAGCCAAAGTCGGACGTTTAACTAAGCCCCCCAGATACCCCCAAACTCCTCATTTTAAAACTTGCCTATTCTGAGGGCACTTGTGTTGAGCCCTGGGTATTATACGTAAAGTGATGATTCACTAAATCCTACTCCTGAAACCAATGTTACATTATATGTTAACTAACTAGTTTTTAAATAAAAATTTGAAAAAAAAAATACAAAAATTAAACTTGCCTATTTTCACCAGAAGGTACCAGTTAGTAAAAACTGGATGAGCCACATCAAGATTCATTTCAGACCCATTCAAAACCATAAATACCATGAACCATGACACGGATACTTAGGAAAATTTTGGTAAGTGTACATATACATTTACCCTAAAACCACAATTCCTATTCCTAGGTATTTATCCAAGATTTGGAAAAATACGTATGCACACAAAAACCTGTACGTGAATTTTTATATTAGCTTTATTTATAATTGTGAAAAGCTTTAAAAAATTCAAATGTTCTTCAAATAGTGAATGGATTAAAAAATTGTACATAAATAAGGCAGAATACTACTCAACAATAAAAAGGGAAAAAAAAAGACCCTATTGATGTAGGTAATAATATGAATGAATGTCAAATGCATTATGCCAAGTGAAAGAAGTCAGACTCAAAAGGCTACATAGTATATGAGTCCATTTATACTATATTCTGGGAAAGGCAAAACTGTAGGAACAGAAAACAGATGAGTGGTTGCAGAGGTTAGGGGTTGAAAGAGGGGTTGACTACCAAGGGAAAGGAAGAAACTTTTTAGGGTGATGGAAATGTTGTATAACTTGATTATGGTGGTGATTATACAATGGCATGCACTTGACAAAACTCATAAAACTGTATGCTAAAAAAGAGAATTTTATAGAATGTAAAGTATGCCTTTAATAAACCCTGCGGGGGGGGGGGGGGATATATTGAGACCATTAGCTACATTGTGAATTAAGTCTAAAGGCCAAGTGGTATCTAGAGTTTGGTTTGTCAATTCTTGAATTACTGCTTCAATGTTTGTTTCAAAGGAAAAATATCAAATAAATATATGGGAGGGTATTTAAAAGATACAAATTAAATGAAGTACTTCATATATTTTTGACCTATAAGATTGGTAAAGATTATTAAAAATAATATTCTCCATTGTTGGAGAGGACATAAAGATATGAGTCAAATCAACAGCCTGAAGAGTACTCATCCTTGCTTTTCCAGCATTTCTGACTCTATGAATATATCTTTAATAAATTATTAATGGCAATTGCCAAGATATCTGTTGTAGAGATGTTTACCCTAGTACTGTTTATAATTATGGGAAATTGGAAGTGGAAAGAATTCTCCATGCCTAACAAAGGTAATGGTTAGTTTGTATGAATTAGAATGTTTTCAATGTAATTGTATGATATTGTATAGCATAGTGATTATGAGTTTTAGCTCTGAAGTGATAAATATGAAACATATTTGGAAATGGAAAGTTGAAGATACAATTCTGTATTCTTGTTTCAGAACACAGACTAGGTGTGTGACCTTGGGCAACTTAACCTTTCTATGTCTCTTTTCTCTGTAAAATAGAGAAAAATAAGATATACTCAAATGGTTTCTATAAAAACTAAAATGATGTTTTATGTGTGAAGTTCTTTGCAGGCACAAATTAGGCTCCCCTTAAGATTAGCTTTTACTATTATGCTGATAGAGTATTATATTTATTGACTCTAACCATATCTATGACTGGTTGTGCAAGCAAAACCAGGCTACAGAAAAGAACATCCAGGGAGATCCTATACTATCCACAAATCCACACATACACTTATGGATGGGGTCATCAAGGCTACTTTTAGAAAACGTTTCCAGTGATCATTGTGGTTAGTATATGGATACTGTTACCCACTTTTGTCTTGCTTGCCCAGACTTTCACATTTTAAACAATATATACAAATTACTTGCTTCTTTAACAGAAACAACAAAAAATTATGGTTGTTTCAGAAGACTGTGAATGAGTTCATTATTTTCCCGGTTTTAGCAAAATAACATTTTACATTTTTCTGTACAAAAAACTTTCATAATGTCATGGCGCTCCTGCTCCATTTTGAAGGCCTCCATAAATATCTGTAGGACAGACCACCATACAGGAATGAATCTGAGAGAAGAGGGGAATGAATGGATGGGAGCAGTTCCCCATGTATAACTGTGTGTGTCCAGAATGATTTTTTGATCCATCATGTTTTAGTCTCTCCTTAACTGATGACTATAGGAATCATTTAATTTAAAAATGCAGTCATCAACTTTATATTCATTCACACAAATGAGATGAGGAAGCATGTTTATATTCAAAAGTAATTTACTGAAAAGATGCTTTTATAAAAGGCCATTTATATAACTGAAAAAAAATCTGGCTTTTATTCCTTGTGTAATATATTAGTATTTATTAATAGTCTGGAAAAAAATACTAAATATACGGAAGCACAAATAGGAAAAATTACAATGGCAAAGTAATAACAGAATATGCTAGTTTTTCTGACCTAAAATGTTGATGCTTGATGGAATGTCCATCCTCAATTGGCTTTTTTTTAAAGCAAATTAAACTTAACAAATGAGGACAGAGTACAGCATGCACTCATTTACTTCAAATATTTTTCATGAGTGCTCAAAGCTTAGATTGAGGAAGAAATGCCTAAAATATGAATATATTTAGTTTCACTAACTGTTCCAATATCTAATCACTAATAAAGTTGTTTTGACAAGGTCTTATGTAACATTTATACTACAGTTCAGCAGTTCTGTAAAACAAAGATTTGCATTATAGAAAAGCAACTAAATCCTAAATTAGATTGCCATAGTTCTTCATGCATAGCATTCTGAATCCTCGAAGGAATTTATCACAGAGAGCACGGTAATGTATAATCATATCCGTCTTGGCAAGAAGCCACAGGATTGTTTGGCTATTTGCTATGACACTAATAGATGCAACATTTTAAGCTATAATATTTTCTGCCACATGTGCTATGTATGACATAGACAATCTGTATAAACTTTTAAGTCCGTGAAATACACCTATAGGGGTTTCTTAGTCTGAGAAAAGATGAAAATCCAATTAAGGGAATCACTGTTGCACGGGGGAACTAATTTGTGTTAACCACCCACATGTGCCAAGAAGTTTATTTGTGATCTGTTAATTCCAACAGTTACCCTAAAAGGGAATCATTATTGTACCAATTGTTCAGGTAAGGAGGAGTAATTTGTTTTATCCCGCCTAGTTATTATGTGGCCACACCAGGCTTCAAACTCAAAATTTCCAGCTGTAGAAGCCTGGCTTCCCATCTGTCCCCCACTCCCACTCTGCCTAAAATTCAAGTCAGGTTCTCCTCGACCCTTGTGATTTTATTATCTGCAAAACAGTAAATGTAAAGGTCAATGCATATGCTTCTCTGGGTCATTGTGATTTCCCTTAGGGTTTTCCTATCCATATTATTTCCCTTTGCGATAGCCACAGGAATTAAACATGGTAATTTCTATCTGTAATAATATCCACTCATTATGACATTTCTAGATGTTTGGAACTGTCACCACTGCTAACCACTTCCGTTCAAGTGAAGCTTCTGTTAGAGTGTGCTTTTATAGTATGAATTTCTTGGGTAGTATAGGTTGGTGAAAAGCCCTTTACCTAAAAGGCAAAACTGTAATCTTGTAAATTACCCCTATAGTTATCTTCCCTTTTGTGTCATTGGCAAAAGGGAATTCCTTTTGATCCACTTGATTAGATCATATAATCTAAGAAAAAATAATGCCTAGGTTTAGATAGAAATAAAATTATTTTCTCAAAAAGCATCTTTTATACCAGGTTATATTCACTAAGTTAACTCTAGAAATTATCCCAAATTAGATATAAGTGATTATAGTGGCTTGTCTAACTGCCTTAATAAAACTATGTAGACATGAATTCTTAGATCTATTAGAAATATACCCTTTTCTATCAAATCCCATCTATCTTCATATTTATTTAAAAATGTTTTTGTTCTTTTGCTAAAGTATTCCTCTCCTTAGATTTTCTGTATAGCATCAGTTAAAATCAATAATGCATATGCACACATTATTATTTTCATGTGCTTACCTACGCAAATCTGAATGCCAGCATTTTGCTATGAGAAAAGCAGAGGGAAAGAGAGAGGTAAAAGACAAAAGGGCTCAGAGCTTTGCTACTATGATGAATGCAGCCTGACCCAGGAAGATCCTTGGAAGGAATGCCAATCTACTCTTTATTCATTCATTATAAATAAGAGAAATCTCTGAGGAGAAGACAGGCAAATGTCACAGATGAGAGGTCAGCATGTTTCTGGGGGTGACAGTAGGGGGACAGTTTTCTTAGTGACGCCTGGCTAGCAGTTAGCCCTTTTCCACTGTGAATCATTGGGATAGTTAGATAACCCGTGCTATAGACAATGCTTGTGTCCTCCCCAAATTCAATGGTGAAACCCAATGTGGTGGTAAGTGGAAGTGCGGTCTTTGGGGGTGATTAGGTCATGAGGGCGGGGCCCTCATGAATGGGATTAGTGCCCTTACAATAGGGACTCCTTCTGCCATATGGGACACTGGAAATGGGCCACTGAGTTCGCTGACATCTTGCTCTTGGAATTTCCAGCTACCACAACTTTGAGAAATAAATTTCTGTTGTTGATTAGTCCTTTGGTCTACGGCACTTTGTTATAGCAGCCTAAACAGACTAAAGGCAACTCCTCTGATCAGAATCAGCATCTGACTGAAAACAGACGTTGCCAAATGATGCCTGGTCAGTCAAAATGAGATGACATGGCTGTCCTGAGATCCAGTCTATGTCATCTTAATAATTTATCTGGATTTGTACAATAACCTCCCAGATTGGTTTTTGTTTTGCTCAGTGTTGCTCTTATTTAATTCATTCTCCATTCTAAACATGGCATTTCCTTTCTTAAATTCCTTAATGGCTCCCCATTGCTTACAGGGTGAGAACCAACTTCATAAGCATCCCATAAAAGACTCTTCATGAATTTTCATCACAAGTGACAGAACTTTGAAAAGATAACAAATCTTTAGCTAGACTCATCAAGAAAAAAAAAGGAGAGGACTCAAATAAAACCAGAAGTGAAAGAGATGTTATAACTGATACCACAAAAATAAAATGGATCATAAGTGACTCCTGCGAACAATTATACATCAATAAATAACAACCTAGAGGAAGTGGATAAATTCCTAGAAACACACAGTCTTCCAAGATTGAATCATGAAGAAACAGAAAATCTTACTAGTAAGAGATTAAACCAGTAATTAAAAACCTCCCCCGAAACAAAAGTCTAGGACTAGAAAGCTTCACTGGTGAATTCTACCAAACATTTTAAAAAGAATTAATACCAATTCTTCTCAAAGTCCAAAAAAACAGAAGAGCGAAGAACACTCAAACTTATTTCACAAGGCCAGCCTTACACTCTGATACCAAAATCAGAAAAGGATACTACAGGAAAAGAAAATTATAGCTCAATATCCCTGATGAATATAGATGCAAAAATCCTCAGTAAAATCTTCGCAAATTTAACAACACATTCAAAGGATAATTCAGTACAATCAAGTTGGATTTATTCCGGGGATGCAAGGATTGTTCAACATCCACAAATCAATGAATGTGACACACCACATTAATAAATTGAAAGATAAAAAATAATATCATCTCAATAGATATAGAAAAAGCATTTGGCAAAATTCAACATCCATTTATGATAAAAACTCTCAGCAAATAGGTATAGAGGGAATGTATCTCAATATAATAAAGTCCGGATGTGACAAGCCCACAGCTAACCTCTAACTCAATGGGAGAAGATATTTGCAAGTCATATATCAGATAAGAGGTTAATATCCAAAATATATAAACTCATACAACTCAACAGCAAAGACCACAAACAATCTGATTAAAAAATGGGCAGAAAATATGAATGTTATTTTTGCAAAGAATATATACAGATAGCCAACGGGTACATGAAAAGATGCTCGATATCACTAATTGTCTGGGAAAATCTAATTAACCATAAGAAACCATCACCTGACACATGTTAGAATGGCTATTATCAAAAAGACAAGAAATAACAAGTGTTGGCAAGGATGTTAAGAAAAGAGAACTCTTGTGCACTGCTTACGGGAATGTAAATTCTATGATGTTTCCTCAAAAAGTTAAAAATTGAACTATGGTATGATCCAGCAACTCCACTTCTGGGTACTTATCTGAAGGAAATGAAAACACTAACTTGAAAATATATATGCACTCCCATATTCACTGCAGCATTATTTACAAAGTAATCATTGATAGGTGAATGGATAAAGAAGATGTGGTGAGTTTATACACAACAGACTATTATTTAAACGTAAAGAAGAAAGAAATCTTGCCATTTTCAACAATATGGATGGACCTTGAGGGTACACTGTTAAGTAATAAGTTTACAGAAAAAGACAAATACCATATGATCTCTCTTATACATGGAGTCTAAAAAAAACAAAAACAAAAACAAAACTCATAGACACAGAGAACAGGTCAGTAATTACCAGAGGCAAGGGGTGGTGCATGGGCAAAATGGGTGAAGGGAGTCAAAAGCTACAAACTTCTAGTTATAAAATAAGTCATGGGAACAATGTGCAGCATTGTGACTATAAATAATGTCTTCATCATAAGAAAAAATATTAGTAACTCTATGGTGACAGATGTTAACTCATTGTTCATTTTGGGATATACACAAATATCAAATCATTATGTTGTACACCTGAATCTAATATAATGTTATAGGTCTATTATACCTCAATAAAAGAAGAAAAAGGGGAAAAAAGGAGAAAAAGGTGACAGAGAATACTTTTCCATATATTTATTTCCCATTTGTATTTGATCTCTAATAATTGCATATTTATAAACTTTGCCCATTTTTCAATTAGGATGTTTCATATATTACAGACATTAACCTTTTAACACATATGTTGCTGATACTTTACACTTTGTTACTGGCATTTTATAGGGTGTTTTTCATTACTTTTGATAACTTTTACTTTTAAAAATGCTTGAATCTATATTTTTCTAGGTAGCAATGTCAAGAACAAAAGATTGATGCTGAGTCCCTCCTTCATAAAAGCTGGAAATTATCATAATTTTACTTTTGTTGACATCTAGGATTTCTGTCTCATCTTGTCATTGTTATATTATTTTCTTTTTAAATATATTTTCTGTTTAAAAATTATAATTTTCTCTATGTTACTATATTTACTATAGTCAATTCTAATTAATTATGTAAATGGTTTCCATTCTTTTTGCCCATTCACTCCTATAATGACTTTTCTAACTTGAGAGCTCTAGATATTGGTGTGCTGCTCAGTTAACTGGTAAAAAATCTTCTGGTAACTTTTCATGAGTAATATAATTTCTGAATTCTTACATATCTGATATTTTATGGTTGTCTTAATACTTAAATGACCTTTTGGGTAGGAATAGAATTCTTTTTTAAAAATTTTTCTTATGTTTTACTTATTTTTGAGACAGAGGCAGAGCATGATGGAGGAAGGGGCAGAGAGAGAGGGAGACACAGAATCTGAAGCAGGTTCCAGGCTCTGAGCTGTAAGCACAGAGCCTGACATGGGGCTCGAACCCACGAACTATGAGATCATGACTCGAGCCAAAGTTGGATGCTTAACTGACTGAGCCACCCAGGCACTCCTGGGTGGGAACAGAATTCTGACATCACAAACTTTTTCTTTGAAAACTCCGAAAACACTACTCCTACTCCTTTCTATTCTGGCATCTACTATTATAGAGAGAGAAGTCTGAGCCCAGTGTGCTGTCAGACTTTGGTAGGTAACCAACTTTTTCTGCCTTGGTGTGTGTGTGTTAGTTTTCACTAGGTATACTATATTAAAACCTCAAGAGCTCAGTGGCTTCAACAACAAATATGTATTTCTCCCTCATACCACATGTTGGTGGGCAGGTTCTATAGATCTGCTCCAGGTTGCTGGCTGGGTACCCTTCTGCTTCCCTTGTCTTCCCGTTTTAGGATCCAGGCTAAAGGAACAGCCCCTATCAGGAAAATGAACTTTTCCTGGAAAGAGGCCCAGAAGCAACAAAGTTGACAAAACTCTTGATGTCTCTACAGGTTTCTGACTAATGGGGTATAAATCAGGTTCATTCAGATGTTATTGACCAAATCCTAGATAATTGGAGCAGGAAGGATACTCTGCCTAAGGAAGGGGATAGTTAATAATTGGGAATAATAATAACATCTCCCACATAATTTATAGGACTCTTTCTTCAGTAATAAAATACAAAAATTTCACTGAGAAATACAATCTAAGTTTTAGTATATATTTTAATTTTACCTTGTATCTAGTTAACTCTTCTAGAGTGAAGGTATTTATTTGAAGGAAAAGTCTCCTTGATATATATCTCTGAATATTGCTATACTTCTATTTGTCCTTTTCTTCTGGAACTACAATGATTCATGTTAGATTTCTGTAGCATGTCTTCTGTATCTGTTATCTTTTCTCTGGTCAATTTTATATTCTTGTTCTTTTACTACATATGCTGAAACCTGTCCTTAATATACTGATAAGTCTTTCTCCAGTGTGGATTTTGTTCTTTATGGTTTCTACTATTGGTTTCCATTCTGTCATAATGTTCTTTGTTTTCTTACATTAGTTTCCTAATTGTGCCATTGTGTCACCTACCTTTCATCTCTCATTTCACATATTTTCTTTAATTTCCTTGACAGTGGAAAGAAAATACTATTAATAATGAATTTAAATTTTTTGTAATTAATTTTTTTCAAAAACATATTCTAACTCGTAAAATGTGTCTATCTTTCTCATCTATGTCATGATATCATATAAAGGATTTAAGTAATTGTCCTGATTATTTACACTGGAAGACCAATAGATTTAGCTATCCCCAGATTGTTCCACAAATAGTCAAGGAATCCTTACCTTAGATCTTGAGCTGAAAAGATGGAGGGTGTAGTTTTATAATAGAATTTTGGTGATTTGATGAGTGAAATGGTAGAAAAAGTTGAGACTATAGGATTATCACTTTATTCCTATACAGTTTCATTCTCATGGTTGTTGGACCATCAGAACTATTGCTAGTCACTTCAGTCTAACCTCTACTCTAAGTAGATGGTGAAGTATTGGAGCTAGCTTTTTGTTTTTTTTAAATAAAGACAACTCTCCCCCCTATTTATAGCACCCGTTCAGTTGAGGAAAAGTACTCCTTCATTTGCCATGAATCAATATTAATGAGAAGCTTGACCAGAGGGACAGCTTCTTGCCTGAAGACTTTCTTTTGTTGTGTATTTGCCTATTTGCTCATCCAGTCTCAAAATGGTGTTGGTTCAAGGTGCTGAATTATGCTTTAAATAGAATAGACTCCTCCTTCTCTCAGAGATTGCTCTTATCTCTCATCTTTACTCTTTGAAATTTTGGGGTATTACTGGGATTCTATAGGATTTTAGCCAATTCTGCAATATTGAGCTTCTCTATTGACAAAGAAACATTTTAATTGCCCTTTGGTGACATCCTTCAAACTGGATCGATTTATACGATATTTAGTAGAAATGACTAAAATTTTACTCTATCTAGTTTTTCCTAGTAACACAGCTATTAAGATGTTAATTCTTTGCTCTTGCTAAAATAAGGAACTAAAGATAATGAATATGTAAATGTTTCCATCTCCACTTCCTAGAAGGAGAGTCAGACTTTTGGTTCTTGGACTCCCAAGAGTAATTAAGAACATCTTCATGTATTTGGAGACATCCTGAAGCCAGCACCACTGAGGCTTTTGTTTGAGATGCATGGGCCCTCAAAGGAAGGAGCCAGAAAAGGATGAGTCTGAAAGGAAAGGGTGGTGCAACCTATGAACAAAGTTGGTTTTCTGGGGCCTTGGTGGGGTGTGAATTTGTGGATCCCATAAATAAAAGGCATATGCACAGGGCTTGTGTGCGGTTTCTCAGGACATACAGTATCTGAAATGGGGATGGCTGGCTGCAGGTGTGCCAAAGGAAGCGGGACCCTGGGCATGAGGGCACAAAGGCATCTGAGCCACACCAAGGCCTCCATGCCCAATTCAGCAGATAAAAATAAACCAAACACTTTAAAAAGGATCGTGTGAGTCATGAGGAAGGAGCATAGGATTTAAATTGCTCTGAGGGAATCTTTCCAAGGGACTTTGGTAAATCTGAACACAGTGGTAGTCAATCTGAGGAAGCATGACCAGAACCTCCTTAGAGCAGCTTAAGAAAACTGGATAATTTTTAAAAGTTGTAATTGCTTTTGTTACACAATTATTCATTACAGAAAGAAAAAGAGAAAACAAATGAAAAAGGAAAGGAAGGAAGGGAGAAAGGGAAGGAGGGAGGGAGGCAGGAAGGACGGGAAGGAAGGAAGGCAAAGAAAGAAGAAATCAGATCCACTCTCTCAGTTGCCTCCTTAGGTTTAAGCATTGCTCTCAGGTTGGTAACTAGTCTCTCTCTTTTTCTCTCTCTCTCATCTATGTGCTCTTTTCTAGAAATAAATGATCCTACTAGAAAGAAATTATCTTGTGTGGTAATTTGCATAACTGGCTTCATTATACACACACACACATTTTATAACACACATTTTATATATATCAACTTAAAAAATAAATTTTACAATATGTATCAAAACTTTCCACATCTTGATTTACCTTATCCATTTCAACTGCTAAATGGTAATAATAATTATCACTGGCAATGGTTAAGGGCTTTACAGGTTCCAGACACTGTTCTCAGTACTTTACTATAAGCTTGCTCAATTCTCACAATGACCATTCGAGGAATGAGAACACTGAATCACAGAGTATTTGAATAAGCTGCCCAAGGTCAAAATTGTCCCAAATTCCCAGCTAGTCTACCTCCAGAACCTGTGAGCTGAAACACCGCATTATAATGCACCAGATTCCATTGTAGGATGTACCAACATTGATTTAATCATTCACGGCTGATACACAGTTAGACTTTTATGATTTGCTATTATAAACAGCGGTAATGAAGTTATTGGCAACTTAAAAATCTACTGGACTATGAGATATGATGGGCCAGCTTCCATAGATGATTAATTCTTTTCATAAAACCAAAGGTAATGAATGTTCAGATTTACTTAGCTTTCAGAAAAATCATGACTTTTCTCATAAACTGTGGTAATTAACTATATGACAAACTCCCTATAATTAAGGGATAAATCGCTGGCATAAAAATAAAGAATGCTGGCATGCTGTAATTACTCTGTAGCTTACAGTTTATCAAACATGTACTTTGAACATAAGAGGTTATATAAGTACACAACTTCTAAAGGAAAGAAACCCTTTGCCTTCCCCGCACAAAATGACAAGCAGAAAACGACAGCTTGGCGTAACAGTGCTTAAACGACTGGCGTGCCTGCAGTTGGAACTTTAATACTGGACTCCCTTTCTCTCCTCAGAGGGCCAGCTTTAAGAACCTAATGCCACCCTCCAACTATCAATTCCTAAGATCAAACTATTGGGAAGAATTTTGCATTCACTTGTTTCCCATCGTGAGCTATGATGAAAAGCAATATATTTACTCCAAGTACTCCTTATCATAAAAGAAAGAGAAACATTGTGGGCTTCCTTAAGTGATGGCCTTCCTCCCTTTCCAGCTAATGAGCACAAATACATGTCGTCTTAGCAGCAGAGCTCCACAGGGAAGCCTGAGATGTGTCCCCAGCACCTTGATTCATGGTCTTCCTGTGTGTGATCTGTGTGTCGCAGGAGTAGACCCTGCCCTGTGCACACAGCATTCTGCCTGCAAACGGGGAATAGAGTGGGAAGCAGAGTCGGAGCTCAGCAAGGCATGTGACAGTGCACTTCGGTGGGCAAAGGGGAGAACCGAATCAGATTCAAATCATCTTTGTTCCCTAACTACCACCAAGGTAAAAACAGAGCACGTGAGTTTGTCATAAACAAACAAAAACTGAATGAAAGAAGTTAATAAACACGGATATCTTGAAATCCATAGATTCTAGTAGAATATTTTTGCTTTCATATTTTAAAAATCACTATAAATGAAAATCAATTTGCATAAATTCAACAACAGGAATTATATATATATACATATGTATATAATATACACTGTATATATAGAAGGATGTAATGGTGTATCAGAATATTTGGCAATGCTAGAAGGCCACTAAAGAATCCTGATACAAATAAATATGTTAAACAGAAGATAGTAATTAATGTTCAAGTTAACTTCCGAGGTATATAAAATGAACACTAATTGCTACCCAGACCATTGTCTTCCAAATATGTCTAATATTTCTTCCTAAATTCTGCTGCTTTCTATCTTTATTTCTTGAGCTAAAAAAGATCTAATTTTGTACAATACCTGTATCTTGAAATGTCACACTGTATAGATTTGTTGCTCATCAATGATGTGGACTTTTACAAACTGCTTAACTAGTTGGGAGTTCAGTTTCCGTAACTCTACAATGGAGACATTTATTGTCATATGGCATCAGCTAAGCCACTGTGCCAAAGAGATGAAGGCAATCCAATGGTTCAGAAAGGAAAGAAGTTTATTTCTTTTTCAGAACCACCTAGAGGGTGTATGTGGACTGTTTCATGAGCTCAGCCAGGAACCTACACTGTCAAAATGCATCGGTCATTTAAAAAAGTTAAAGATTACTTCCAGTCACTACCTTTTCCACTTGATGAGAAGAGGGAGAAGAGACAGAGACAAGAATCTTCAAGTGACGAACCAGAGGTTGTGCTTACCACTTCTGCTTACATTCCATTGTTCTAAACTTAGCTGCACGGTCACGTCTGACTGCAATGGTAGCTGGGAAATACAGACTATGGCTGGGCAGTGGTGGATGTAGCTAAAATTGGATTGGGGAATTCAGTTACTAAAAGAAAGAAGGGGAGAAGGTCTTCTTTGGACTATTAGCATTTGCCACTATAATGACACCCAGCTTTAAAATTGTTGTAAGGTTTGACAATAAATTTCATATATTAAAAAAAAAAATTTATCAAAAAAAATAAAAAAATAAAATTGTTGTAAGGAATGAAGTTGTATTTGCAGAGCATAGGAGTATATTTGTTGAATTTACATAAGCAATCTGCATCATAGTACCTGACACATGATGAATGATAATTAAACCGTAATTATTATTATTATTATTATTATTATAATGATGATCTAGAACCTCTATCCTCACTGTGATGCTTGAATTCCCTCCATAGTACAATGGACAAGTGATTATTTAACTGTTCTTGGATCCTTATCATAAAAGGAAATTTCGTTGCTCTTAAGGAAGCCATTCCATTTTTAGAAAGTTTTTCCTTCTTTCTTGACATTATTTGTCTTCTTACACTTTCTTTTCTTTCAACCTAATTGTGACCTCTGAGGCCCCAGCAGAACAAATCACATCCCTCTGCCATACGGTAGTCCTTCAGATATATATGGAAAGTTACTGCGTCTTCCATGAGTTCTCTTTTTCTCTAATCATGTTCTGTTCCTTCCACAGGCTTTCATAATCCATGACTTTGAGTCCACGCACCACCATCTTGGGCACATTCATTTGCTCATTTAACAAATATTTGAGTACCGACTACTCTATTTTATGATGCCCACCTTAAAACTATGCCACCAAGGGAAGTATTCAGTATTCCAAGTTAGTCTGAGCACAGCAAACTATTAATGCTCTCATTCAGGATATTATCTTCCCTAAATGGAACGTAAGATCGTATAACTTGGCAGCAATAACATGCGGTTGACACATGCTGAATGGTAACCTACAATACCCTCTGAGCCTGTTTTTGTTTGTGCAGCTAACCTAGATGTACCCTACCCTACATGAACTTCTTTTTAAATCCAAATACAAAACATGTGCTTTATTTCTAGTTGTTAATTGCATCTAGTCTCTCTTTTATTCTCTCAACTGATGTATTAATTATCCCTCGCTGATTGACACCATCGAAGCTCCTGATTAGCATGTAATTGATCTCTTCATCTAATGTATTGATCAAAATGTGGAGATGGACAGGGATGAGGATACTTTTAGTAACCCTTGGAGCAATCTTTTAACCAATTACAAATGTACATAACTGCATCCTCATTTAAGAAATATTACCCTCTCTAGTTCACAAGATTAGTCTCAAGAAAAAGTCTCAAGAAAAATTTTTGTTAACTATTTGGCTTCTGTGTTCATTGTCATGTCTAATGAAGCCTTGACGTGCCATTCAAAGAGCAGCCTGGTCTGGCTCCATCCTTCCCAATCTTTCCTTCAGTACCTCCCTGATTAGGAAGGTCCTGATCGGTGTTTTCCTGTCATTAGACCTTACTATAATGAGACCAGACCTTTCTATAATGAGATTCAACGAAATTCATTGAGCACTGTTACGTCCTAGGCATTATACTAAGAAGTTTCTCACATAAATAGAGCCTGGAAAGAATGAAATATATTAAAAAATACATGTATTCTCAAATAAAAATATCTTGTAATTTCCCCCTGTATGAGACCATTGCACAATGTTCCTTATCTCAAAGTTATGGCAAAGTACAGAACATATTCCATGTATACTCAGCTCTTAGCATGTGGTATTCAAAGAAATATTTTCAATGTGATATGCATTCTTCTAAGATGATGTCTTCAGTGACTAAACTCTTGCTAAATACCACATTAGACTCTAAATTTGTTTCAGTAAATCAAAAATGTGCAGGAACTTGCAGGAATGATTATTCATTTGCTCTAGATAACAATCACATTTGAGAATTTAAATTATGAATCACCTGTACAGATGTTACCTTTTCCAAAGGACTTTCTACGCGAGGAATGCTGATCATTGGCATCTGTGCCAGGTTATCCATGTGGAGATGTTCATTTTCTGGTTGTCTTCCTTTGAAATTATTTACCACACACACAACCTAAAATTTCAGGAAAAAAATACAGTTGAAACAAAGCCACACTCCTGGTGACTATGACCCTTTTGAGTAGCTTAATATATCTAATCATAGTAATAAAGTATTAAAATTACTTAAATATTACATATATAACTTTACATCCATATTTATCTTGCATAAATTTTAATAGTTATTACAGTGAAAATGTGTTCAAGAAAATTTCAAAATTAATGTGCAGCTCAGTTAATAATGACAATTTTATTATTCCAAAATTTTCATTAAATTAGGTTATAGTCAATGCTCAAATCAATCCATAAATAACATCATAGCCTTATAAAAATTCATAGCAAGCTAACCTTTCCTAATGTGGCTAACCTACAACGTAATTTAAATGCTAATTACTTCCAATGCTTCAAGATCATTACATTCATAATAAACCTTTTACAATTGGCACTTTCTAATTTAGTAGCATCCCTTTAATTAACCTAGTTTATTGTCTATTATTGTATCCCATGTATACTTGGCATTTTAACAATAGCTTACTGGGGCTACCAGTGAAATAGAAGACCTTTTACATAAAGGAAATTGACCCTAGTTTCAACTGATTATACCAGACAGGTGACAGCATTTGAACTAAATCAGAGGTTCTCATACTCCAGTGTACATAAAAATAAAGTCCCAGCACTGTTAAAAATGCACATGCCTAAGCCTTCCTCTAAAGATTCCAATTTTGTAGATGAAGAAGGGGGCCTAGGAGTTGCCACTTTTTGAAATATATTCTAAAATCTTCTGATGCAGATGAATCATACTTTAAGAAATAGTGAATAAAACAACAAAGGAAAGTTTCTTGCTATTATTTGCTTATATTATGTAGTGGGTAAAATATTCTTCAGCCTTTTTTTCTGGGTTTTATAGTCTATTATCAAAATAAAAGACAGAATTTACTTGCAGTTATCACCTAACATGCATTTTTTAAAAAATATTTATTTATTTTTAGAGAGAGCGAACACAAGCAGGGGAGGAGCAGAGAGAAAGGGAGAGAGAGAGACTCCCAAGCAGGCTCTGTGCTATCAGCCAAGAACTGTGAGATCAAATACCTGAGCTGAAATCAAGAGTCAAATGCTTAACCAACTGAGACACCCAGGCACCCCCTAATATTAATTTTTTTTAAAAATAAATGCTTACTATATAATTACATATTTACATTGTATATTTTCACAAATGCTCCATTGGAAAGCCTTTTCCTTAGTAGGGCTCATTACTGAATAATTTCAAAGGCCAATTCGACCTTGGTTATTCTCCAGGTTTTAAATAAAATTTACAAATCTACAAAATAATAACAACATACTATGAGACTTTATCTTACAAAAAAATTATTTCCTTAGTTGTGGTATATTTATTACCCTTCCATTTCCATGGATAATTACACATCAGAAACACAGATCAAAGCCTGATAATCTGATATATCAACTTTATCATGCCATCAAGATCTTTAAAGTAAGGAATGGTACAGGCTTGGAGATAGGTACTTGATAAACCCAGTATCAAATGATGACCCTACAAAAAACTAATAGTGATTGTTCTAGAGGAAGGGTCAGAAAATTTGGGCTGCAAGGGGCACACAGTACATGTTTTTTTAAAATGTTTATTTACTTTTGAGAGAGACAGAGCCTGAGCAGAGGAGGGACAGAGAGAGAAGAAGACAAAGAATCTGAAGCAGGCTCCAGGTTCTGAGCTGTCAGCAAAGAGCCCGACATGGGGCTGGAACCCAGGAGCTGAGCTGTGAGATCATGACCTGAGCTGAAGCAGGAAGCTCAACTGACTGAGGCAACCCAGGGGCCTTTCTCCTTCCCCTTCCCCCCACTCCCCTCCGCTCTCCTCCCCTTCTCTTTTCTTTTCTTTTTCTACATAGTACATATTTTTGGCTTTGCTGGCATGATCTCTGCAGCAACTTCTCCACTCTACTGTTTTGGTGTGAAAACAGCCATTGGCAATTCATAATCGAGCAGGCATGTCAGTGTTCCACTATAACTTAAAAAAAAATAGATAGCAGGCCAAGTTTTACCTAAGGGCTGTAGTTTGCCAATTGACCACTGCCTAGAGTACAAAGGATATAATCAAGAAGTTTCACCAATAACAACATAACAAGCAAGCAGTTTCACACTAACTTCATGAAATATATACACACATTTCCCTTTTCATTAATGTTCTAAATTAATGAAAAATTGGGCAGATGAAAAAAAAAAACTGATACAAATTCTTGTGAAGTGAAATTTGTTGAAATAACTATATTTTAGATATATGGATATATGGAAGATATACAGAAGTCATGAGATGAAGAAAAGTTGATCTAGAGTTAGTATGGGCTTCTGAAATGAGTGTCACTGCTTTTTCTGTGATTTAGGTTTGGTAAACTCTTTGAAAGGTTTTATCAGTTATCTCTTTGCCTTAATTGAGGGTTAGGACAACACCACTGAAGCAGCTGAGAATTCATATGCGAACTATTTAAACACATAGTAGATATTCATTAAATAGTATCTATTAGCATAATAATTATTCTTCATTACTGTTATTATTTAAATTATAAGGCAGGAAATTGCCAAATCTTCCTTGGAATCATATTCAAATATTTAACAAGTCTTGCTTGCTAACATTCACAAGTATGGAACTGATTTCCTATTAGAAAAATGCTCATAGGTAAAAGCTCGTAGGTAAAAGAAATTTGGTTTTTAATCCCAAGTCTATATGTTCTTGGACAGTCTCTGGGTCTGAGTTTTCTCAAATTGTAAGTGAAAAGATTGCAATATCTTAGCAAGTTAGTCCATTCTTTTGGTTGTCAAAGGTATGAAACATTCAGCAAATGTTCAAAATGAAACCCAAGATCTGCCCGCCTTTCTTTCTTTCTTTCTTTCTTTCTTTCTTTCTTTCTTTCTTTCTTTCCTTCTTTCTTTCTTTCGAGAGAGACAGAAACAGTGGGGGTGGAGAGAGAGGGAGAGAGAGAATCCCAAGCAGGCTCTGCGCTGCCCGCACTGAGCCCGATGTGGGGCTTGAACTCACAAAACCGCGAGATCACAACCTGAGCTGAAATCGAGAGTCAGACACTTAACCATATTCTTACCCTACCCTAAAGCTTGATTTTTTTCTGGATCTTTTCAGGAAAACCACCCCCACATGTCTACTTCCTTAACTGCACAAGGCTGAAAACTTAGATTTACCCTTTACAGGTCCTACACACAACCCTTTACTCAATTTCCTCAATTTTCCTTCCTAAAAATTCTGATTTCTTGTATCTGCTTTGTTCTACCTCCATCACCAACTCCAAAAACTAAGCAATCACCACCACTTTCCTGGATTCCAGCATAGCTTTCTAAAGTCTCCCTAAATCCAATCTTGGCTCCCTCCAATCCATTTTTAGAGTGGCATAAGAATGCTCTTTCCAAAATGCAAATTGGATCATGTCACCCTCCTTAAAACCATTGTGGCTGGCCCCCCATTTCTCTTAGAGTGTAAATAAACCCTGCCCACCTTGCAGCCTTCCTTTGTTGCACTTCCCAAACACCTTCTGTTCCCTTTAACTGCATTTTGGTTGGAATACTCATCTCCACACTCTTTAGGCACCGTATCCTACTCATCTGTGGTATCTCATCTCAGTATCACTTCTTCACTAGTTTTCTCTGACCCCAGGTTGTTTTTGTCTGTTTGATCACATCAATCTCTGATGCTTTTCATCAAAGCACCTATTCCTAATGAAATTATACAGCTGTTAGCATATAACACATTGGTTGACATGGATCTCTTCTAAGGTGGTAAGCTCTATGAAAGCAGAGATGCTGTCTCTCTTTTTTTGCTCACCATTGTATTCCCAGTGCCACAGTGAATGAATAGACTAATGAATGAGCAAGTGTCTAGGCCAAAAATTCTCACATTTTCTGATATTCCTATATAATTTAAAGTGACATTCCCCTGAAGCATTTTATTTTTACATTAGTGGCTTCTATAATTCTACCCTGTTCTACAAAAATGACACTAATAAGTCACCACTACACATATAGTTTTGTTTTCTTTTTCCGGTAGTTTTAATAAATTAATCTGATCCATTTGTGGTCATTTTCCCTCTTCCCTTGTGGCAAGTAAAACATTTATTGCATGGGGTGAAGTGCATGGTCTCCGGGGGTCAAATAGGGCTGAGCCTTAATCCTGGGCTCTCTGATTTAGTCACTCTGTGAGCCTGGGCAAGCAACTCAATAAAACTAGACTTCTTCTTCTACCTGAAAAATGGGGACAACAATACTCACATCTCAATGTGCTGTTGTGAGGAATAATTGAATTAATATAATAAAGACTACTCAAATAACTCTTATTGTTATTACTACATTACACATAGTTCTATGGCTCAGTAACTTGAACTACATGACTTGATGCAATCCCTCGTTTTTGAAAGCACTCTGAAGCATACATTTGTATAAAAGAATATTAACCAATCTACAATTTTTGTTCAGCTAGTATTTGTTTTGTATTTTCTTAAGCATAGGGATTCTATTCTTTAACTTTAAAGAAAATGCACACGGGAAGAGAGTGATAAGCAGGACAGATTATTATTCCTTGTTAAAATGTAACAGGCCAGATTTTGAGTACAGTGGAAATTCAGGAAAAATGGGAGAACTGGGTAGTCAGGGACACTTTCTGGGCAAGTTGGCCCTTGTTTAAGAAAAATCTCAAGTGCAAAAAGGATTTGAATAGTCATCAAAGGTGAGGACCAAGGCACCTGGGTGTCTCAGTTGGTTGAGCATATGACTTCAGCCCAGGTCATGATTTCACAGCTCATGATCCCACAGTTCTCCCACATTGGGCTCCCTGATGTCAGCACAGAGCCCACTTCGGATCCTCTGCTTCCCTCTCTCTCTGCCCCTCTCCCGCTCAAGCTCTCTCTCTCTCTCAAAAATAAATCAAACCTTTAAAGAAAAAAAAGGTGAGGGCTATGATAACCAGCATCTTTTTCTCTGCACCACACGCTTCACTGCACTTCTGACATATGGGATTTCACTTAACCCTCAAAAGAGATGTGGGAGATAATAAAACAGTTCCCCATTCATTTATTCATCCATCAAATATTTCCTGAGAAACCCCTATATACCAGACCCTGTACTGGCTACTGGAAATACACAGAGAAGAAAATAAATAAATGCCTTCTTCATGCACAGCTTACATTCTAGTAAGCTTGACAGCAAAAAACCCACAAAAACAAAAATACTGTATAGGGTATATAAAAGTTGGAACATGCTATGGAGAAAAGTGAATAGGGAATGAGGAAGGGATTCCTTGGGGAGGGAAAGACATTTTAAATACAGTTCAGGGAGACCCCACTATGTTAGAAAAAATGAGGAGCTAAAGTGTGACCTGTTCAAGGTCACACACATAGCAGGTGGCAAAAGCAGGATTCAAACCTAGGTTCACATGACTCCCAGAACTCTGTTTTGCTCTCCAAAATATACAGAGGAGGGGCACCAGGTTTGTTCAGTTGGTTAAGTGTCCAACTTTGGCCATGGGCATGATCTCATGGTTTGTGAGTTGGAGCCCCACATGAGGCTCTCTGCTGACAGTGTGGAGCCTCCTTAGGATTCTCTCTCTCTCTCTCTCTCTCTCTCTCTCTCTCTCCCCCCCCACTCACTTTCTCTCTCTCTCAAAATAAATAATAAATGAACTTTAAAAAAATAAAATTGATACAGAGGAATGGGCATTCTTGCTGAGGCAAACACAGACTTGACAGAACCTTCTGTGATGCAAAGAAAACTGAGTGGATATGAAGGAGGGAAAATAAACTTGGCTGGGAAGAGCACAGCAGGAATGTTTTGTTTTGTTTTGTTTTGTTTTTTGTCTTGTTACTAGCAACAGATTATGTTCTAATAAGGAGAGAAGCAGAATGGGAGGTATTTGGAGGGGAGTCTGAAGTGAGGCAGCTAGGAACCGAGAGACAGAGGAGGGGTAAAGTGCTGATCTTGAAAATTGAGAGGTTATGGTCAGAATGGCCAAGAAATAAGATGTGGAGGAGGTATTTTGTAAGAAATAAACTGAAACCAGATGAATCACCGGGCGTGGGGAATGAACGAGAAGAATGAGTCAAGGCAGATGCTAGACATTGGGTCTGGGTGACTGGGGGATGTGGATGCTTTTAACTGAAACACAGAGGCTTGGAGTACGTTAGTGTTCGTTTATTCTGGAATACTTTCAGAGTTCTGCACACACTGCAAGAAAACTGGAGACACCCCAGGACATTGAAGGCCAGAGCTGTAGATGCTGCTCAGAATAAACGTTCTACTTGCCTAAATGAGAAGCTCAGGAATCATCACGGATTGCTCCCTCTTCTTCGCCTCCATCCTCTCTAGTGTGCCATCGAACTCCAAACCTTCCACCTCCACAAACCTCTCAGATACCCTCCCTTTTCTCTGTGCTCACACAGGCCCGATTTGTGCCATCTTATTTCCCTGGTTCTGTACAATTTACCTCCTCTATCCTCACCTGGAGTTTCACTTTCCAGCAAACCTATTTTCAAGGCACAAATTGTATCATAGAGTAAAAGAAGCTGAAAAGAAGCAAACTATCATTGATGGAACTAATGTCAGTCATTCGTGTAGCCATTCGTTGAACATATACTATTTTATTTAAAGTTTTAAATCCTCATAAGCTTTAAGGAGGCTTTCACTGGCCTCATTTAAAGAGGAAGAGGGATGCCTGAGTGGCTCAATCCGTAAAGCGTCCAACCCTTGGTTTCGGCTCAAGTCATGATCTCACAGTTCGTGATTTCAGGCCCTGTGTCAGGCTCTGTGCTAGCAGCACGGAGCCTTCTTGGGATTCTTTCTCTCTCTCTCCCTCTCTCTCTGCCCTTCCCCTGATCGTGCACTCTCTCTCTCTCTCTCTCTCTCTCTCTCTCTCAAAATAAATAAATAAACATTAAAAAACTACAGAGGAAGAACCTGAGGCTCAGAAAGGTTCAGTAAATTGCTTAAAGGCACAAACTGAATAAAAAAAAGAAGCTGCGATTCAACCAGCTTTAATTTACCTGAATTCTGACAGTGGTTCTCAAATCACCTACATTAAAAATAAAAAATAAAAAATAAAAAAGCCCAGCTTATTCTAACCTACAAGGCCATTCAGGACATTCACCCGGTGTTTTTGTATTTCCCACTCTTGTCACTGACACTGGACAATTGGTGCCACTCCAGGATGCCACCTCCTCTCATGTGCATGCTGTGCCCAGGCCTACAACTGACTAATAGCTCCATAAATGCCTCTTTTATGAAGCATTTTATATTGCTTCTATGCACTGTGCTTTTTGCCCATCATTCCTTATGCCATCGTTTAGACCTCTCTACTTTACAAAGCTTTCTTTTTTAAAAAGTGTTTATTTCTTTATTTTGAGAGAAAGAACATGCATGTGTGTGCACATGTAAAGCGAGGGTTGGAGGGCAGAGAGAGCTAGAGAAAAAATGCCAAGCATCAAGACTCGGGACTTGATCCCACGAACCACAAGATCATGACCTGAGCCGAAATCAAGAGCTGGATGCTTAACTGACTGAGCCACCCAGATGCCCCACAGACCTTTCAAGTGTATGTGTCACCTCCCTTTTCTAACTATCCCTAATCCCAAAAGAGATCTCTCGAGTATACACACTGATGTCATTACATTTAACCCTCTATAAAACCTTCTGTGTCTATCTTGTTCCACCCAATTGTGATCTCTTTAAGTACATGGGCTCTAAATTTCTCATGTACTTATCCCCAGCATCAAGCACAGTGCCTGCATTATAACAAGGGTTCAGTAAATGTTTATGCTATGAAGGAAAAGAGGAAGGGAATATTTGATGGAATAACTTATTACTGTCTGACCCCTGAACCAGACTGTAACTCCCACAGGAAATAGATCGTGTTTATCTGAGCCTCCTTGCACCCCCAGTTCTTAGCACAGGACTTCACACCTGTAGACACACTCAGAAGTGGTTGTGCATGAAGGAACAAATGTTTTTTAGTTACTACAGTTAAAGCATTATTTTCACATGACCTTTTCATAAGTTCATTGTCTAGGTGTATGGGGATGTCTGAAGGGCCATTATGGAACACTCTAAATATGTGCAGTAGGCGGGTTTTGAGCCCAAGGGGATCCACAGTCCAACTCGTTCATCACATGCTTCTCAGATGAGGAAATGACTAGGGTTCTAGATTTGGTCTTGCAAGGTGTTAATATAGTCACTGGAAGTAAAGGGAAGTTGGCAACAGCCACAGGAAGATAAAACAGGAAGATTGATAAGATGCCAGTGAAGATTCTCTGGACCCATGAGGCTGAAATGCAGTTACATGTGACACTAGTGTTTTGAAATTTTGATGTTTGGTTATTTCTTTTCATAGGATTTATGTAAGGTGTTGGTCTGGTTTTATTTTGTTTTAAATGTTTCAATCTGTTTCAAACTGTGGTGAGTGAAAGCAAGGAAAAGGCTCTGGACCAAGTCTGGGCCCCAGTTTTCCTGAGGCTATAGGATATCTCTGAAAGAGACACTGGGGTGGGCCTGAGTCTCCCAGGTACCTGGGGAACCAGCGGGGGTGACATCAGGAAGAGAAGTAGCACAGAGTGTGGGGCAGAGATGAGGTCATACTCACCACTCTAACCACAGGAGGTTCTACAGAAAAGAACTGCTTAAAATGCCTGGCACACAAAATTGTTAGCTGGAAAGGTTCATACAAGTTTTTGCTTACTGGTTCTAAACTAGGGAAAGGAGCTGAAGAAGAGAAGTTAAGCGCGAGAAGCAATTTAAATGTAATCAAAATGGAAATAAAGTGGGTTTTTTTTCTATTATAATGCATCAATGCCAAAATATGTTTTGATTTATAGTCTACACATTTTCCCTCTGAGTTAAATGTTATACACTCATACTTATAATGGATTAGTTATTTCCAAAGCCGGACTAAAATGTATTTTCCAACAACCAAAACCTATAGTCATATTCCAAGGAGATTTTATAATAGTAGTAGAGATGGCGTGCTTATTTCATTAGAAATCACTACATAGTCTCTTCACTAGTTGACAAAATCTGGCTTGAGATGGTATTGTTTTGGAAACCACCCATGGACTTCTAGTTACTGAAGGGAACCAATTCATCTCTCAAACAAGGTTTACCTGTTACCAAGTGCTCTGACATGGCAGTTCAAGAAGACTGTGCTGGGACCCTGGGGGCACTTTGGGATGCTCTAGATACTCCGGGATGAAAAGTGGCCTGAGGAAATTTTAAAATATCCAAGCAATCCAATCTTAAAAAGTACCCAAGGAGGACTGAGCATTTTAGCCCCATTCCATTTTATATGAAAATATTTTGTTCACCTTTAGGTGTAGAATTTATATATTTTTCATCTCCAAATTTGACTTTAGGCAGGACAAATGAGGGAGCAGGAAGAAATGAATGACTTCAAATGTACATATTATAATTTGACCTACCACATTTAGACAAACCCGGTGATTCACACTGGTATTGTCGTAGATGATTATAGAAGGTTCCTTAAAAATGCAATGAAATCCAAATAAATTTCTACTTACCAGAAATACTGCTATAGATATTCCAACCAGAAAGCCTGCTATCACATCGGACCAATGATTTCGATATTCTGCTACTCTGTTGAGTCCAGTAAGAAAGGCCAAACACATTAAGCCCAAACATAAAACGGGCTTAGCAAGTCTTGTTCCTTTGGCTTTGATTGTGTTGGTGATGTACATCTGAAACATTAAATGAAAAACATAGCTTTTCATGAAGGTCTTTTTATGATATACATCTGATATATGTTTATGTACACATATATATTTACAGACATATCTAGGCCTACATGGTCCAAATAATTAACTACAGTTTATGAATTTTTTGAAGGAAGTTTCACAGAAGTAAAACTTAAGAATGGCGATTATTTGGGGTGCTTGGGTGGCTCAGTTGGTTAAGCATCTGACTTCGGCTTAGGTCATACCTTGCAGTTCATGAGTTCAAGCCCTGTGCTGGGCTCTGTGCTGACAGCTCAGAGACTGGAGCCTGCTTCAGATTCTCCCTATCTCTCTCTCTCTGCCCCTCCCCCACTCATACTCTGTCTCTTTTTCTCTCTTAAAAATAAAAAAAATTTAAAAAAAATAAAAAAAATAAAAAAGGAATGGCCGGGGCGCCTGAGTGGTTCAGTCGGTTAAGTATCTGATTTCGGCTCAGGTCATGATCTCACGGTCTGTGAGTTCAAGACCCATGTCGGACTCTGTGCTGTCAGTTCAGAGCCTGGAGCCTGCATCGGATTCTGTGTCTCCCTCTCTCTCTCTGCCCCTCCCCTACTCACACTCTGTTTCTCTGTCTCTCAAGAAATAAATAAATGTTAAAAAATATTTTTAAAAAAAGGAGGGGCGCCTGGGTGGCGCAGTCGGTTAAGCGTCCGACTTCAGCCAGGTCACGATCTCGCGGTCTGTGAGTTCGAGCCCCGCGTCAGGCTCTGGGCTGATGGCTCGGAGCCTGGAGCCTGTTTCCGATTCTGTGTTTCCCTCTCTCTCTGCCCCTCCCCCGTTCATGCTCTGTCTCTCTCTGTCCCAAAAATAAATAAAAAACGTTGAAAAAAAATATTAAAAAAAAAAAAAAAAAAAAGGAATGGTGATTATTTCATTTTACTTACCTGATATTTACTAATGGTCAATTCTTATGTAATATTAATCATCTAGAAACACTCAACACTCATATTCCAAGTGATTTTTTAAAATTTTCAATGTACCTATTAAACTATTAATATTTAATGATTAATGTAACTATTGTTTTATCTGAATTTACATCTTAGATCACTACTGTTAGAAGGGACAAACTGATGAACAAGTGTTTTTAATGCTTACATTTTTGTATGCTGTATTGGGATGATGCATAATTGATAATTCAGAACTTGTGAAGGTAGCTATAAAAAATAAAATAAGGTTGATTTTCACTAAATGTCTAGACAGTACGTTGAAGAAGGAATTTGAGGCTCAGTGCACGGCCAGTGTTTGCTCTTATGTTGTTATTAGAAATTGTGGAATTACTTTGTTTTAATTAAATTTTATCAGCCAGAATTAGGACAAGAAAGAAAGTTAATTACAACCGGGGAAATGTCTCCTTAAAACAAACAAAACAATTAATAGATACCTGCGTTTTTGGTGTCTTCACATATGCTAATGAAGAGCATATAGTGCCAATTGACTGAACTAAATGAAATGTCCTCAAGTTGCAAAAGTCACCACACTCAAGAATGATTTTGTCTTTCTTTCATTCTTATTTATTGTATAGCTCAATTGCTGATAATTTAAACCTTGTGTTACTACATAAGCAAAGCTGTTGACTGCACGGGAAGTGTGTCAGTTGATACATCAAGTCATTAGTAAAGTAATTATAAAGGAGGTAGCTTTTACAGTACAATACATTGTTATGTTGTTGATGTCAGTGGGTATCTAACACTGATGATATACTCAGAAAAAATACTTAGAGATGCATTTAATCACTTGCCTATTGTTCTGTGTTGAATAAAAAAAATACACTTGCCTGAGAGATTAAACCAAACATCAGCGCTTAAGTTTTTACTTCACAGCAGCCATTTCAGAATGCTATGAAATCCAGTAATTATCTCCCCCCCCCCCCCCCCCGCCTTTTTTTTTTTCTGGGCAAAGTTTGCAGCCCTGTTAGCTGCCAGAAGAGGCTGCATGAATATTTAAACAGCCCATGTGATACAAGGCTTCTATCTATCCAAGTTCTAGCCCTTTGCAGTGGCTCTCAGGTCCCAATATTCTGGGGGGGGGGGGGGGGGGGGGGGACAGAGGAGGGTGGGAAGCTGAATTGTTTCATCTTGGCCTTGCAACCTTAGGTCTGTATATTCTAAGCCTGTGCTTGGAAGAGCTGAATAATTTCAGTTACGAAAGATAAGTATACATGAGACGGAAACAAGAAGAGACAAGAAACAGAAAATGATACTCTGCCATCCCGAGAGAAGGTATTAAAGAGTTCTGCCCACACAAATAACAAGGCAGGGATATCACACTACTTCAGGTTTCCAGTGATGCATCTAATGGAATAATTCCTTATTTGACTAGTGCACACAAATAGGGAGTGAAATTTGGGCTGCTCGTGAGATTTTCCTTAACATAGCTATACGGCTAATTAATTATTTCTTTTGCATTTCTTCACATTTGTCAGAACTCTAAACATACCCTATCCTTACTAAGACAAAATAAGGTGGAATGACAATTGATCAGTACTAATATTGCTAATAATCATTGTAGCTTTGATTTAATGAGTGATCCCTGTTGCAATGTTCTAAGTATTTTACATTAATTACCTTATTAAATTCTTGAAACAGCAATATAAGTCATATCTCATCATTTCCTTCATGTTATAGATGAAAAAAATTGAATCAAGATAAAGCTTATACTGAAGAAAACACAATCTGACTACTGGGGTGGCACTGTTGAGAACAGAGAATGTAAATGAGAAATAAGGCACCTCTTAGTCTCTCTGTCTTCTTTCTTTACTGATTTCTTGCATGGAGGAAATGGCCAATGGACATAAGCTGAGTATAAGTGAATGCAACAGAGGTGAAGTCAAAGATAGGAGAAAGGAGGCTGCTTTCGTATCATAAGGTGAGGTTACATCTATACTCTGCTATTAGGGAGAAATAAGAAGTAATGTAGGGGTGCCTGGGTGGCTCAGTTGGTTAAGCATCGGACTCTTGGGCTCAGGTCATGATCTCACAGTTTGTGGGAGAGCCCCACATCAGGCTCCATGGTGACAGAGCAGAACCTGCTTGGGATTCTCTGTCCCTCTCTCTCTCTCTCTCTCTCTCTCTCTCTCTGTCCCCTCCCCCACTCATGTTCTCTTTCTTCCTCAAAATAAATAAATAAACGTTAAAAAAAAAAAAGTAATGTAACTATGGTGTGTATGGAAAATCTACAGAATCTATATGGTTTTGGAAAGCATTTGTCTTCCCCTTCATCCTCAAAGGCCATCTCAGATACTTGTCCAAGTTGTGTACACTTATAGTAATCTATAAGCTTGGGTGATGCCTCTCTGAAGTCTCTTTTGAGTGTTTGCTCTAACTGCTCTAATGACTCAGCATTGGTTATAGGAAGTCCAAAGATATAGTCTAGCCACTACGCAAACTCACGAAAAAGCTCCTTTATGAGGAATAGCCTGGGAATTTGGCTCTTCCTCCACAGATTCCCACTTAATGTCCAGACTCAGAACGGAAAAAGATTGCATTTTAAAAGTTATGGGAAAAGGTGACATTTGTTCAAACACATTCAACTTTAAGGTGGATTATAGCATTGCTTTATAATACATAGATTTTTCTGGCACATAATCAGCATGGATGTCACAAAAGAAAAATTAGAGAGTTTTCACTTCTACTCAACAACTCTTTGGTACTTTATGAATGTAAATGCCTTTTACCCAGTCTAATTGTGTTATTCTTACAGAAAGTCTATTATTCCTAATTTGCAGAAGAGGAAGTTATGCCATAAGAATCTATTAAGCAAGTTGGATACAGTACAGAAATTGATTATTTATGCTCTCTTGGTCTTTAATTCACTTATGAAACCATCTAGGTTAACCAGATGTCAACATGTAGCTAAAATAAAACACAAACAGAAGACTATGATTTGAGCAAGAGGAAATCCACTCAGTCCTTAAGGGTCAGTGGATGCTCACTACCTTACAGGTGTCCCCATTATCTAAACATTATTAGCAGTCCTTGTTCGTCCATTCCATGAGTATTTATTAGCACAAAGATGCAGAAGCCAAAGCTGATCATTTGCTCTCTGCTAACAGCCTGATATATATTCTTCTACACCTTTCTCTTTGCCTATACAAATAGATACAATAACTTACACACACATATAGAGGGGTTGTGCTTGTTTGCTTTTGCTAAAATGTAATCATAATGCCCATGTTATTCAGTAATGTGAATTGACTCACTTCGGATAATAAACATCCATCTGTTGGGTAAGTTGAGAAAGTACCATATAATATTAAAATGACTACTATAGGGGCACCTGGGTGGCTCAGTGGGTTGAGTGTCCGACTTTTAATTTTGGCTCAGGTCTCATGGATCTCATGGTTTGTAAGATTGAGTCCTGCATTGGGCTCTGCACTGACAGCATGGAGCCTGCTTGGGATATTCTCTCTCTCTCTCTCTCTCTCTCTCTCTCTCTCTCTCTCTCAAAATAAATAAATAAATTTTTAAAAATGATACTATTATATAAGTAAATAAAAACAGACAAACATTTGTGTTTGTTAAGCACCTACTTCCTATACACCTGAAACTGTTACTTCAAGAGGAGACATCTATGGTGAGATCCAGAAGGATGAGTATGAGAGTTCCCAGTAAAGGGGAAGTGGCGGGGGTTAGGTGGGGGTGGGGGGAGGTGTCCTAGACCCAGGGGACAGCAGTGATACCCCTGCTATGTGCTCTCCAAGAATCTTGTCTGTCCTTTCTCAGAACACTTACCACCATGTATGGTGTTTATTCATTTTAGTTGTTTCCTTCACTAGAGTGAAGATACAGAAGTGAAATCTGGGTTCTGCATTATAAACACTGTGATAAGTTAGCACTTTGCCTGACACACAGTGAGCACTCAATAAAGCCTTACTGGACTTTCTGAATAAAAGAATGAATAAAATGAAAGTGCAAATGTGCAGGGGAAGGAGAAAAGGGTATTTCAATCATAGCATTTTTTACTATCTGAAATCATGTTATCCATTTCTATGTATATATGTTTATCTGTTCCCTCCATTAGAATATTCCATTAGGTGGAACCTACATCCATTCACCATTCTGCCTGATATGTATAGATCACCTTCTACATAGTACGTATTCAAAATTATTGTATGAATGAATGCATGAATGGCATGCTTGGGGAAAAGTGAATTTCTGAACTCTTATATAGTCTGAAAGTACATATCACTAGCTGAAATTGTCTGGTGCATGTATTTGTTTACTTGCTATTGTCTTTCTCCTTCTTGTCTATTTCATACTGCCTGGAGCCATACCTGGTGCAGGGAGGCACCTATGATAAGAGAAATATAGCTCCCTGAAGGTTCCCACACACTAATCCTATGAAACAGAGGAAGGGAGCCATAAGCTAAGGAATTCCGATAAACCCTAGAAGCTGGAAAAATCAAAGAATGAATTCCCCCCTAGAGCCTCCTGAAGGGGTGCAGTTGGGCTGAACCCTTGATTTTATCCCAGTGAGACCCATGTTGGATTTCAGAACAGCAGAACTCTAAGATGATAAATTTGGGTTAATTCACTAAGTTTGTGGTAATCTGTCATGATGTCAAAAGAAAACTACTACTTTCAATCAATATCTGCTCAGTGTGTGAATCAAAAAATGTACTGGGATTTGTAAAACTGATCCTGAGGAGGAGAGAACTGTGGCCTAGTGAGTAGCTCATCTGTTTTGCAATCAATAGGACGCGGTTTAATTACTATCTCTGCCACTTACGTAGATAAGCCTTGTTTAAGCCTTGGTCTCCTTATGTACAAAAGGTAAATGCTAGTGAAAGTATCACCACACAGTAAATGACATCATATAGGTAAAGTTCTTACCTATATGAAAGGAGTAATGACATCATATAGGTAAAGTTCTTAGGAACTTTAGGAGTAAAGTTGAAAGGAGTAAATGACATCATATAGGTAAAGTTCTTAGCACAGAGCTTGGCCCACAGTGAGTGCCTAGTAACTGTAGGGGTGAAGTCAGGGCGAGGCTGAAGAACACAGGAAGCCCAGGACCTATCGTGCTGTGTGACGGTGAAGGCAGTGCCTGGTGAATGGGCATAATTGGGTTTTTGGTGTCACTGTGATCAAGCATGTGGAGAACTTGGTTTCTTCTCTTGTTTCTATGCTTCTTGCACTTTTTCCATATGCCATTTTGCCATTTTTCCCTCTCTTCTAAGTTTTCTGTCTAAAGATAGCCACTATTTCTTTGCAGGTAGTTGCCACCTACTTTATCCTTTGCCTCTTCTTTCTCAGACTAAATGGCCTCAATTCCACCCATCAGTATGGAAATAACTCTGTGGCCAGATCCCTCAGCAACATGACATTCTTTCTAGTGCTTTTGACATATTATAGTCCTCCTCCCAAAATGCAGAGTCCAAAATTAAGTCCCCAGTGCATATCCACTCTGATCAGCCTGGAGTGCAACTGTAACTTTTCTGGATTGCATCCTACGGTCTTTCTCGTAGATCTATATTTCACAATTAGGTTAGGACTGGATTATCTTCAAACTGATTTCCACATTTTGACTATTTTGATTAGTACAATCTAAAAAAGGAATTGGTTTTTTTTTGCTTTTCTTTTTTAACAACAATATACCACTACTGGTCAGAGTGTTTGTGATTTACTAAATCGTTTGTGATTCTATCTTATGGACTGATGCCCTAGCAAGTTCCCCTCATTTTGGACTCCTGGGATTACTCAAAAAATCAAACTTCTTAACTGTTTGCAAAATTACATTCTGCCCTGTCAAGACCAGTTTGAACTTTTAGGATGCCATCTATCATATTAGTGCTTTCTCTGAGCTTCTCGTTAGCTCCATACAGATCATCGCTAACAAGACAGCATCAAAGGTGGAACTTCATGGCACTCCACCAGAGATTTAGTAGCAAATGTGTACAGGGACATTGAACACCATCTTTTAGGTTCATTTATTAAGCCAGCTGTGCAATGTCCTGAAAGTCTTATTGTTGCATCCATACTTATCCACATTCATAGATTTGCCAAGCAGCAATGTGAAGCTGCCTGACAGGGCATATAACAGAATGGTGATGGGAGGTAATGTGATAATGGAAAGGCCATAGACTTTCCAGCAGACAGATTTGTGTTCACATAATTCAGACCTTTCAGGGCTGCGATAGGGGACTGCAATGAACAGTAGTATATCGAAGCCATAAATTTTATATACAACAATCTAGATTGTATAAAGCATACAGCTACCTTATTTTCCATCACTGACCTAAACTTCATCATGAGCATCCATCCAAGACTGAATAGGAATGAAATAGGGGAGGGAGGAATGTTTAATAAACCCTCAGTTGTTCTCAGCTTCTCACTCTTCCCTTTCCAGCAAAATGGCACTCCAGCTGCAGGACTGTGTGGCCCAAGTGGGGAGGCAATCTCAGAGCAGCCATAGGGCTGTCCCACAGAGTGGCCTCTTCATCTTTGCTGGTTCCCACTGCCCTGTGCATCTCCTACTTGGTCTCCACAGGTTGCTCTAATGACAACTATTGCTAATGTCCTTGTGAGCCCATACTGACTTGTTCCATCGAGGCTCACATGCTATAAAAATCCTCTGTATCTCCAGCACATCTGCTTTCTAGCCCCAGGTGGGTTATCTGTCCTCCCCAGCTATGTTACACGGTACTCTGGTTTCCATGATGCCTATCTTTTCTGCTGCCTGCACTACCTGCTCTAGAGATGCATTGAGATTGAATTCTTCCAGTTTTAAGCCAGAAATGAGGTATAAGCCCAACTATTTTTTTTTTCTTCAACTTTTCTGGAGTTTCTATTATCTGTTATCTATTAACTGTAATCTGTTATCTATTATCTATTCAATTTCCTTCTCAGGCTTTCTAACCTAAGGGCACTCACCCAAATGATCACATCTGCCATTCTGTCCTTTCTCTCCTCCAATCTTCCCACTTCCTAGGCCCAGAAATGCACCTTCTCCTCACCTAGGTTGACGATAACACCTCTTACATTATATCCTATGTTCTCTCTATTACTGTCTTATAATACTCAGATCTTCAAATTTTGCTTTTGGTATGTAAAGGTAGCTTTGGAATTTAGAATTCCTTTTCTCTTTTGACAAAGAGAGATTTGATTATTAAAACCAAACAGTGTCTTCCTTTTCGATCGATACTGTCTCATCTCTTTCCCACCTTCCCCCAGATTTACTGAGGTATAATTTGTAAATAAAAATGTATATACTTAGTGTATACAACTTGATGTTTTGATATATGTATGCATTGTTAAGTAATCATCACAATCAAGCTAACTAATATATCCATTATCTCATACAGTTACCATTTTGTATGTATGTGTGCGGTGGGAACATTTAAGATCTACCTGCCCTCTTAATAAATTTTAAGTATTCAATACAGTATTATGAACTATAGTCACATTGCTGAACCTTAAATCTCTGTGTGGTACATATAGTACATATACAATGGAATACTACTCTTCCTGGAAAAAAAAAAAAAGGAAAAGGACATCCTACCATTTGTGACAACATGGATGAACCTGAAGGACATGATGCTAAGTGAAATAAGCCAGGCACAGGAAGACAAATACTGCATGATCTCTCTATGCGGAATCGAAAACAGTCAAACTCACAGAGCAGTGAATAGACTGGTAGTATCCTGGAACTGGGGAAATGGGAGATGGGGAGATGTTGGCCCTTGTCTTATGGTCCATCCTTCTCAAAGGCACTGAAGAATAGATGAGAAATCCTAGAGCCATATTGTTCAGTATGGTAGCCACTAGCTACTATAGCAATTGAGCACTTGAAATGTGGCTAGTGGAACCAAGGGATTGAATTTTTATTTTTAATTAACTTTAGCTAATTTAAATTTCAAAACTGGCACTTTATTTGATTAGAAAAAATTTTTTAATTTAAAAAAATTATAAATTTCTAATTTTAAATTAGAAAAATTCCAATTTTTTTTTTATTTTTAGAGAAAAAGAGTGCAAGTGGGGGACAGGGCTGAGGAAGAGAGATAATAGAGAATCTTAAACAGGTCTCCAATCCAACTCAGGGCTCAATCCCATGACTTTGGGATCATAACCTAGGCCAAAATCAAAAGTTGGATGCTTAACCTACTAAGCCACCCAGGCACACCTCTGAAAAATTCCAAATTAAAAAATTTGGAGCAAGCTGGGTATGTGCATCTAGTTTTTACACTGTAAATTTTATGAAATCTAAATTACAGATAAAATATTTCAGATGAAAATTTAGTGTCTCAATAGAGACGTACCGCAAGTGTCAAGTATACACTGGATTTCGAAAACTTTGCCAAAAAAGGAAAGCAAAATATCTCATTAATAATTTTTACGTTAATGTTGAAATGGTGGTAAATATGGATACACTCAGTTATACAAAATATATTATAAAATTAATCTCATCTTTTTAAAAACTTCTTAAATGTGATTACTAAAACATTAAAAATCCTATATGTGATTCATTTTGTGTTTGTACTGGATAATCTGTATAATCTATTGGATAATGCTGACCTGAATAAGTGTCATGATTTAAGGGAAATGAAAAATATATCAGTTAATTATAAATAAAAAAAAGATTGTATGCTTTTCAGCATTTATTTCTACTTTGTTATTTCTATTATTACTTTGGTTGGGCTTGGGCTCTGAACCTAAAACCATTTTTTAGGGCACCTGTGCTTTATCAGACAATAGTTATTTATATTTTTGTATCTGTATTTATCTTGTATACCTATTAATATATTACAGCTTAAATAGCATAATGTAGTAAAGTGATATTTGGGAATTATTTTGAATTTCAGAGTCACAGTCTATTTTTTTCAGGTTCTAATTATCTTAACAGCTACTTTTTAATGTTTGACCTCATCAAGTTATTCATTTGTTTTGTATTTTACAGATACCCTTTAGGTACTTGAAAGATTCCATAGGAGGAAAAGCTCAACTTTATGAGTTTAATATTCTAGATTAAAATGCCAATCTACCTTTGATTATTTCTGTGACTTTAGACAGATACTTAACTTCCCTGAGTCTTATTTTTATATCCTTTGTAAAATGAAAATGACAATAACAGTTTGTAGGATTTAGCACAGAAACTGCACAAAGAATATAAGTTTTGGCACCATGAAGATTTTTGTTTATTTTGTGGCTCGAATATACCTAAAGGATTAAAAAGATATTATTTAGATTAAAACTATATATTTGCTGGGAGAAATAACAAATTCAATTACCTCCCATATGGGCATGGGGGTAAAGGTCCTCAAACATATTGTCATTGAAAAATGAAGGGCAGTCACCCATTTCCTTACAATACACTTAGTGGGTACCTAACAAAAGATTACATAATCACGAACACAGAATTGATCATGTAGTTGATGCCCTTGAATGGGCAACAGTAGGGAGTTACAAATGTGGTGTAAGTAACAACACCCTCAGTGTTCAGGACCAGCTGGTACGTGCAGTTAAGATCAGAATATGCTCAGTGACTCAGCTGCCCCCAGCACAATGGCCAATTGATGGTTTGGTTGTAAATAGCAGCCCCTTCATCACTGACACATTTACCTTATCCCTGAAGTGCAGCCATGGCTGATTTTACATGGAGACCATTTCTGTGATCCCCTGATAAATATATCGTATGCGTGGCACTTCATCTATCAGCTAGAAAAATAAAAAACACTTTTACTTGACATTTTCTGTGTCATCTATAAAATTAAGAACTGTACATATTCACCATTTAACATTTGTTTTCCATAGACCACATTAAAAGTAAGATGATATTTAAATAAAGATGTGGGGGGAGCCTGGGTGCCTCAATTGGTTAAGCATCTAACTTCAGCTCAGGTTATGATCTCACGGTTCATGGGTTCAAGGCCCACGTTGGGCTCTGTGCATAGAGCTCAGAGCCTGGAGCCCGCTTTGGAGTCTGTGTCTCCATCTCTCTCTTCCACTCCCCCACTTACTCTCTGTCTCTCTCAAAAGTAAATAAACATTAAAAAAAAATTAAATAAAGATAGGCTGCCATCTTATTTCTGATTGTGATGCGCAAGGAAAAGAAAGCTATGCCATGTGTGAGGAGTTACATGCAAGAAAAAGATATTTGATTCCTATGATTTGAAGAACTCTGGCATTTGTAAGATTTAAAGTTTGCTGGCTAATAAGTAAGGAACTAAAATTAATATGTAAAAGACTGATCTGGAGATCTTTAAATACTACAAAAGTATGCATTTGACTGCTAGATGAATTTAAGAATCAGTTTTAGTTAACTTAAAGGCAAATGAAGAAAACAGAACCTGCGAGAGTCTTAAAATACACAAATAAACTTCAGTTTAATGTCAGGGACAAGAAATCAGGGGTGAAACAGTGAAAGCACATCTCAAATATCTCTGCCTAATCCTCAAAAGTGTTTGAATTTGTAGATCTTAGGATTCACATGGTCTTTCAGACTTTCTTCGGTTAAGGAAAGAAACTATAATTACGAATGTGTGATTGGTTATTCATATATATGATCTCTGTATGATGTGCGCTATGTATGTCTATATAACATAAAGAATCAGACAAATTTTAAATGTTAAGAACTGGATTCACATCTTTTTTTTTTTATTATTTTTTTTAATGTTTATTTATTTTTGAGACAGAGAGAGACAGAGCATGAACAGGGGAGGGGCAGAGGGAGAGGGAGACACAGAATCTGAAGCAGGCTCCAGGCTCTGAGCCATCAGCCCAGAGACTGACGCGGGGCTCGAACTCACGGACTGCGAGATTGTGACCTGAGTTGAAGTCGGACGCTTAACCGACTGAGCCACCCAGGCGCCCCTGGATTCACATCTTGAGATATCATCTTAAATTATACAATAACAGGAAAAGATTCATATCATAGCTTAAACAGATAAATGTCCTATCACAATGAGGACAAGAAATGTGTGCCACAAGACATGCACACACACACAGTCTCATAGTCATTGTGTTTATGTGAATTGAAAAAAAATATATATATATATATATGCAACCAGCATATATATATATATAATATTTTATATATATTGTATATATTTTACATTGCATTTATATATATATATATATATATATATATATACGCAACCAGCAACAAAGTACTTTATCAATTTCACACTAATTTCAATAAACTTCATAAATATTAACCACAGCTTGATATTTCGAGGTAACTCAACAGTGTACTTGTAGGATATCACTGACCTAGTTCCTAACACTCATCTGTGGCTAAATCACAGGAGTCAGGAGATTTCCTAGTTGGTCACCCAGGGATCTTGGGAGGCACCTTCTTTACCCCGCTCTCAGTGTTGGAGGTTTCCCTCCCTCATTCCCTCAGTTTTCATTTAACTAAAAGCTGCCTAGATCCATCCTATCGTACTCTAATCCCATTTCCAGCTTTCACCTCAGTCTCCCTCAAGAAGAAGATAGGAAGTGGAAAGCATGACCTCCTGTGTCTGGCTACTCTTCTCCCACACCCTCCAGCCTCTACCCCTCACCCCAAGGGTCTAGGTTTGGGGCAACCAAGTTGTCACATGTCAAAACATCCCTCTCTCCCAGATGCCTGCTCTTCATCTCAAATCACATTCTCAGTCTGGGTCTCAGGTGTTGGGGGAGAGTGATCTCCTTCTCATCTTGCTATCCAGCTTTAGGTTTCATAATAACTACTGTGAAAAGACATCATTTTTGTATTGAAACGATATATTTTTCCTCTCCTTTGCTAGCTTATGAGGGATAGAAACACCCTTTCTTCTTTGTCATTTCAGCAGCCAGCATGACTCACTCTCAATAATCATAATGAAAGTTAAAACTTGGCATCAGACTGTGCCAAGAGCTGCACATGTACCAATTATGTAATCCAAATAAGCCCGTGGGATTGGTACTTAACAGGAGAGGTAAGTAAGACACAGAAAGGTTAAGTAAGTAACTTGCCCATGGACTTAGGGCTAATAGTGATGAAGCAGGGATCCAAACTCAAACAGTTTAACTAGCAGTCCATGCTCTGACTGCCCTGAGGTTGTATGAATAGAGAGGTCTCTGCCTCAGTCTGTGGGGGATGGATGGGGCTCAAGGAGTTCTTTGAACAGGAGTGAGAGCACACACAAAGGAGACACTGGAGGAACTGAAAATAACTCCCTGTGTCAGACAGAAGGCTCTGTGGGTGGGGCTGGGGGTGAGCCCTGGGAAGTACCTGCAGAGAGGGGAGTGGCAGAAAATTTAGATAAAGAGGTTAACAGGGGCCAGGTTACCAAAGGATTTGTGGGGCAAGTGAGGGAGTTTAGATTTTTAGGAAAAGGAAATGGAGGACCATTAAAGGCAACACGAGGAGAAGATCTGAGTTTTAAAGTGTCACTTTGGCTCAAGTGGTTCCGGGTGTTGGAGCCTCATGTCCTGAACTGGAGTTATGAACAGATTGGGTAAATATTTAGTATGCTGAATTGGTAAGACTCATTGGCTAATTAGGTGTGTGTGTGGAAGGAGGGTGGTGGTGGTTGTGTATGCATTCAAGTAGATGAATTTGAACTGAATGGAGATCAGTGGGGGTAGAAAGTAAGGTGAAGGAGGAGTAAAGTACAACTAGTCCCCAGCTTCAAGAGCCAACAAAAGTTTCTAGTGAGAAAATCTATATACCCACCTGGAAGGATAATTATGTGCACTTATACACCAATAATCAAAATGTTTTACTTGTTTTCTCATGGAAACACTGTACTCCATGGGAGTCCTACGGCACTATTTGTAATTACATGTTAAGTATATTAATTAATGAGCTATACAGGTTTTTGAAGGCTGATCTAGGCACCAAAACTCCATGCAGGACATGGCAGCCAACACGCACATCACTACAGGGGCTGGGAACATAAGAAGAGTTGAGAGTTTAGGAAGCACTGAATAAATGAATGAATGAATGAATGAATGAATCAACATAATGTTTTGGAAACTAGACTTGTGTCTATATTACACTGGTAACATCTAACTGGAAGAAAAATATATATAAAACTTACAGCAAATTCCACAATAAATAATCTAACTCTGACTTTTTTACCTTATGTGTTACTTTAGCTATTTTCCTATGTGCATAGTAGTTTTTATATTTCAGAAATGATCTCCAAGAAGCTGTATGTTTTCCACAATTCTATTGGTTTTCTGAAAAATTAATGGCTATGGTAAAAGAATCTATTTTCTCTCCCATCTTCACGTTGCAGGAAGCATCTGCATTTGGTGGTCATAGTGAGAGGGTCATGTCCCCAGTGGACTCAGAGCATCTGAGTTCCAGTCTTAATACTCCAGTAGATTGGGGATATGACATTACTGAGTGACTTACTCTCTCTGAGCCTAGTTTAATCATTGGTCAAATGTGAAAAGCAGCAGTGTAATCCCTCATATGAACCACTGAATCATGAAGTATTCCAGAATTCAGAATATTTTCAGATTTTAGAAAGGTAAAGTGAGGCATGTACTGTTCATTACACAATACCCACAATGGGGTCAAATGCCACACCCACAATGAAACATACTCACACTTCTACATTTAAATATATGGACATTCACAGTTAAGGAGAATACATAAGACTCTAAGTAGCTTCACATTCATTCACCAAATTAATTCAGGGCAGATCAGGTTTGCCATTAGAAAAGGTTCGGGCATCAGCACCAATTCCATTGGTGAGTGGCTGAGGAAGGGCTGGCAGGGAGATTTCCCCACACCAGCAACAAGAATTCTCCAGACAGCAAGTGTCCTAGAATTCAACTCAATTCTGACACTATCTACCCAGAGACAGCACCAGATTCCACAGGTTAAGGGCTCAGTCTTTCAAGACTGACACTCTTTGCCACTTCAGGACACAAATTGCAAACCCAGGTTATAGCCTGTGCTTCTGACCTACCAGCTGCAGATTGGAAGTTCCAGAGACCCCCCTCCTTGGGTTAGATTAATTTGCTAGAGTGGATCACAGAATTCACAGAAACATTTCACTTGCTAGTTCACGGATTTATTATAAAAGGATGTAACAGCCAGATGGAAGAGTTGCATAGGGCAAGGCATGGGAAGGAACACAGAGCTTCCATGGCCTTTCCAGGGGGACTCTTTCCCCAAACCTCCACATGTTCATCAACCCAGAAGCTCTCTGAACCATATCCTTTTGGGTTTTTAATGTAGGCTTCATTACATAGGTATGACTTATTAAATCATTGGCCATGGCAATGACTGGACTTCTAGTCCCTCTTTCCACCCAGAGGTCAGGGGGTTGGACTGAAAGTTTCAACCTTTTGATCACAGGGATGGTTCCCCAGGCAACTAGGCCAGGTCTTATGGTTACCTAGGGTTTTCCAAAAGTCACCTTATTAATGTAACAAAGAAACATTTATCGGTCTTGTCACAAGAAATTCCAAGAGTTTTCAGAGCTGTGGGCCAGGAACTATGGATAGAGACCAAATATATATGTGCTAAAAATCACAAAATCACAACCACCCAAAAAACAAACAAAATAAAAAAATAACATCGCTTTTATAGTTTTTTGTTTTTGTTTTTGTTTTGGAGAATTTAGAACCAATAATAAAGGATTGTGAAACTGTGAACTGTTCTGAAGACCAGAATCAGATGCAATAATGATATTACTAATGGCCAAGTGCAGAGATGAGGAAATGAGCTTCACATAGCCAAAGCTGGTGCTCCAACTTCTTGGTAATTCCAGCTATAGCAACTGACAGGCTGTGACTAAATATGGGATAGTTCCCATCCAGCTTTGAAAAATGAAAAAGTACTAAAAACACATTGACCTTTCAAATAGTGGAAATATATTGGATGGTTTAGGAAGGCTTTTTACTGTAAAGAAAGAGCCAGAGTTGGGAGTGCATTTTGATGCATGCAGGGAAGTGAGCAAAGGCACCAAGGGCTACAGAGTAAGGCACGGTCTCAGAAGAGTGAGCAGATATATCCGGATAAAATTTGAGAATTAGGTTGAGAAAACCAACCTGGCCTTGAAAACTATGTGAAGGAATAGGTTACTCAACCTGAGGAGAGAAGACAGGTATCATAGGTGCCTACGGCACTAGAGGAAGATGTGCCTGGCAGGTGGTACAACAGAAGCTCCACAGGGGTTGGAAGATAGGAGGCAGACAGGATGGACTCTCAGCAGAATCAGGGGCACGCAAGTTGGAATCAGGAGCCGTGGCAATCTGTTTAGACCATTGAATCTAAACTTCAATGGGAACATGAGAGACAGGAGGTTATTTCACAGGCATGTTTCTGAAACTCTTTCACTTTTCTGGGACGTGGAACTTCAGTGGCAACAGGACATAGTGAAGAGGACAGAAGAAGGAGTAGACAGACAGGCAGGAGTGTGCTCCTAGGTGGATAGAAGCTGGTGTCCGGCAAGTATGCTGTCCCCAGGGCAAATGTGGCAAAGAAGGGAAATCAGGCTATGTTTCTGGGTAGGCAAGAAAAGATTTCCTAGAATTCTATTAAAAACACATTATCTGCCAGAAAAAGTTGTAAGTAAAAGTTTAAAAAGGAGGTGAAGCCTCAAGACAAGGAAAGAGATGTGGATGGAATTCATTCATTTATTCCCATATTCATTTTCAATGTTTGTTTGTTCATTTGTCTGTTTATTGAGAGAGAGACAGAAAGAGCACAAGCTGGAGAGAAGGAGAGAGAATCCCAAGCAGGCTCCTTGCTGACAGCATGGAGCCCAATGCAGGGTCAATCTCATGAACCATGAGATCATGACCTGAGCCAAAATCAAGAGTTGGACGCTTAACTGATTGAGCCACCCAGGAGCCCCCCCTTATTCATTTTTAATTAACATTTACCATGCCTTTACTGCATTCTGGACAATGTGCTTGGGGTAAGGATATAGAGACAGGGAAGTCTTTAAATGCTGACATCAAGGAGCTCTTTAAGAAAAAAGAGAAACATGTAAAAAGATCATTATAATACAAGTCAATAGTAAGAATAATTGAGGTGTGGATACACAGAAAGAATTAACAGAAAATAGAAGTCGAATTGATCAATATTTTTTTTTTCTAGATCCTGACTATAAAATGGCATGCAAAACCTTTTGCTTGCCTCCAGTAAAATTGAAGCAACAACCCAGGCAGACATGGAGGGAGAGCCAGGCAGTTTCCTGTGAAGGCTTTTTTATAAGACTTAAAGATAGGAGACAGGAAAAGGAAAAGGAGGGGAAGAGAATTTAAGGCAGAAAAAAGGGAGGAAACCTTGTGCAAAGAGGTTACTTATGCATCAACCTGAAGAGCAAGTTTGGTAATGTAAATGAGTCACAATGCCCAGGTAGAGAAAAAGCCAACAGCAACAGTGTTTGAGGTAAATGGGCTCAGTCTTATGCAGAGAAGACAATGAAGGAGAGGAACTGAGGCCAACAGAAGAGAACATGTGCCTTCCAGAGTGGGGAGCTGTGCAGAGAGCCAACCATTGTTATTGGTGAATATGGTCCAGGGCTATCATACCACTAGTGTTTAAAAAATAAGTAGCTATATTGTTCTGATATGAAATTCTCCAAGTAAAACTCTTGGGGAAGTAACTGCATTTTTTAAAAAACATACTGGACAAAGACAGATGCATCTGCTAGCTGGATAAGGTGTGCACCACCAGTATACATCTCTAAATGGGCAAGCAAGAATGGCAGAAAGCTCACAGTGGGGGCAAGTAATCAAACAGCTCTCTACTGCATTAGGAATAAAGCTCCGATTTTTACTGATCTTTTCTTGTTTCTCCAGCCTTGTCTTCTCATTCTCTTCCCAGAGTCTATGCTTTAGCCATGCTAAACTGCTTAAAATCCCCCCGCAGAGCACCACATTCTGTCATCCCATCTCTCTGAGTCCTTGTAGTAGGTTGAATAGTGAACCCTAAAAAGATATGTCCAAGTCCAAATCCCTGGAACCTGTGAATGTTACCTTATTTGCAAAACAGGGTGTCTGCAGATGTTAAGTCAGGAATCTTAAGATATGACAAATGTCTTCATAAGAGGAGGAGATACAGACAGATAAGAAAGGGATACACTCAGGAAAAGGCCATGTGAAGGCAGAGGTCGAGATTAAAGGTATGCTGCCACAGCCAAAGAATGTCTGGAGCCATCAGAAGCTAAAAGATGCACAGAAGCATTCTCCCCTAGAGACTTCAAAGGGAGCATGGCCCTGCTGACCCCTTAATTTCAGATTTCTGGCCTCCAGAACTGTGAGAGAATGTAATTCTGTTTTAAACCCCCAAGTTTATGGCAATTTATTATGGCAGTTGTAGGAAACTAATACACTCCTCAAACACCTACCATCCTTCCCCGCTTCTCTTCCCCTGAGAAATCACTTCTGTTTCCTGGAAACCTTCTGGTTTCCCACCACCTTATGTCCATTTCTATCTATGAAAGCACTACTCAGTACACATTTTATTGCTACTGTGGGGTACTTCACTGGTTATGGACTGAATTGTGTCCCCTCAAAATTTATATGTTGAACCCTAGCCCCCAATGTTTAGAAATAAGATGTTTAGGAAGATAACTAAGATTAAATGAGGTCATAAAGGTGGGGCCCTAACTGATATGCTTGGTGTCCTTATATGAAAAGGAAGAGATATTACAGAGCTTTCTCCACACTAGCACAGAGAAAAGACCATGTGGAGGACACAGTAAGAAGGTGGTTATCTGCATCCCAAAAAGAGGTCTCACTAGAGGCAAGGCTGGTAGCATTTTGATCTTGCGCTTTGGTGTCCAGAATTGTGAGAAAATAAGCTTCTGCTGTTTAAGACAATAAGTTTCTGGGGGTATTTTGTTATGGCAGCTCTAGCAGATTAATATACCCCTTCACCTCCCAGCCACATCTAAGTGTTAAGCATGCACCCTGAGACCAGGGGCTGAGTGTCATTGTCTTTGAATGTGATGAATTGGGCACATCATAGGTGCCCAATAATTTTCTGTTAAACGGATTAATACATAATTGAACCAGTTGTTATTTTCAGTGTTTTGGAATTAAACCAACTTATAATTGTTTGATTTTTTTAATCTAAATTTCTTCTTTAAAATGTGATACATGCGCCATGAATTAAGATAAAAATGGAGTGAATCAAGATTTTTTTTTTTTATTTTGGGCCCTTTCAGACATTTCTCATCAGACACTAAGATAATTGATGACACTGATAATTACTGGAAAACTCAATATAGGTGTGTGAATTTAAAGGAAAAGATAAAGGTCACTGCTTAAAAAAAAAAAAATCCTAAGAACTGTGTGACCACTGGGTCAATACAAGTCAATATTGTGATGTGTCTGATAAAACAACAAGTAGACAAACCAAACCAAATAAAGAAAATTTAATGCCATCTTAGGTTAAACAGTACTAGATCAATTTCTGGGGTGTTTGTGTAAATATTAGATCTCTGACATCCCTTAATAATTACATTTGTAAAGTGCTTTATGGTCACAGAATCATAGAACTGTAAAAGAAGGAAGTTTACAGAAAGTCCAGATGCTTCTAAATGGTATTTCATGAATTCTTAGGAAATTCACAGAGGAGCTTCTAGAGCTTTTATGAGGAGGGAAGTGGGGAAGGAGGGTGGATTGCATGATTATATGGTACCAGGACTGCTTATCTAATTTGCAGGGTCCAAGGCAAAATGAAAATGAGAAGCCCCTTGTTGAGAAATCATTAAGAATGTCAAGAGGGTGACAGTAGGGTATTACACCAAGTGTGGGGCCCTCCTGAGCTTGGAGCCTACATGACAACAAAGCTCATATACCCATGAGACTGGCTCTGCATGTTATCATTCCCAGTTTAGACAGGTACTTGGAAAATTACTTGAAGAATGTGTGGATCACAAAAGGTAAGAAGAGAGGATACTACGGAAATTTTATTGATTATCCCAGCAAGTGAGGATGAGGGGCTGAACCAAGTTTGTAGAGTGGGAGTGAAGGGTTATCATGCTAACATTAATACCTCCTATGACTGTCCAATTTTGCTACTTAATTTCCCCTATCTTGGGGCGCCTGGGTGGCTCAGTCAGTTGAGCATCCGACTTCAGCTCAGGTCATGATCTCACGGCTCATGAGTTCGAGCCCTGCGTCGGGCTCTGTGCTGGCAGCTCAGAGCCTGGAGCCTGCTTCAAATTCTGTGTCTCCCTCTCTCTGTGCTCCTCCCTGGCTCATGCTCTGTCTCTCTCTCCTTCAAAAATAAATAAAAACATTAAAAATAATAATAATAATAATTTCCCCTATCTTCTTCATATTTGTAAATGACTCCAAAACTATAATCTTAACACCACATTAACTCCAAGAAATTAAAGTACCCAACAAGAAAACTTTATGGAATAAGAAAAAATCAATTACAGAATGAGTTAAACCTGTGATTTAAAAAAAAAAGTGATTCCATGTTAAAAAATGGTCCAGATGAATTAGTGAGTGGCATCGTAAGTTAAACATAATAGCAATTAACATATAAGAGCACTTAAATATAAGAAATATGCCTGATTTATGTGTGGTGGCTCCCTTTAGTGTTCTTATCTGATGAATGCACTGTGATTTCTGGCTCACTCTAAGAAGCCAACAGCACTAGAACATGGCATTATGCCATTGTCATGTGAGCAGCAAGGGACCAGGATGTGAGTCAAAACTCCACTCCTGGGAAACTACAGAGACGTGAGCCACACAGAACCAAGGTTAAGAGACCTGGAATTCTGCATGGTCAGCACTCCAGGATGTGTACTTGAGTTACTGGGGAGGCAGTGGAAGGCAGTGGTTTAGAGCACACTGAAGGAACATTCTGGATTCAGATCCTGGCTCCAGCATATACCAGCTGTGTACTCTGGGCAAATTATTAAATTTCTCTGAGCCTCAATTTTCTCATCTTTAATTTGGGAATTGTAATAGTACTTATGGCATACAAGTTGAGGACTGAACAAGATAATCTATGAAAAATATTTAGCACAGAACCAACACACACAGTGAAAGGATGTTACTTGTTATTCAGCTGTTCACACAAATACAGTATCCCTTTTTTAGGGAAAACAAGAGCCAAGGGTCTTAAGTTTTAGGGCTTTCTAGGGTTCCTTATACACTAAGAGGGTCCAAAGCAGAGCTGTGCAGAATGGTGGGAACACAGCGGTGAACAATCATAGGCTCAGCTAGGGACAGGGACCTTACCAGCCACCATCTCTGTGAATCTAATACAGCTGCCTCCATGTCCACAGGCATGGATAACTAGGGTAACTAGGATCATTTATAGCTGTGCACCAGGACCTGTCCGCCCACAGGATGTGCATAGATCCCATTCAGGCATCATCTCCAATTATGAGGGTGATTAAAGATTTTCCCAGTTGAGGTTAGAGTGGCAAAAAGCCTCAGTGGGAGGACCTGTGGGCCTTATATAAGTGCCAAGCGAGAAGTCCCCACTTCTCTCTTGGCTCTAAAAAAATTTCCATAAAATAATGCAAAAGCTTAATTTATTTAAGGAATTAGACCCATTTATCAGAGGAATTGATCCAGTGCTTTGAGTAAGCACAGCCTCTCAATCTGAGTACCATTTTCTGCATCACTATACTTTGAGATTATAGATTTATTAGGGGACAAGGACAAGTCATCTACTTAAATTTCCTAGTTACAAATAGTGGGCATTTAAGATACAGTTGTCATCGTTTAAACCAATCAACATACTTTTCTAAATCTGTATTATATTCATGCTACTGCTGGCATTGTGGTACTATAAAGAATGGTCTCTAACCTCAGCGAATCTGTACTCTACTGGAGGCAGAAATACATAAATAATAAAACAACAATGGTAATCTTGACCCTTTTTAAATGCAACATTACTAAGGCCTTCCCAGATTAGACCACCAGCAGTGGCACACAATGGGTGGGGCAGTGGCAACATTCGGCCCCAGATGCAGGCAATAAAGGGATGCAATAAGAAAGCCTACTAAATCTCTATCTGCTCCTTATGATTGCCAGGCAATTCTAAACAATAGTAGTAATAATACACTCCTGCCCCCCAGAATCTTTTGTTGGGGTGGCTGATTGTATCCTTCAAAGATGGCTGCAACAGTCTCCCAACCCCTTGCTCCCTTGCTTTTCCCCCACTAAGGTGAAGTCAAATTCTCCTCCCTTTGCATCTGAGCAGACCTGTGACTTGCTTGTCACCTGCAAAAGGCAGCAGATGTGACACTATGAACTCATAAAAGCCTATGAACTTCTGCCTAGTTCTCTGAAACACCTGTGCTTGGTGTTTTGTGAGAAATCAGACCACTGAGGCTGCCATGCTGGGAGGAAGCCAAGGCTCATGGAAAGGCCATGTGAGGGCAGCCCTAGTCTTCAAGTCCCAGCCCAGATGCAGACACCTGAATGAGCAATCTTCCATGCCCCAGATATCAAGACACAGTCTGTCAGACTTTGAGTCTTCCCAATTGAGGCCAGAACATCGTGGAGCAGAGACAAGATAGCCATGCTGTGTCTTTTTCATGCATCTGACCTGCAAATCTGTGAACACAGTAAATCGTTTTATGCCACCAAGTTTAGGGTGATTTGTTATGGAACAATGGTAAGTGGGACATTGGTCTAAGTTGAGCTAATTGCCGCAATTACCACTGAATGTTAAGAACATATATGTAAGCTTCAGATAAGCACATTTTATTGCATAATCTCTAATAAATATTATTTAATTAATATTTTAATTTGAAGAACTTAAGGAAGTTAATTTGAAGAACTCCAAACTAGACACCTGACTTCTGGCATGTGGACTCAGCTACGCATATTTGTCTACAGAGTACATCTGTAAAGGTTGGGAGCCACTTAAGCATGCTTTGGCCACAGAATATCTCCAACCGCAATGCTGCTACATTTAAACAGATTTGAGAGGGAAAAAACCCATGGTAGGATTGTAATTGTAAAGATGACAAAATAGAACTTGGGTGATTTCAAATTCTGCCAATCTGTGTGACTACTTGGGTTTTTTTCAATGTATTTATTTGAAAGAGAGAGAGAGAGAGAGAGAACGCACATGCAAGCAAGAGGGGAAGGGGCAGAGAGAGAGGGAGAGAGAATCCCAAGCAGGTTCCATGCCACCAGTGCAAAGCCTGCCACAGAGCCTGATCTCACGAACCATGAGATCATGACCCCTGCTGAAATCAATAGTTGGACGCCCAACTGACTGAGCCCAGGTGCCCCAGTACTTGAGAGTTTTTTATGTTTAACTTAAGGAATAATATAATGAAACAACGAAATGTTCCATTACAATGAACTAATGAAATAATATGAATGTATGGTATTTTTGTTTCTAAGTTGTAATTTTAGAAATCCATGAAATACTGTTCTAAATTTTTATGTGTTTAAAATTAAAATATACTCTTGCTTATTTTAAAACTGAAAAATGAATCAATAAAATAATGATTACTACTGTTATCACATAACTATAATTGAAAATACTTTTTCCATATAGAGGAAAATATATAAACATTATCTGCTTTGGTGTCAAATATACTAGGTACGCCACTGAAGACGGGGAGATTAACTTCAGTTGAAAAGATGACACAGTACATCAAAAAGACCAACCTTGATCTGGGTCACAAAGGTGAAGAGCATTTTCTCTCTCACTACAGAGCATCTCGACCCTTTATTGGTACTAGGACATACTCCACAGTATGAGAAGCATATACTCCTTCCCACCACCAAAACCACACAAAGGTGGATGTCTCCTTCTTCCAAGCCCTGGCAAGCAGCTGCTGCGAGCACATGATGCACACACAGTCAACCAGACATGCCTGCAAGTCACACAGAGAGTAGATAAAGTGAAACATCCACTCCACTGGCAGCCGTGCTGGCGGAGGCATCAAGAGGTGCAGGAGTGGGACTGTCCGTGGTCCTGCGGTCAGAGCAGCGTATCCTCCCCACACCCTTCCTGCGGTCTGATTCTGACTACGGTTCTGGCTGCTCAGACCCCATCAGCTCCTGCTCATTCTCTGAACCTCGATTCTAAGCCTGCCCTTTCACTTCATTTTGTCTAAAGCCAGACTCGCTTTCTATTATTTATAGTAGAGAATTTTGACAAATACATAACAGGTGAATAGAATTTTGACCAGACTGGTATCTGCAGGTACTGGAAATACTGTGGATGGAGAGAATAGCAAAAGTACTGGAGTAGATGAAACTATTGTGGTTCGTGTCTGGTAATGGTCCAGTGTGAATGGAGTTCCCATGAACTGAGAACTAAACTCATGAAAAAAGGGATTATGGAGGTACCTGGGTGGCTCAGTTGGTTAAGCATCCAACTCTTGATCTCGGCTCAGGTCATGATCCCACAGTTCATGACTTCAAGCCCCACGTTGGGCTCTGGATTCTTTCTCTCTGCCTCTCTCTCTCTCTCTCTGCCCCTCCTCAGTTCTCTCTCTCCCTCTCTCTCTCTCTCTCTCTCTCTAAAAATAAATAAACATTAAAAAAAAAAAGAGGGATTATGAAATAAGAGAGGTGTCTGAGCTCAAGCCACCATAACAAAATACCACAGACTAGGTGGCTTCAACAACAGGTATTTATTTCCCACAATTCTGGAGGCAGGAAGTCTGAGATCAGGGGCAAACATGGTCAGGTTCTGGTGAGAGACTTATTCCTGGCAAGAGAAATAGACAGCTTGCTCTCTGCTATCTTTTCTTATAAAGGCATTTAATCCTATCATGAGGACCCCACCCTCATCACGTCATAGACACCTAATTACTTCCCAAAGACTCCCTCCCCAAATACCATCAATTGGAGGTTAGGGGTTCAACATACGAAGTTGGTGGGTAGGGAATTGGGGAGTGGGGCAAGAAACGCAATTCAGTACATACCATAGGAAAAGATAAATTTTAGCCAGGACCAAGAGGGCCTCATCTGCCACATGTAAGAGTGTGACCCTTGAAGGGCTGGTGAGGGCAGGCTACAGAAAGCTTTTATGCAAAGAGAGACTTGCTTAACACTCATGCTTTAGGAGTGTTGACTCCAGGGGCAGAATGTAGTATGGACGGATGAGAGTAGGATTTTCTCAGGAAGCCTATCTGGGAGGCTCCTGCAACAGTCAAGGCAAGATGACACAAAAGAGCCAAATTCAAACAGTAGGAGTATGGGGGGCAGGGTGGAGAAGAGTTTGGATTTGAAAGATATTCCAAATGTGGGACCAACAGAATTAATCAGGCATCTGGATGTGGGGGTGTTGAAGTGGGAGAGGTTGAGGGTGACTCAGAGATTTCAGGCTTGGGTAACTGGGAAGGTAGGAATGCCAATAATCAAATCAGAAGAGACAAAAGCAGGAGCACATTTGGAGCAATGGCAAGATCATGATTACGATTTTGATTTCTGAAACGTTGAGTGTAAAGAGCTGATGGAACACCACATCGATCTGTTCAAGTTAGGAACAGTCTGGAGTTCAGAAGAGATGTTAAGACGAGTGAAGGAGTTTGGGGTTCGCCTGAAGACATGGAGGGGTTAATGAATGAGCTCGCACTTGGGAAGGATAACAGAAGGAAGAAAAGGTCAAGAACAGAGACTTGGTAAATACTAGTAGATGGTCTTCTAACATTGCAATAAAGCACTTAATAAAGGAAGAAGCAAATTGGGACATAACGTTCTCAAAGTCTTACAAGAGAAAAGTTGGGATAGGTGGGTGTGAGCTAGAGTCACCATGTTGTTGAGACAGTCGGCAAGACAAAGCCCTGAAGAGGCTTTTGATAAGATCACTGTGGATGAAGTCTAAGGAGTAGTATTGTTAGAGTGTATGTGGCGGCAGGCAGAGGGGTGGTGGGTGAACAAAACCCATGTTGAAATCGGTTGATAAGGTGAAGAAATATAAACTAATCTTTCTAGAAGTTTCTTTCAGAAATGGAATGGTGGCTCAAATTAATGGAAGGTTTTTGTGTGGTTGTTGATTTTGTTCTTTGATAGTGGAAATTTTAGCAAGTCTAAGGAAATCACATTTCCCTACATTGTACATAAACTAATAGCATACATTTTTATGTATAGAAAGATGCCTGATTAATATGTTTGACAAAGGAGAGAAAGCAATAAATATATGTATGTAAAGTGCTTAGCACAGTAAGCATTCAGTAATAATAGTTATTTTTATATTCTAAATTTCTATATTATTATAGAGGGATTTCTCCTTGCTATTTGAAATACTTTGTTCCCGTTCCAAGGTTTTCTTTAGATGGCATAAATAAACAAATGGCTCAAAGCAGACTGTGTTCACAGGAGAAGGTAACTTCTTTTGTAAGATGGTGGAAAAGGTGCCAAGAAATCTCCTTGATTTAAACTATATCTTCAATTTAGGGGTGGGGAAGCTGATGACTGAAATTACAGTGCCATATTTTTTTTTCCTATATGTTAAGGCACTCAAAATATTTTTGGCACAGAGAAAATCACGGAAGATAATGCATCACAGTAGTAACCCCTTGCTGTGCATTAGCTTATAGAACCTCTCTGAGAACAAGATGGAGGCAGTGCGGCAAGCCACTGAGGTAAGTTGCTCTCCTCTTTCTTCAGGAAAGAGCCAGCCATTCTGCTGTAGGGAGGGCAGTGAGCTGAGAATGTCCACGTGTAGTTCACAGTGCTTGAGCAGAGGCCACAATCTCTCTGGCCAGCCCCCAACCAGTGATGGAGCACAGCAGGGGTACTAAGGTTTGGCCATGTATGCCCAACATGAGGCTTTTCCAATGAGCAACCTCTGGTGAAGATTGGTTGAGACTTTGCCAGATATGCACCACACTCTGAGACTCCCCCTCTCCAATCTCACTTCTCAGAGAGGTTCTATCTTTTACAAGTGTTACCTCCCTCCAAGCTTCCCATAAATCGTAGCTTCCTAATTGTATTTCTAATACTGCTCCTAATTCTATCTTAGCCTTCCACTTTGTGGAGGATCCTAAGAATTGGGATGATCTAAGAAAACAGGTGATAAGATGGGGTTTAGGGACATGTCCTTGCTGGAAATGAGGACCCCATCTTGTGAAGTATATGGAGGCACTGGGTAACAATCCAACTGCTAAAACCCACCAATAGTGACTTGGAAGAATGTTCTGGTGGAGACACTGTAATCAACTTAACCTGGTTTACACTAAACTTTCCTGATTTTAGCACTGGAAGTATGAAGTCTGATGGCTGGCCACCCTAATTGGGAGGAATGACTTAACCAGGCCAATGACATGGGAAGCTGAGAAGTCCATGGAAACAATGACTAACTAGAGGGATAATGAAATTGGCCAACTCTTACTAAGTTGTGTTGGCACCCTACAGAAGAAAAATGAAAAGCTGAGGAGAGTTAACGAACAAATGAAAACTGAGTGTGATGGCCAGAGTTCCTCTTTGGGAACTTAGAAAAAAAGCTCTTGTTTCTGGAGTTTCAGAGTAAAAAAAGCTGAAGTCCAAACTTATCACTTACTAGCTAAGAGTCAAGGGACCTTCAAATATCACTGACTGCTCAGCTAAGGCAGGTCCATTATACCAAGGTCAGGACTCTAGTTAGAAAAATCTAACACCTTGACATGGGGATGGGGAAATCTGAGTGGATGTACATGAATATTTTGGTTCATCAGATTCCTCTAAACGCTCAGAGCCTTCAGACGTGGCTACCACCCCCACCTACTCAGGGCTAGCACTCCTCCCAGCCCCACCCATACCAGGGACTTTCGAGTGGGGAAGTGAGAAGCCTCTGTCCCCCAGTGCAATAGGGGTCTGCTCATGATCTGCTCCCACCTCTTTTCCTGGCTGCCAGGCCAACCACTGGGGCTTAGTTGCCAGGATGTGATAAACAGAATAAGGAAAGAAAGCGACTCTGCCCCAAAACTGCTGCAAGAATTAGCCAGCGCATACCAGTTGGAGTCAGGGGAGACCTACGTGGTGGGATTTTGAAGGTGCTTTATCAAGGATGCTGAAACAGAAACAGGATAAGGGAGAGTTTGTGGACATGAGGACACTCTCCCTGGGGATATGGGATTTAATACTCTTGCAAGGCCCCTGGGGAACAGTAAAAACTCCTTGCTGCGCAGGTTCCTAAAAGCTTGGAGAAAATGATTACTTTTTCTCGATGAAGCTGACATGCCTGAATTGCTTCGGCAGACAGTGGAAGAAGGAATTAAAAGGCTCTGAGAAGTGACATTGCTGGAATGGACATGTAACATGAGCCTCAAGGACCCACCAGAGGATGATGTACCATGGGAGGACCTCATGGATGTACCATTCACTGAGGCACAAGGAATGTGCTAGTGAGAGGGGCAGTAGCAGGGTGCAGGAGTTGAGGGGTGCCTCTCCTCCATAAGCCAGTGTCGTTGGTAGGGGAGGTTACCACAGAGCTGGGTCCTTTATATCCATGCAGACCATGGAATGCCTGAAGAAACAGAAGCCAGTGACCAGTGCTTAATCGTAGGAGCAGTGGTAGGGGTTAGGGGGCTGTGTCTCAATTATCATAACAATGCATAAGGCCCTGAGTGACAGGCAAGGTGACTTGACCTGCAGAAAGTTTTGGAGATGATTTATAGAACATAGTGTGCCCTAGAGGCAAAATAGATAAGGAGCCCAGAAGACTACTCAATACATACCCACAAGATGACAAGAATGCAGAGCTGAAAGTGGATGCCCCAATAAAAGTTTCAATCCTTTGTGCAGTTACCAAACTGGAATGAAACTCACTGACTGAAGAGGCAGCAGGTCCCTAGAGGGAAGGACCCTATAACACTACAGAAAGTATGTATTGTAATGATTTTCCCAGTCCTTCCCCAAAAGGACCTATGACCATTTATTCAGGTGACTACATATTGGGGGGAGGAGAATATCCAGGCATTTTGAGGACTATTGAACAAAAAGTCTAAGGGGACACTGATTGCCTGGAGACCTGAATTAGCATCATCATGGCTCCCTGCTTCAAGGTCCTATGGGGACTAGGTAGTAAGTGAACCTCGGCCAAAGTCTACTACGTCTGTGAACACATCTAGTGGACATTTTCCCCTTGGCAGGTAGACTATTGGGGGAATTTAATAGGAAGCTTATGAAACTATATCCCCACTCCTGCCAAGATAGTGAATCAAAAACAATACTGCATTAAGGAAGGGGGGATGGTGGAGATTTATCTACCTCTTAGGATCTCAAGAATGTAGGGGTAGTGGTTCTTATCATACCTCCATTTAATTAACCAGGCTGGACAAATCTTGGAGAAAAACTACAGTCTCCTGAATCTTAGCTAAGTAGTAGTGACCACTGATTTGTCAAATGCATTATTTTCTATCTTGTTCAAGAAAAAGAATGAGAGGGGCGACTGGGTGGCTCAGTTGGTTGAGCGTCTGACTTTGGCTCAGGTCATGATCTCACAGTTTGTGAGTTCGAGTCCCGCATCAGGCTCTGTGCTGACAGAGCAGAGCCTGGAGCCTGCTTTGGATTCTGTGTCTCCCTCTCTCTGCTCTTCCCCAACTCACTCTCTGTCTCTCTCTCTCCTTCAAAAATAAACATTAAAAAAATTAAAAAAAAAAAAAAAAAGAAACAGGATGAGAAACAGTTCACATTCACATAGAACAGGCAAAGTTTTACATCATGGTGTATGTCAGTCCTATGCATTAACTCTCCTGCTCTTTGCCAGATCATAGTCTGAAGAGACCATCGTATTGATTCTTTGCATCAAAGATATCATGCTGATCAAGCAAGATAAAAGATGGTCAGCACACTGGAGGTCTTGGAAAGATACACGCATTCCAGATCTTGGGAGATAAACCCTGTAAGATTCAGGGGCCTGGGACATCAGTAAAATTTTTAGGGATCCATTGGCCAGGGATATGCTAAACATCCCCTCAAAGCAAAAGACAAATTATTGCATCTTGTACCACTACCGCAAAAAAGGAAGCACAACACCCTCAGATCACTACGTGTTCTTGGGGAAACACATCTCATACCTATGAATATTGTTCTGGCCTATATACCGGATGACATGAAAAGCTGCCAGCTCTAAGTGGGGCCTGGAGAAGAAAAGGGCTCTACAACAAGTACAGGCTGTAGGGCAAGCAGCCCTGCTACTTGGGCCACAGGATCCACAGGTTCTATGGTGCTTGAGATGTCTCGGCAGAAAGCATACAGTCCAAAGCTATGAGAATCACCGTGTTGGCTCCTGGAGCTCAGGAGCAAGGCCATGCCTTCTGCGGCAAAGCTTGATGCATCTTTTGAAAAATGGGTATGGGCGTGTTATTGGGCATGAAAGAGATGCAATGCTTGACCACACATGTAGAGCTCCCCATTGTTAAACTGGGTTCTGTTGGACCCCGTCAAAGCGATAGTGCCTACCACGGAGGTCTAATGAGCATTAAGCACCGCCAATGCTGGTTAGGTTATTATGTATCCAATTACTGTACATCGTAAAGAAGTAAAAGGTAACATAAAAGTTGTCATTTCAAAAGCAATTAAAGTTCTTTAGCATCACAAATGATGTGTAGAACATAGAATATTAAAAATTAAGAATCATAAAAATAAAACATTCACTTACAATCAAAAGTACAATTAAAATCCAACAATCATGACCATTTATATTACTTTTAGGGTTTGAGCAATTTGGCTATCTGGAAAATAGGACATGGGACAGGAATTTATGGAGTACAGTTTTTCAGCAACCTTCCTAATTCATATCGTGTGATGTTCAATTAAAATCAATGGACTAGGGGTGCCTGGGTGGCTCAATCGGTTGAGCATCCAACTCTTGATTTTGGCTCTGGTCATGATCTCATGGTTTGTGAGATCTGTACTGACAGCACAGAGCCTCCTTAGGATTCTCTCTCCCTCTCTCTCTTCCCCTCCTTTGCTCATGCTCTCTGTCTCTCTCTCCCTCTCTCTCTCTCAAAATAAATAAATAAACATTAAAAAAAAATCAATTGGCCAGTTTTCTTCATGACTGGGCATGAGGCTGCTTCCTTTTCACTGGGGCACATGCCAGGAAGTAGTGTGATATAAAAGACCAAATACTGGCTTTGGAGTCAATACTGGCCTGCATTGTATTTCTGGTTCTAGCAAATACTAGCTATATAACCTTGGGCAAGCTAATTAGCCTCTTGCATCTTCAGTTTTGTTACCTATAGAATGAAGACAGCCATACTTTCATTCCAGCCACTGTGAAGACTAAGGCCTATAAAAAAAAAGTACTTAGGATGAGGCTAGACTGTTACTTTCTCATAAATGGAAGCCGGAGGACTGAGGGCTGAAATCTAAGAGCAGGACACAGTACTAAACTCGGGCCCAGGGATTTGGCTAAGTTTAGCCAAAGCATCGAAGTAAGCGGTGACGGTGTGTAAACCCTGCAATGCATACAGGAGCACTGGTTGTGGGTCTAGGTCCGGCTTTCCTATTCCTGTGCTCTAAGAGAAAATGCTTAGGGATTCCCAACTACTCAAAGCTATACTCAGTCTGCCGTGGCTCAGGCTGATGGCAGCTCATGGTGCCCAAGCTCAATCCATTTCTCAGAAACTAGGAATTTCATTTCATCTCACTTCATTTCATCTGACTCTGGTCTCATCAGCACTGGGCTGTCAATCTTCAAATCCTTATTTCGTATCTGAGATTCTTTGACAATCTCCTTATAACATTCCCTTTACTTTTAGTTTCTCTCCCTTTTAATTCCCTCTTTATGCTCTATCGGACCATTTTAAGCTTCAGAAGGAGTTGATATCAGTATGTTCAGGCTTAATGCGTTATAGGTATTCCATATATATTTATGGAATTGAATTAAGTAAAATAATTCAGAAGCACTGCCGTAATGTCAGTTTTCAACCCCGTCTTACTTATTAACCCAAATGTTAAGCCTCAAGTTGGTTTACAGTGACTTTCTGATTTATTTATTCTTGCTAATCCTTAAATCCCATATATACTCCCCATCTGAGGTTTCCCCTCACTAGTTCCTAATTGTATCTGCTGTTTCTTGCTTGCTGTCTTTGCTTTCATTGTCCCCATCTCTGGAATGCTTCTTCTTTACCTATTCAAATCATATTCATCTTCAAGACCCAGGCCAAGTGCCACTTCCCACTGAAGCACTCCCCGATGGTACTTGTCCACGGTGATCTTTTCCTTCCTGGATACTGAATGGCTCTCACCGTCATCACCAGATACACTAACATTCATATTCCATCTAGAACTTTATTATGCACTATCTCTAGGGAAAACTTATCCAGTAGGCATGGAACTTAGATCCCAGATACTTGTAGGGACCAACAAAACTGTTATAATTTCCTTTAAAATCAGAAGGAAAAGTGAACATTCAGGTTGAAGAAAATATTGAATATACGTTATTTATTAATTTGTTTTTATAGCAATGAGGTTGTAAAGCATATACATGTTTTCAATGGCAGAGGAGGTCCTGAAAACACAAGTGCCTAGGGCCTACAAAAGTCATAACACAGGGCTGACTCTGTCTGATATTGTCCTATACGAGTAAGTCCTGTTTTCCTAAATAGAATTTGCTAGTGCTGCCAGAAATCCCGAACCTGGAGTTGGTGAACACCTAGGAAGCCCCAGACATATTAACGGAATTCTATGACATACTTTTCAATATTTGTAAGAGCTTAATAGAATAGTATATTTACCCAAAAGAAGCCCACCCACAGGCACTAACTAAAATGTCAGTACTCTTTGCTGTTGGCCGGAACTGTATTAAGTCAGTTGGCAGCAATGGTGATCTCATGCTGCTTACTGGTTCTGATACATTGTGGAAGACACAGGGACTTCTGGGATGTGACTGGGGAACCAGAAACCATTATAAAGTGATGAGTCAATCCCAGAATACCCAGTTATAGTGGCACTTACAGAAGCCAGATAAAACTAAGGTAAAGATGCAGAGTATCCAGGCGTCTTTAATCATTTACTGCTTTATATTTAATAGCTGTATGTGTGCCATTTTAATAATTGTATGTGTACAATTTCAAAACAGCATTATTATATATTTTTTATCATGGGCCACTGTTTAATATCTAGGCCTACGCATGCATGAGTGGCTCAGTTAGTTAGGTGTCTGACCTTGGCTCAGGCCATGATCTCACGGTTAGTGAGTTCGGCCCCGCATCCAGCTCTGGGCTGACAGCTCAGAGCCTGGAGCCTGCTTTGTATTCTGTGTCTGCCTCTCTCTCTGCCCCTCCTCTGTTTGCACTCCTTCTTTCTCTCTCAAAAATAAACATTAAAATTTTTTTTAAAATAATATCTGGGCCTAAGTTGAGATGGGAAAGCATCATATTAGACAGAAGATTTAGAAATATAAAGTTCATGGAGGAGTGTGGTAGAAGAAGGTAAATTATAAAAGGGGGCCATGGTAACGAAAACATTGGAACTAAATGGGTACTTTGCAGATGTCTTTGGTAACCTCCCCATCCCCTATGACACTTGGCTGAAGGCTGACAGGAAAAAATTGTCCATCGACTAATACCAGTGGTCCCGGCAACAGTAGTCACAGTAATAGTATAGCAGTCACTTTATGAGCGAGTGCCCACTAAATACCTTTTAATATATTATCTAGTAGACCACAGATTTGCTCATTTGAAATCTAGAGCACAGGGATCATACACACTTCAGCGTTAAATTACTTCTGAGCAGGGAAGATTTAGAGGAGTGGCCTTCTGATAGCAGCCAGATCTCATCAGTCACTGAAGGCAAATACATGAGGGCAGCCCAGAGCTTTACCTTCCACCCACTTTGATGTTTCGCCTTCAAACACAATCCCTGACCAGTCTCATGAAATCAAAGGCTGCAGGAAAACTGCCATGCATCCCCCAAATTCCTGTACCCCACACTGAGGAGCTGTTCATGCCCCTACACAGATTAGGTAAAATATTACTAAACGAAGGCCAAACAGATACCAGTGGGTCGTGTTTATTTAACCCTCGTCTTGGCAGCCTGTGGCAGCCCATGTGCACATGGGACCTCATGAGATTATTATAAAAGGTGGCTTTGTGGGCAGCAAGAGCATGTAGATGCCAAAGACTGGACACCAACAAGGTGGGGGGTAATGATACTTCAGAGCTTTCCGCTAATATTCTGGGAAAAGACTGCAGTGAGTTGTTTAATATCCACAAATTCCTCTTTTGCTAGTACATCAACTTCTTTACAGTCTGACTGTACTGCACCTCCCATTTATAGGTGGAGTCTGTTTCTCTGCTCCCATCAATCTGGGCTGGTCTTGTGGATTTGCTTGGACCAACAGAGTCCAGAGATGGGGATGGTGAACAAGTTTTGGAGCACAAGCTTCAAGACGCCCTGTAGCTCAGGTCTCTGCTCTCTTGGAAGGCTGCTCTCAGATCCTCTCGGAGAAAATCTCTTGAGAATGAGAGAGGCCCAGGTATTGAGCTGTCCCATCCCCATCTACCCCTAGCTGAACACAACACATGAGAGAAGCAAGGTTCTAAGGACCAGTAAAACCCACAGAATCCTGAGGACAGCAAATTCTTGTTTTGAAGGGTGGTTTGTTCACAACCAAAAATAATAACAGGCCAACAAGTGTAGCTGACCCCTTCCTTCCTTCCTTCCTTCCTTCCTTCCTTCCTTCCTTCCTCCCTCCCTCCCTCCCTCTTTCTTTCTTCCCTCTTTCCTTTCCTTTTTCCTTTCCTTTCCTCTTTCTTGCTCCTTCTCTCCCTCTCCCTCTTCCCTTCTTCATTTTCTTCCTTTCCTTTTTCCTTTCCTTTCTTCTTTCTTTCTTCCTCCCTCTCTTCCTCTCTCTCTTCCCTTCTTCATTTTCTTCCTTTCCTCTTTTTCTTTCTTTCTTTCTTTCTTTCTTTCTTTCTTTCTTTCTTTCTTTCTTTTTTCAGAGAGTCAATATAAGGTCATAATTGGAAGTAACCTAAGGAGATCATTTTATGTCTTCCTGTCACTGATTTATAAGATCAACTGGAAAGTCATGAAACACTGTTTCTCATTCTCAACTTTGAAGTTCATTTTACAATTAGAAAAACTGCTCACTTCATATGAAATGAATAACACAAAGCTAAATTTAAATATTATTCTAATGTGACTTAACACTGAATTATAAATGTAATGGTTGAGGGTTAAATAACCTTCAGAATGTTTTCCTGGGAAACCAACAACATTTGCAAAAATAGGCATAGGGATTTTTTTCCCCTGAAAGTTCTCAGTAAAGCAAAAGAGAACTCTGTTATCAAATTATCCCCAAAAGCCTTAATTAAAGTCAAATGCTAAAGGAGACTTCAAGTTCCTTAATTTTATTTACTAATCCATAAAGAGAAACATCAGAAAAATATTTCTCAGTTCTTATTCATATACTTCATAATATGGCTTATTTATTTTTATTATGTATGTACATATGTTTACCACACTTACACAACATTAAACAAACATATATCTAAATACAGCAATAAGCCTGTTTCCACAGAAAATACTGATTATATGGCTATTTTCTCCTATATACCTACTCATCAAAATTCTGGCAAGCATTTCACGAGCCTGTATTAGCTCAAAATACCCCGACACTTCTATTATAAAGTTTTCCCAAGGTGTCTCTAGTGAAACTGGGAAGAAATATATATGTATATGGGATCAAATATAACAGCAAAACCTGACTGCAATGCCTACATTTGCAGCAGGAGTTATATTCAGAGTTGCCATGGCAGCCACCCACACTCACATACTCATAAATGGGTGTAGGGAAGAGAGAAAAGGAGTTAGTAGAGAACAGAATCTATTGTTAAAAATACAGAGGTACCCTTCAATGTAATTACAAGTAGGAATCCTGACTTTTAGTCTGAACCACGTTTTAATGTTAGAAGATTTCCAAGAGTTGCAGTGTTGTTAAATGTTTTTTCTCTAAACATATCTACCATCTGAACCCTCAACCATAACCTTGATGGATGCTGAGATTATGTGGCAGCAGGAGGAAATTCAGCTGATCATGCATACGTTAGGGCTAATATGATTCAGTGATTCCTTCTCTGGAATACTCGGAATCATTGTAGCCAGGAAAGTGTGTGGTTCTATGGATCTGGACGAGTTACTTCACTTTCTGAGTGTCCTCATCTATAAAATGGGCATAATAATGCCACATACTTCAAGGAGTTTTTATGAGGATTCAAAAAATTAGTACCAATAATCAATCATTACCTAAATAGTAGTTACAATAAAGAATAAATTTTAAGACATCAGTAAGAATTAGTAATACATTAAATGAATTAGTAAAAGTGAAGCACTTGGTGCTTGATACATAACAAATTCTCAATGAATATTTTCTATAATAATAATTATTATATACTATACAGATAATTATGTATTTTTTATATACATATATATATATATATATATATATATATGTATGTATATCCAAGAAGTTGTTAAAATACATGCCAGCTGACTAGAGGCAAGGTAAGATATTAAGATTTCGCCAGTACTTAAAAAGATAATGCCTTGTCCTAAAAGCAATGCCTTTGAAAACACAATTTTGGCAGAACAAAAAGATCAAGTATTTACAATACTAGCACATTTGCCACCATTTGCAAATGCTGGTTATACAGCAAAATCTACCATCTATTAAGTGCTAAAATAATGTAACAGGATTTGTTTGGATTCAGAGAGTCTTCTAGAATTTGGCTCAAGCCATTGGTTTGATCACATATGTATATGCAGGTACATTTACAATTCATACTCAGATACAAATACCAGTGTCAAATTTAGACGTGATGACAATGAATGAAAACTATTTTCTGACTTCTGATTCACTCAAGTTTTAAATCTGCATTTTAAGGCTGAATGCTTCATATTCTAAAAGAGGTGTAACATGTCATCAAGCAGGTTAGCATAGGAAAGAATATGCATGGATTAACAGATTTCATATCAAGTCTAGAAGTACCTGAGAATGGGAAACAGAAAGTAAAGCTGATGGAATAAAGAAATCAGGGGAAATTAAAGGAACAGAGTTGGGAGCACACCGAGAGGGGAAAAAGGGAGTTGTAACTAACAAACTGTACAGAAGTCAGAAGACAGTGGAAGAGAAAATGGATAGGATGGGATTTGATCTTTAACTCTATAAAATCCTGTTTGATGGGATTTTTTAAAAAGCCCAGGCTGTGAGGGATAGAATTAGCTTGGCCTGAAAACTTTAGAAATGTTAAAATGCATACATTCATGGCCTCCAAAATTACCCTGCCACTGCGAATGTTATGTACAATGCTAAATTTCCCCTCCTAAATTGTTGCTTATTTAGTAATTTTATTTCCAATCTCAAGTAGAGGTGTCATGGGGTATTTTACTGCTTGGCTCTTTGTTTGTTTTTAGAGATAAGCAGGCATGATTGCATTAAGAATATCAGAGATATTTCCATAATCAAATACCTCTTTGAGGGTAAAAATAAGTCTGAGTTTTTTCAAGTCATTAGCAGTGATAAAATTTGGTTTCAAATTTTGTTTGTGATCTCCTGTCAATGAGCTAAAATCAGAAGAAAGTAGCTATGGGCACCATTAGAAAGGAGAACCCCTGAAGGCATTTAAATTCTCTGAACCTCTTACTGTAGCCATGGAAAAGCCTACAGAGCACGCTTTCTGGAGCCCAGCTCCATAGCTGCAAGGCAGATCGTGGTGATGGAGGAAAAGGCTGATGGCAGGAATGCAGGGGCCAAGAGCTACCTGCCAAGGTTCCCCTTGTTTCTGCTCCTGCGTCTCAGTAAAGCACTCGACCATCACCACTTACTTCCACCTAGAGGTCCCGGATAGCTACACCAGGGGCCTGGCTCTCACTACTAAAATGAGGGCAAAGACTCAAGAATAAAGGAAAAAATAATTTATAAGGACATTTTGGCTAGTTCTGTGAGAACATATTAAAACACTGGTTGAGATATTATGATGACATAGTTACCAATAATGAAACAAAAAAAATCTTTCTACAAAAAGAGTGCTCCCTTCCCCACCACCACCAGAGAATATTAGAGCTTGAGTAGGCAGCTGAGAGGCCTGGGTAGTTTTCTTAATTGGGCTATTGCAAGATTATGGGGACTGCTATGGGACAAATTTGTTTCCATTAAACCCTATTTAACATAAAGACAAACATATTCGCAAATAGAAATGCTAATGGCTATATTTTTTAATGCAACCACTACCCACACATAATCTCATGAGAGTCAACTGACTTAATTTTATCCACAGTACAAACAGCTATTATTAAAAATAAATTAAATGGCCTACAGAAAGCTGTTAATGTGACTTCCATTATGGCAGAGAAAAATAATTTCTTCATTGGGAGAATTAACAGAAGGACAGACTAAGACTGGTTAATAATCCTTACTTACTGTCAGATACATAGCTGCATAGACACTGAGAGCTGCTTCTTTGGATGGAAACGTTTTCCTTGCTCTCATGATGAGATCTGGGTTGCCCGTGCAGGCCTCTTCCCCGCTGATGAACTGTGTATACTGCTGACATCCAAGTGCTGTATAGTTGGGCTTACACAGGGCAAGAAAATGTGGAGCCAGATTCCCGGTAACTACTTGCCCAGCATTTACAAAGATATCTGTAGCAAATAGCCCAAATGTATAAATACCTGAGGAAGAAAACAAACCATTTTAACTCTTTGGGGTTTTGTTTTTGTTTTTGTTTTTGTTTTGTTTTGTTTTTGTATTTCAGTTTACAATAAACCAACATGGAAATATTTTAGAAACTATAAAATACACTTACAAACATATGGTTCCCTCCACTTCCACTTCTCTCCAGTTCT